>NC_143044.1:34667500-35040000 GCF_057628025.1 Oncorhynchus mykiss | reverse complement strand
TTTAAGTGTTTCTAAAATCCCGTATGGGAAAAATGAATACTTGAAAAACGATATGGAACCATTTCCTTGATTGATTGCTAGGTTAAGGTCATTTCAGATTGAGCCAACATATGCAGCGTTTACAGTGAATGCAGTCTCCGCTAACGGGGGAACATTGTCTTTAAATTTCAATCAAGCTATTCAGTCTGATAAAGCTCCACAGAGACAACACAAACAAACATTTTCCCCTCTCACTAGTGTCTCACTTTCACCCTAACACAGATCCACTTATCCTGATCCTCTTAGCCAGATACGACTAACTGGGACTCAATTGAAATGCCCTCTCCTCCCTTCCTCCTCTACTGTTCTCTCCTCCACTCCTCTCCGACTCAGTAACTAAGCCAAGCTGATAGGAGATACAAACAAAACGATAGCCCACACATCTCATATTTTATTGGTCATATTAAATGGTAGCGCATTCCTTACATTCATGTCAATAGAGACAGAAACATGTCTGAGAGTGACCACCTGTATTGAAACCTTTCCATCTCCATCTCTTACATCTCCAAAGCTGTATGGAAGAACTAGAGTGCTCAAAGTATGCCCCAGTGCTCTCAAATTCAACTTTGGACCTCAAAGCCAGTTCCACTGCTTTTTTCAATTGTTCCCCTCTTCTTCTTCGATGATGTTTAACGCCGGTTGGCATCCAATAAAATGTTGCATTACCACCACCTACTAGACTGGAGTATAACTCCCTTATACTTTGCTTGAAAAAAAGAATAACAATTCAAAAAATAAAATAATACCACAAATACCTTACCATCTAACACTACACTCACAAAAAGTATTAATAAATACCCTACTCCACTATTTAAATCTATTTAGTGCTACCGCAGTCGAACAGCCTGAAAGGATGGGACACCACCACTTAACACACCCTGTAACTCTTCTGATGTCAAGTCTCGCACACCCATATACCCCTATGCAGCTTCCACCACAACCTCTATTTTTTGCAAGTTATCTTCCATCCCTGCAGTAGTTGATAACTATTACTATAAATGCCAAAAATCCAATCTTACTGAAACATACAGTACCAGTCAAAAGTTTGAGACACCTACTCATTATTTATTTGTGCTATTTTCTACATTGTAGAATAATAGTGAAGACATCAACACTATGAAATAACACATGGGATCATGTAGTATTTTATATTTTATATTTTTCAAAGGAGCCACCCTTTGCCTTGATGACAGACAGCTTTGCACACTCTTGGCATTCTCTCAACCAGCTTCAGCTGGAATGCTTTTCCAACAGTCTTGAAGGAGTTTCCACATATACTGAGCACTTGTTGGCTGCTTTTCCTTCACTCTGCAGTCCAACTCATCCTAAACCATCTCAATTGGGATGAGGTCGGGTGATTGTGGAGGCCAGGTCATCTGATGCAGCTCTCCAGGGGCCCTATGATTTCCCTGATGTGAAAAAACGCGGACGGAATCGCGGAATTTACTAATAAAAATGGAATTAACTGTAAAACAAGGAGTATTGCAGAATTGTCCATAATTTGGCTGAGTTTGTTAATTGTTTTTAATAAAAAGTGGGCCTAATTATTGTAGTAACCAAAATGATTTCATAATTGTAAAATTACAGACGAGTAGACCTAGAGAAATACTTCTGTTTTCGAGGGGGGTCGGTCGTGCGTAGGACCCTTACGTCACCTTACAACTTGGCTGTCACTTTGAGAAACATGTCGAAGAGGCCGTCTGAGACGGCCAAGTCGTAAAAAAAACACACACAAATCTACTCTAACCCCTAAATTCAGAGCAGAGTATTAACCAAGGGACTATTATGAGTCAGGCGATAAGCTGTTTTGCTAATTCTGTCAACATACTATTGATTGGACACGTAAAAATACATGTGATGACCACTTAAAGTCTAAAGCCCATGTGAAGAACAAGGAAAAGCACCGTGTTATCCAGAACATACCTCTTCAAACGACCATTACTAGTGGAAGCGCATCAGAAGATTCAAGATGAGAATTTATTCAGGACTTTGTGGCTGTGTGCACCGAGTCTGACTTCCCCTTAGAAAAGCAAAGAAAGCTACGGCTTGTTTCTAGTGAAGCATTGCAAACAGGGAGGAGCGTTGCCCGAAAATGACAGCAGCCTCCGTCAAACTCACCTGCCATGTGTGTTCGACCAGCATATGAGTGCTGTTCTACAGAAGATCCGTGGGCAGGCTCCAGCTATGGAAAAGCCATAGATCCTTGCATTAATCCTTTGGTATTTTTTTTCCATTTATAATGAAACACTTATGTGAAGCACACTATTTTACAAATATTTTTAAATGTTTTATTTTTTTATTTTTTTTAACGTAAGTATAACTCTAGGTTTTGCCTATTGCTTGCTGCATTGTTGCCTAGATTCTTACATTACTTTTAAAAATGTATAATGAAACACAGAATCATTACACATTTACTGTTATTCATTCACATTATTAGACACTCTTTATGATGATAAAATTGGCATAAATCGTAAAACACAGAATTCAGAAAAATGTACAGAAAAAATGGAATGTGGGAAAAAATCTAATGGAATTTGGAGAAAAAAATTAAATCTGAAGGGGTGAATGAGAATATGTACATGTAAAAAATATATGGCAGCATAGGCAAGGTGCAATAGATGGTATAAAATACAGTATATACATATGATATGAGTAATGTAAGATATGTAAACATTATAAAAAGTGGCATTGTTTAAAGTGACTAGTGATCCATTTTATTAAAGTGGCCAGCGATTGGGTCTCAATCTAGGCAGCAGCCTCTCTGAGTTAGTGATGGCTGTTTAGCAGTCTGATGGCCTTGAGATAGATTATTTTACAAATATTTTTAAATGTTTTATTTTTTTATTTTTTTTAACGTAAGTATAACTCTAGGTTTTGCCTATTGCTTGCTGCATTGTTGCCTAGATTCTTACATTACTTTTAAAAATGTATAATGAAACACAGAATCATTACACATTTACTGTTATTCATTCACATTATTAGACACTCTTTATGATGATAAAATTGGCATAAATCGTAAAACACAGAATTCAGAAAAATGTACAGAAAAAATGGAATGTGGGAAAAAATCTAATGGAATTTGGAGAAAAAAATTAAATCTGAAGGGGTGAATGAGAATATGTACATGTAAAAAATATATGGCAGCATAGGCAAGGTGCAATAGATGGTATAAAATACAGTATATACATATGATATGAGTAATGTAAGATATGTAAACATTATAAAAAGTGGCATTGTTTAAAGTGACTAGTGATCCATTTTATTAAAGTGGCCAGCGATTGGGTCTCAATCTAGGCAGCAGCCTCTCTGAGTTAGTGATGGCTGTTTAGCAGTCTGATGGCCTTGAGATAGAAGCTGTTTTTCAGTCTCTCGGTCCCAGCTTTGATGTACCTGTACTGTCCTCGCCTTCTGGATGGTAGCGGTGTGACCAGGCAGTGGCTCAGGTGATTGTTGTCCTTGTTAATATTTTTGGCCTTCCTGTGAAATCGGGTGGTGTAGGTGTCATAGAGGGCGGGTAGTTTGCCCCTGGTGATGCGTTGTGCCAACCACACCATCCTGGGTGACGAGCCAAATTTCTTCAGCCTCCTGAGGTTGAAGGGCGCTGTTGCGCCTTCTTCACCACACTGTCTGTATGGGTAGACCATTTCAGTTTGTCTGTGATGTGTACGCCAAGGTACTTAAAACTATCCACCTTCTCCGCTGCGGTCCCTTCGATGTGGATAGGGGGGTGCTCCCACCTGCTATTTTTTGAAGCCCACGATCATCTCCTTTGTTTTGTTGACGTTGAGTGAGAGGTTTTTTTCCTGACACCAAACTCCGAGTACCTTCACCTCCTCCCTGTAGGCTGTCTCATTAGGGAGTGTTGTGTCATGTTGTGTCGTCTGCAAACTTGATGATTGAGTTGGAGGCTTGCATGGCCACTCAGTCGTGGGTGAACAGGGAGTACTGGAAGGGGCTGAGCACGCACCCTTGTGGGGCCCCATGTTGAGGGTCAGTGAAGTGAAGATGTTGTTTCCTATCTTCACCACCCGGGGGCCGCCCATCAAATTCCAGGACGCAATTGCACAGGGCAGGGTTAATACCGAGGGCCTCCAGCTTGATGATGAGCTTGGAGGGTACTATGGTGTTGAATGCTGAGCTGTAGTCAATGAACAGCATTTTTACATAGGTATTCCTCTTGTCCAAATGGGATAGGGCATTGGCAGTGTGATGGCGATTGCGTCGTCTGTGGACCTGTTGGGGCGGTATGCAAACGGAAGTGGGTCTAGGGCGGCCGGTAAGGTGGAGGTGATATGATCCTTGACTAGTCTCTCAAAGCACTTCATGATGACAAAAGTGAGTGCTACGGGGCGGTTGTCATTTAGTTAAGTTATCTTTGCCTTCTTGGGTACAGGAACAACATCTTGAAGCATGTGGAGACAGCAGACTGGGATAGGGAGAGATTGAATATGTCCGTAAACACACCAGCCAGCTGGTCTGCACATGCTCTGAGGACGCGGCCAGGGATGCCGTCTGGGCCAGCAGCCTTGCGAGGGTTAACACGTTTATATGTTTTACTCACGTCGGCCACGGAGAAGGAAAGGGGGGGTGCAGTCCTTGTTAGCGGGCCGTGATGGTGGCACTGTATTATCCTCAAAGCGGGCAAGAAGGTGTTTAGTTTGTCTAGAAGCGTGAAGTCGGTGTCTGTGACGTGGCTTGTCTTCTTTTGTAGTCTGTGATTTCCTAAAGACCCTGTCACATACGTCTCGTGTCTGAGCCGTTGAATTGTGACTCCACTTTGTTCCTGTACCGGCATTTCGCTTGTTTGTTTGTCTTGTGGAGGGAATAACTACACTGTTTATATTCAGCCATATTCGCAGACCTCTTTCCATAGTTAAATGCGGTGGTTTGCACTTTCAGTTTTGCGCGAATGCCGCCATTCATCCATGGTGTCTGGTTAGGATAGGTTTTAATAGTCATAGTGGGTACAACATCTCAAATGCATTTCCATTTAAACTCAATCAACGAGACAGTGGCTGACCGGAGGCTGACCGGCTGACAGAGGCTGACCGGAACATATTCCAGTCCGCGTGATCAAAGCAATCTTGAAATGTGGATTCTGATTGGTTAGACCAGCATTGAATGGTTCTAGTCACTGGTACATCCTGTTTGAGTTTCTGTTAGGAGCAAGATGGTGTCGTGGTCGGATCTGCCGAAGGGAGGGCGGGGGGGGGGGCTTTGTATGCATTGCGGAAGTTAGAGTAGCAGTGATCGAGTGTATTACCGCCACGAGTACTGCAATCAATTTGCTGATAGAATTTAGGTAGCCTTGTTCTCAAATTTTGCGGGCTGGGCAAAAATTGCTTTGTTAAAATCCACAGCTACAATAAATGCAGCCTCAGGATATACGTTTTCCAGTTTACATAGAGTCCAGTGAAGTTCCTTGAGGGTGTGTTTGCTTGAGGGGGAATGTACACAGCTGTGACAATAACTTAAGATAACTTTCTTGGGAGGTAATATGGCCGGCATTTGATTGTAAGGAATTCTAGGACGGGTGAGCAGAAGGACTTGTTATGATTACACAATGAGTCGTTAATCATGAAGCATACACCCCCGCCCTTTCTCTTCCCAAAGAAGTGTTTATCTCTGTCGGCTCGATGCATGGACAAGCCCGGTGGCTGAACCAATTCCAACAACATATCCTGAGAGAGCCATTTGTCCATGAAACAGAGAATGTTACAATTTCTGATGTCTCTCTAGAAGGCAGCCCTTGCTTGTGTCATTGTTGTGTCATTGTCCTGTTGAAAAACAAATGATAGTCCCACTAAGCGCAATACAGATGGGATGGCGTATCGCTGCAGAATGCTGTGGTATCCATGCTGGTTAAATATTTTCTAAATAAATCACTGACAATCTCACCAGTAAAACACCCCTACACCTCCTCCTCCATGCTTCACGGTGGGAACCACACATGCAGAGATCATCCATTCACCTACTCTGCATCTCACAAAGACACAGCGGTTGGAATCCAACATCTCAAATTTGGACTCATCAGACCAAAGGACAGATTTCCAACGGTCTAATGTCCATTGCTCGTGTTTCTTGGCCCAAGCAGGTCTCTTCTTCTTATTGGTGTCCTTTAGTAGTAGTTTCTTTGCAGCAATTTGGCCACAAAGGCCTGATTCACACAGTCTCCTCTGAACAGTTGATGTTGAGATGTGTCTGTTCCTTGAACTCTGACGCATTTATTTGGGCTGCAATTTTTGAGGTGCAGTTAACTCTAATGAACTTATCCTCTGCAGCAGAGGTAACTCAGGGTCTTCCTTTCCTGTGACGGTCCTCATGAGAGCCAGTTTCATCATAGCGCTTGATGGTTTTTGCGACTGCACTTGAAGAAACTTTCAAAGTTCTTGACATTTTCCGCATTGACGGACCTTCATGTCCTATATAGTGCACTATTACAGGCCCTGTTCAAAAGTATTGCACTACATTAGAAATAGGTTTAATTTGGGATGGAGCCCTTGCCTCATGCGGGCAAGAGCATGTCCCTGGCCAGACAATAGAACCCTGGTCCTGGAGTTCCGCAGGTGCTTCATGTATTTGATTTAACCAACCTGGAATACCAGGTGTGTTGAATTTAGGCAATCAATGAACTGATCAATTATCAAATCAAATTGGATTTGTCACATGAGCCGAATACAACCTTATCGTGAAATGCTTACAATGCTTACAGGCCCTTAACCAACAATGCAGTTCAAGAAATAAGAAAATATTTACTAAATAAACTTAAGTAAAAAATAAAACAAAGGTAACACAATCAAATAATGAGGCTATATACAGGGGGTACCGGTACCGAGTCAATGTGCGGGGACCAGGTAAATTGAGGTAATTTGTACATGTAGGTAGGGGTAAAGTCACTATGCATAGATAATAAACATTGAGTAGCAGCAGTGTAAAACCAGGGGGGGGGTCAATGTAAATAGTCCGGGTGGCCATTTGATTAAATGTTCAGCAGTCTTATGGCTTAGGGGTAGAAGCTGTTAAGGAACCATTTTGGACCTAGACTTGGTGTTCCGGTACCGCTTGCCTTGTGGTAGCAGAGAAAACTGTCTATGACTTGGCTGACTGGAGTCTTTGACAATTTTTAGGGCCTTTCTCAGTTGGTCTCGTGTGGTACCTAGTTGTGACAAAGTATTGAAGTACCTGCAGCACTCCAGGAACAGGGTTGCCTACCCCTGCAATAGGAGATGTATCATGGTTCATCTGCTCGTCTGCTAGAGGATGCCTGGCTTTGCTCTGAATAATAGCTCCTACTAACACGATTATGTATGCTTCCCAAAAGGCACACTATTACCTATATAACGCACTACTTTTGACCAGGGCTCATAGGGCTCTGGTCAAAAGTAGTGCACTATGTAGGGAATAGGATGTCATTTTGGACGTGACCTAGATTTCACAGCATTAAACTGACACTAAATAAGACTAAATATGCTGTTTTCCGTTCCGCAACTGTTACGGTACCTCCCTAAAGACGATCTGCTGCAACAAAAACACAAACAACCACAACAACAACAAGCTGGGTTTGTTCATTATGGGGGTTTTCTACATATTATTATCAGTGCCAGTATTACCACTTCACTTTGGTTTGAATCTCCTCATGAAAGAGCCACAGAATAATTATATCCTCTCTGATAATATAACCTCATTTCAGAACTGTCCTTTATATCTGTTCACATATTTTAGAGTTATTATGCTTTATTGTCTGCTGTTCACAGACATACAAACAATTGAGCACGATTTTGTTTCTGTGTTAGTAGCCTTTCCATTCATACTTCCTGTGCTTTGCGTGAGTGCCATCGGAACAGCTCTCTGAAGGTTTATGGCTGAAGCAGAGGCACAGCACATGCTGCTTGCTGCACAGTTACATGCCAGGAGAGCTTTGAAGTCGTGCTAGCCAATCAGTGTAGACACACAACAACCCCAGTGCATGTTGGGAGAACGGCATGCTGAAATCCTGGGTATTAACACTGCAACAGCAGTCTGACTCTAATAAACGTAGCATTGTTTAACCAGCTGTTGGAAGATGACGCAGATAGGTATACGCTCGAGCGCACGCACGCACACACAGGCACGCACCCACAAGTGCCATCATCTGTGAGAAAACAAGGTCACAATCACCACAGTGTCTTGTTGTTGTATTCTATTCTTTCCCCATCAGTGAACATGTTCATATTGGCCTCTCGACCTTCTCAGAACCCAGTGAAATTACATCAAGCGATTCTTCATAGGTCCTGAGCTCCTGTGAAAATAGGGATGCATGCCAAATGGCACCCTATTCCGTTTATAGTGTATTACTGCCCTATGGGCCCTGGTCAAAAGTAGGGCACTATATAGGAAATAGGGTGCCATTTGGGACGAAACAAACATCTGACGGCGTGAGGTCATTGGGCAGTGGGGTGCAAGCTACTGGGGTTATGGGTAGAAAAGCAAGGAGCGTCATGTGATGAGGCTGCGGGGCGCTTCACGAGGTAGTGAACGCAAATCATTTTCTTCTTCTAAATAGTACCAGATTCTTTGACTTGTAACCATAGTGGATACCTTTTTGGTGCTGAAGTATATAGATTCCTTTTTTGATGGTTCTATAAAGAACCATGGATGATTGAGGGGCAGCTCTTGGGGAACTGTGTGGGGGGGATCTTGGAGGGCTGATGGCCGATCTTGGTGGCCTGGCGGTTGGGAGCTTGGGCCGGTGGCTGATGGATCTCTGGTTGGGCTCCCCGTTTTTGACCTTGTGGGGGATCTGTCAACGTGCCCTTGAGCAGGGCATTGACCCTGGTTGCTTCTGTGTGTCACTGGATGTGAGTCTGTTAGATGACAAATGTGATGTAGTTGTTGAGCGGCTTCACTGCAAGGATATTGTATGTTTTAAATATTCAATAAAAAGAAATATTTAAAAAAAGGAACATGTTCTTAATGTTCTCAATTTGAAAGGTTGCTTGTAGAACCCTTTGAAGAACCGTACAGTTCTTTTTTATGGTCAGCCATATTATATTGTTAAAATTCTATGGGTGTTATAAATGTGTTAATTGACAAGATACATCAAGTAGAACCCTCATGAAGAACCATTTGGTTTCAGGGTTTTGTAATCTGTCTCTATGGGGGGGAACCATTTTGAGGCCATTGAATTACAATTACAAAATACCCTAAAGAACAATGTGTCAAAATAAAATATAAGATACTTTTGAAAAGTATTGTATATCATTAAAATACATGTATTTTGTATTTTAAAATTTAAAACTACATTTGCAAGTAGCCCGCCGAACAGCAACAACATTCTCAGTAACTGTTACAGAAACGTTTTACTTGCTATTACTTGCAGACACTCTTATCACTCTGTAGTGCCATCAGACTTTTGATACCAATGTAGGGTGAAAAGATTAGGGCCACAAGATTGTGAACAGCTATATAGAAATGGTGTAGAAAAGTATTTTGTATTACAAATGTAATTGGAGTGTAGTTCAATCCAGTCTAATACAACATACAGAAGTAATTAAAATTTAAAAAATTAAATACACGTAACAGAAATTCTGCCTTTCATGAAGAACCCTCTGGTTCCAGGTAGAACAAATTACAGGTTCTACAGTTATACTTATAGGATACTTCAGATGCGCTTATGGCACACACTGTTAAGTATTCGCACAGCAGACATCCTAACCCATTTACTGAGGCAGAAACTCACTGAGGCAGCAGAGCCCAGCTGACTCACTGAGGCAGAAACTCACTGAAGCAGCAGACAGCCCAGCCCACTCACTGAAGCAACAGACAGCCCAGCCCACTCACTGAGGCAGCAGACAGCCCAGCCCACTCACTGAGGCAGCAGACAGCCCAGCCCACTCACTGAGGCAGCAGACAGTCCAGCCCACTCACTGAGGCAGAAACTCACTGAGGCAGCAGACAGTCCAGCCCACTCACTGAGGCAGCATACAGCTCAGCCCACTCACTGAGGCAGAAACTCACTGAGGCAGCAGACAGCCCTGCCCACTCAATGAGGCAGAAACTCACTGAGGCAGCAGACAGCCAAGCCCACTCACTGAGGCAGAAACTCACTGAGGCAGCAGACAGCTCAGCCCACTCACTGAGGCAGAAACTCACTGAGGCAGCAGACAGCCCAGCCCACTCACTGAGGCAGCAGACAGCCCAGCCCACTCACTGAGGCAGCAGACAGCCCAGCCCACTCACTGAGGCAGAAACTCACTGAGGCAGCAGACAGCCCAGCCCACTCACTGAGGCAGAAACTCACTGAGGCAGCAGACAGCCCAGCCCACTCACTGAGGCAGAAACTCACTGAGGCAGCAGACAGCCCAGCCCACTCACTGAGGCAGAAACTCAGTGAGGCAGAAACTCAGTGAGTTGGCTGGGCTGCAGCAGCAGAGGTGCTCTTTGGCTGCTTGGCTACCATGGAGACACTCCTCACACATACACACGTTCTCCCAGAGACACACATATAGACACAGGCGCACACAGAGAGAGACACGCACTCACACGCATGCACACAGCCTCCCAGGCCCGTGTTAGGCTCAGTGTTTGCATTACTCTCCTGTCTCCTGCTAACGTGTGTGTTGACGTATTGAAAGCAAAACAGGCTGCTTTGGTCTCGACCATGTATTGTTCTTCAGGGCTTGAGACCGGTGGAGCGTGATAGTACATTCAATACATTTGCTCTGAAGATCTTATACCCTGATTATTAATGCTGATTGTCTCTGTCTCTATTCCTTTCTCACCCCCGTCTCCATCTCTTTCTTTTAATACATCTTGCTCTCTCTCTCTTCTAGAATGCTCAGCGGGTCCACAACCCTACCTCCCATGGGGATGGGATCAAGCACACCAAGGAGACGGTGGCTGCACTCAGTGAGGTGGGCTGGATGACCTCCGTCAAAGACTGGGCTGGGGTCATGATATCAGCCCAGACACTGACGGGCAGAGTCCTGGTGAGTCCATGTTGCATAGTCATCTGTATGGTGTCCAAATTAGACCAGGGTCCTGGGGAGTCCATGTTGCGTAGTCATCTGTATGGTGTCCAAATTAGGACCGAGTCCTGGGGAGTCCATGTTGCATAGTCATCTCTATGGTGTCCAAATTAGGACCAAGTCCTGGTACTACAGTATCCATATAAGGGCAGAATCCTGGAGGGTTCATGTTTTATAGTTAGTTACCTGTATGGTGTCCATATTAGGACAGCGTCCGGGTGAATTAGTGTCTCATATTGTTATTCTGGGTTGCTTTATTTTTTCACAAGGCGTGGTACACATGAATGTCACCTGTCAGGAAAAGTTGATAAGGAATATAGAGGACTCAGAAAAAGTGGTATCCTGGAAGCGTTGAAAATCAATCAGCATTCCATTTTTATGAATATTCTTATACAAATGGCTTGAATATGCCATTTGTTCTGTGGGCCTGTTAATTTCCTGCATTAGTCATTATGAGAAGTTAATTATTGAATAAATTTGGCAAGCCACATAAGCTCACTCTCAGGGCTGCAAATGAAATACTTGCTGTATTTAAGTCGATACAAATGACAATGGAAGTTGCACATGCATGTCTGCTTGTTGTGATTTACTTGACCAGCTTTTAGGCTAAATAATGAATATTATATTTTTATCAAGAGCCTTCATCAAGAACCACCAATTACAGTGTCTCCCTCATTCTGATGCTTTTACAGACCATAACCTAACATGGTCTCACACACAAAGAGCTACGCCGTCCATCAGTCACAACAAAGTCAGGGTGACGTCTGACAAAGTGGAGAAGTGGATCTGAGATAGGACAGTATTAAGGCCATACCCCCCCGCCCCCCATCCCATCCCGTAATACCCTTATCCTGAGAGGGAGAGCGAGAGCAAGAGAGCACAGTTGATCCGTTTACATTTTGGTGAGCCAGTGGACCTGGGTTCAAACAATATTTGAAATATTTCAAATACTTGGAGCGTTTGCTCTGGTCTGCCTCGAGTGCCAGGTAGGAGGGGGTTGCAGTTATGGATCTACTCTATTGGCCTGTTATACCAGACTAGCTCACTCAAGTACAGATAAAGTATTTTAAATTATTTTAAATAGTATTTGAAGAACCCAGATATCATCAGCCGAACCGGTGGAAGTGCTCACCAAAGTGTGTGTGTCACATGCCCCCCCCCCTCCTCTCCGCTCCATCCTACGTTATCCTTATTATATTGTATAGTGAGATTAAGAGAAGAGACTTAACCAGCATCAGATTAGAGAGAGGCTCCTCATTTCACTTTAACCCCGTCCCATGCCCCGAATGGCACTCTATTCCCTTTATAGTGCCCTATGTTTGACCAGGGCCCATACGGAAACCCATAGTGCACTATATAGGGAATGGTGCCATTTGGGACCCATCCTGTGTATCCTGCCAGCCCAGGCGGCCTATAATTAAGGACAGTCTTCTGTCCTCAGTCATCCTCTGCAAGGTGCAAAATCAGCTTGGCATCAGAGCGGTCGCTGTTGGCAGTACATCTTCTCCTTAAAAGGGTTGATGCCATCGTTGATGATTTGGCTATCAGTGCTTAGCAAATCTAGTTTAGGGACGGGTGATGATGGGGGAGGACTGGGGAGGTAGGTCTAATGAAATGCGTGTGTACGTTGGAGTGGTGTGCCAAGAGCTGCTGTAGGCTGGATGCAGTGTTTAAAGGGCATTATCTCCTCTGCCACCCCTCTTCATCCCCTCCAACCCCACCCTGCTCCCCAGTCCCAATTGTAGTCCAACCTCCAGCTGGCCTGGCCCACTGTACTGTCTACATTGATGGAGGGAGGCTGTCAATCATGATTTTAGCAGCATGGACCAGGAAGGAACTCTCATTTTATTCACTGTCAGAATGGTGCAGTTTCACCTAGGCTTAGTGATGCAGAACAAAGTCACCAGCTACCCTTACTGTTGGAAACGGAGACAGAGCCTGGGGTCTATTTTCGGCTGGCGTTAAACTGGAGCTAGTGTCAATCGGCACACTCTTTGGCAATTTTGACTTGTAAAAGCCAGCGCTCTATTTTCAGAACCTGGCGTCAGGGTTGGTCATTTACCTGTCTTATATCAGCTCGCTTGCACTGAGGTCGGAGGGGTGGAAATGTTTGAGGTGTGTCCTTAAATACTTGTGCCAATTTCAACCAGTGCTAATGGTGATATTTAAGACCCGCCAAAAGCTGTAACACAATTGGTTATGGCATCCATTTTGCCAGCAGAGGTGCACAGTAGCCTCGTCAGTAGCCTTTAACCAATGTTTTATAAAAAAATATCACAAGCAGCAAAACAATGAACAGGCATTCTTGTTTTTAATTTATATTGGACAAGATTTTTGCCCATGCAGCTTCTGTGAAAAGTTTGTGAAAAGGTGTCAGTGACTGTAGGAAGTCTGTTTACAATAGACAGCTTATTTTTCCTTTAGCATTTTGTAAAAAAAAATTGCATCTGTCACTTAAATTTGTTGGACCTAACTGTCAAATTGGGGGAATTCCGATCACTGTCTTTGGTGCTAAATCCGCTTGTGACCTAGGCTATTTGCCTGTTTGTTTGTTTGTTTACCTTTCATGTGGCGAAGTCACTAACAGGCAATCCCACTGGGCAAAGTCTAGTTTTGATTTACATCTGGTTGAGTGGTCAACTAACATGAATTCAACATGAAATCAATAACAAAAAATGACCATGTCATTGGATTTAGGTTAAAAGTTGGGTGGAAAAGACGAAATGTTGATTACTTTTTGCAAATCCAATTAGCTTTTAGATTTATTTGTTGTTGAATTGACATGAAACAACGTTGATTCAACCAGTTTCTGCCCAGTGAGATATCAACAGCGATGGTAGTCTAATCTTATTAGACTGTTTGAGCCATGTCCTCTTGTCCATGGCTCGAACATATAGTACATTTTCGAAATGCGATTCCAATGTGTGTAGACAAATATTTCCAAATGTGATTGGCTACATGTTTGTTATAACTAGGCCTATTGTAGTGTTATTGTATACTATTTAATAAACTATATTCAATCGATAGGATTAACATCCATGTCTCCTGCCGAAGAGCCCTTAGGCCTACGTGTGCACACATTGCCTTACGCTCGTGGAACGAGATGCGATTTTATGATATCATGCTTCTGACCCGATCCTATTTAGAAATATTGTTGTTGGCGTAAAAAAACAGATTGATAGTTTTTCAAATCAAATTAAATGAAAAACAAACTTATTACCAAGATTTACTGTCCATGGGCTTATGGTGAGACCGTACATGGCTTGAATGCAATGCAATTTCACCTTCTATTTCTGGAGAAATGCAAATATGATGTGTAATATTGTTCCATGATGTTTGTAAAACATTTGCGAGCAGTATTACGGTGAATGGAAATCCCCCCCTTCTCTTTATATTGGATCTTTATCCAGCTCCTGTGAAAAGTTTGTGTGTGTGTAAAACCCTCCATAGCCCATTGCCTTGTCTGTATTATATGACCACGGGGAGCAATTATGGTGCCTGGAACTGTGTTTCGACACAGCCTATTTAAAACGAGTTCTTGTTTCGTTTTTATTTGGTTTGATCATAATTGTAGGCCTTATCAGTAGCCTAGTCAATGTAATCTATTGACATGTTTGGCATGTCCATGTCTAGACTGCAATTTACAGTAGGCCTAGCCCCTATATCCGTGTGAATGCTATAGTCTATGTTTAACCATGTATTTCCATATTGAAGCAATGCAATTAGAACAAGGTAAACAGCATACATATTGAGAACATTTAGCAAATATGTGGTAGGCTATTTAACGAACTAGGCCATAACGGGCTAACATTCCAATCGGAGTTGATAACAACACAATAAATACACAACTTGAAGCAACCACATATTTAGCTATGAAGCATGTTCTGATTGGCCAGTGAGGTGTCTAGCCTCGACACACCCACAACTTGTTTATTCATCAAAACTTAGCCCTTTTGAGCCACCGGCAGCTTCTGCGCCTATAATTCCGGTTGTGAAAATTGCAAAAATATTTCTGACACCCCCCTGAACCTATAACGCTACCACCAGCGCTAAGAATTACCATTGCGTTAGGTTTGTTGAAATATAGCCCCTATGTCTCAGGTCATGCTGGTACTGTTTGTCCTGTCTACTAATCTGTGTGGTGGCTGGAAATAAAAGAGGATAAAGGCTCCTAAATGAGGATTTAGCCAGATAGCTTCCTAGTTCTCTCCTCTATGATAAAAACTGATTCTGAAATGGCACCCTATTCCCTACAGAGCGCACGACTTTTGACCAGAGCCCTATAGATCCTGGTCAAAAGTAGTATAGGGAATAGGGTGCCAGTTGGGATGTAGCCAAAGACAGAGCAGGAAGAGAAGTCATCTGATCGACATATCACTATGTGAATAATGTCCCTCTCTGGTTGGTTTTGGCAGCTGTGATGATTTAGAGAAAATAAGTGTCATTGTGTGTGTGTCAATGCGTGTATGTCAATGTATGTTTGTGTGTGTGTGATCATATAAGGACTAGTGTGATCTCTACGAGGGTTCCAATGCAGCTTAATAATAATAGCACAGTGGAGCCAACCGCCACTGTTTAGTGACTAGACCCTGACTGTCACCATGGCAACAACAGCTTGCCTAAGCATGGCAGATGTGTGTATTCTGTGTCAGCCTGTTTAGGGGGCAAATTAAAGCCTATTTCTGGGCCATCTGAGGGTGTATTTCGGGTCTTGAGTGCATGCGAGAATAGAATCGGATATTAATGTAACATTTCTCTCTGCGCCTCAGACAGAAACTAAAATGTCTGTTAATGTTTTGACAGCAGGAGCATGACTGACTGACTGACTGAAGAAATAGGTGTCCCCTCAGAATGCCAGTCTTATTATATCTGTTATTTTGCAGCAGGGAAGCCTGGGGCCCGTCTTTACAGATAGTAAAAGATCAAACAAGGTTTATTTGATTACTTAGCATGGAAACATATGTTTACATTGCCAAAGCAAGTGAAATAGATAATAAACAAAAGTGAAGTAAACAATAACTATTGGAAGGTAAACATTTCTCTCTCTGAGAATTATTCTCTCTCAAATCAAATTTATTTATATAGCCCTTCTTACATCAGCTGATATCTCAAAGTGCTATACAGAAACCCAGCCTAAAACCCCAAACCGCAAGCAATGCAGGTGTAGAAGCACGGTGGCTAGGAAAAACTCCCTAGAAAGGCCAAAACCTAGGAAGAAACCTAGAGAGGAACCAGGCTATGAGGGGTGGCCAGTCCTCTTCTGGCTGTGCCGGGTGGAGATTATAACAGAAAATAGCCAAGATGTTCAAATGTTCATAAATGACCAACATGGTCAAATAATAATAATCACAGTAGTTGTCGAGGGTGCAGCAAGTCAGCACCTCAAGAGTAAATGTCAGTTAGCTTTTCATAGCCAATTATTAAGAGTATCTCTACCGCTCCTGCTGTCTCTAGAGAGTTGAAAACAGCAGGTCTGGGACAGGTAGCACGTCCGGTGAACAGGTCAGGGTTCCATAGCCGCAGGCAGAACAGTTGAAACTGGAGCAGCAGCACGGCCAGGTGCACTGGGGACAGCAAGGAGTCATCATGCCAGGTAGTCCTCAGGCATGGTCCTAGGGCTCAGGTCCTCCGAGAGAGAGAAAGAAAGAGCATACTTAAATTCACACGACACCTGATAAGACAGGAGAAGTACCCCAGATATAACAAAATTGAAATTTGCTATCGTAAATGTTAGCAACACCTCCGATTCACGGGGGATATGGTCACTAGTATAACCAGGAGGCGAGGCCTCATTTAACACAGTAAATTCATCAGCCTTAAGCCAGGCCAATCACATCAAGATTCATTTTTTTTAAATTATTATTTTTTGTTTAACTAGGCAAGTCAGTTAAGAACAAATTCTTATTTTCAATGACGGCCTAGGAACAGTGGGTTAATTGCCCGTTCAGGGACAGATTTGTACTTTGTCAGCTTGGGGGTTTGAACTTGCAACCTTCTGGTTACTAGCCAAACACTCTAACCACTAGGCTACCCTGCCGCCCCGTTATTGACTATAACTGCCTTTGAAGTGAGGGATCTAACATTAAGTAGCCCTATTTTGAGATGTGAGGTATCACGATCTCTTTCAATAATGGCAGGAATGGAGGAGGTCTTTATCCTAGTAGGTTGCTAAAGCGAACACCGCCATGCTTAGTTTTGCCCAACCTAGGACGAGGCACAGACTCAGTCTCAATGAGGATAGCTGAGCTGACTACACTGACTGTGCTAGTGGCAGACTCCACTAATAGGCCTGCACCCTATTTCATTGTGGAGCTAGAGGAGTTAGACAAGGCTCTATGTTGGTAGATAAGATGAGAGCACCCCTCCAGCTAGGATGGAGTCCGTCACTCCTCAGCAGGCCAGGCTTGTTCCTGTTTGTGGGTGAGTCCCAGAAAGAGGGCCAAATGTCTACAAATTCTATCTTTTGGGAGGGGCAGAAAACAGTTTTCAACCAGCGATTGAGTTGTGAGACTCTGCTGTAAAGCTCATCACTCCCCTAACTGGGAGGGGGCCAGAGACAATTACTCGATGCCGACACATCTTTCTAGCTGATTTACACACTGAAGCTATGTTGCGCTTGGTGACCTCTGACTGTCTCATCCTAACGTTGTTGGTGCCAACGTGGATAACAATATCTCTATACTCTCTACACTCGCCAGTTTTAGCTTTAGCCAGCACCATCTTCAGATTAGCCTTAACGTCGGTAGCCCTGCCCCCTGGTAAACAGTGATCGCTGGATGATTCGTTTTAAGTCTAATACTGCGGGTAATGGAGTCGCCAATGACTAGGGTTTTCAATTTGTCAGAGCTAATGGTGGGAAGCTTCGGCGTCTCAGACCCTGTAACGGGAGGAGTAGAGACAGGAGAAGGCTCGGCCTCAGACTCCGACTCGCTGCTTAATGGGGAAAACCGATTGAAAGATTCTGTCGGCTGAATGAGCGACACCACTTGAGCATTCCTACAGCATTTCCCTCCAGAAGCCATGAGAAAGTTGTCCTGCTGCGGGGACCGTGCGAGGGGATTTATACGTTACTATCTGTACTTACTGGAGGCACAGACGATGTTTCATCCTTTCCTACACTGAAATTACCCTTGCCTAACGATTGCGTCTGAAGCTGGGCTTGCTGCACAGCCATCCTCACCGTAAGGCGATCGTGCTCCTGTATATTATGAGTACAGCGACTGCAATTAGAAGGCATCATGTTAATGGTACTACTTAGCTTCGGCTGTTGAAGGTCATGATGAACCATGTCCAGATAAAGCGTCCGGAGTGAAAAGGTTGAATGAGAAAAGTTGAGTGAGGGAAAAACTAAAAATATAAACAGTAATTAAAAAGTAAAAAACGTAAAGTTGTCAGGTAGCAAAGTAAGGTAAGGTTGGCAACAAAAACACACAGCAACACGTAAACAAATCTGCAAGTTGTGACCGGAAATGACGAGCGACTTGTTCTTGGCTTCTCCAGTACAATCTCTCTCATTCATTCTGAATGGAGGCTAATGACTGTCCAAAGTACACTATAGTGGACTGGAAATATGATGATATTGCTAAAATAGGCAAATAATTAGTAGGAAAAACTTTGCCCCTTATTATGTTGTCAAATGTACTTAAGAGAGATGTCAATATTGCCATTAGCTAGCAAAGTTCGTAAAAAATTGCAAGCAATGCTAATGTTAGCTAGCTACAATTCAGTGATGTCCGCTCAATCTTATCTAGCTAGCTAAAGTTGTCCTGCATCTAAAGTCAATCTGGCGACATAACAAAGATGACAAAAGGTTTTCATACTAATTATTTGCCTCCTTTTGAAATGTCATCGAGTTTCAAAGCCACAGTAATGCACTTCAGACTAAATCTTCATCAGCGCCGACTGAGAATTCATTGAGTAGAACGTTCAGTTGGGCATCAATCCTAAAACAAATGTTCAAAACAATATTGTAACGAAACGTGCAGACCCATGAAAACCTTCTCCTTTTCCGATTCTCTGTAATCAACCATACTGTTGTGTATGAGTCAAGACCATTCATTAGAGGTGTCATTAAGCTGCTGTTCTCTGGGCTGAACAGGTGGCTTGTGTTTCTGTCTGTTTTGCAGTCCTGCCAGAAAACTCTGCAGGCCACTTGTAGTAAGTGACATGTTTTTATTTCCAATTTAGTATTATTCACAATGTCGATGTCATTTATTAGGCGTAGTTGAAAGACAGTTGAAATGTGTTTGTCTTTGAGTGGAGGATTTTACATTTCTGGCCGATTTGGTTTCTCAGTAAAGCATGTTTTGTCTAATGTGACAGTCCCCTGCTGAGTGACATTTAGAGAGAGGAAGAAAGAGAGAAAGGAGGAGAGAGGGAAGGAGAGCGGGAGATTGGGAGGAGAGAGAGAAAAAAAAGGCAGAAATAGGAGAGAGAATGAGGCTTGGCTGGCCACTGGGAAAGGTGTTCTATTATTGGAAGCGTAGAACTACCACTGGCACTATGACCTCGACCTTAAACCCAATCCCAGTCATGTCATGGATGTGAGAAACACATTTATACAGGCCATATGAGTGATGGTTAAGGTCATGGAAACCTACACTGTAAAAATCAACGTTTATTATGTGATTTGAGTGGACTTCAAAAGGACAAGAATTTGAGCTAATGTGTAAAAGTTTGTTTACTCAAACTCTGCTCAAAATGATCTGAATTTGAACCAACTTCCTGAGTAAAATTACAAACGTATGTTTGCTCTAAAGCACGCCCATCATTATTATATTTCCCAGCATGCTCTATTGCAGGTTATGCAAATATGGTAGAATAATTTCTCAAGTTGAAGTGAATGTTCACTTTCATTAAAGTTCAAAGTTGAGTGAACATACTATTCAACTTGAGAATGTATGTTGGTTCAGCTTTATGCCCAAATGTTGAGCAAACTCACAATCCTATTGCAGCTGGTTGCCTTACAATTGTAGTTGCATCAATATACAGTATATTTTTACAGTGTGTTGTATTGTTTAACCCTTTCTTTATTAACCTTTGAGCATTGTTTTTGTAAGCAATACTTATAAAGTATGTGGAATGTAGCTTATAGTTGAGGATGAGACAAATTATGACGTTGATCATATTCCTAGACCAGTAAATGGGGGGTCAGTGAATTGAAGCTGTGTCGATGTTATGAACAACAAAGGAGTTTCTTGTTGTTTGCTGTTTTATTTAAACATTTTATTTAACCTTTATTTAACTAGGCAAGTCAGTTAAGAACTAATTCTTATTTACAATGGTGGCCTACCCCGGCCAAACCCTGACAATGCTGGGTCAATTGTGCGCCACCCTATGGGACTCCCAATCACGGCCGGATGTGATTCAGCCTGGATTGAAACCAGTAGTGTCGCCTCTTGCACTGAGATACAGTGCCTTAGACCGCTGAGCAACTTGGGAGCCCACAGTGTAGCAGGCAGCTCCTCACACATACACACTGTCTCCCAGACACGCACACGCACACACTGGTCGACCAGAAGAGCGTTTTCATCAGAAGGACAAACGCTTCTCATCCTCAGAGAGCATGAATGACCTGCAGCTGAGAGAAAAGCACTACAAGGAGAATCTTTCAGTCTGAGGAGCAATCCGCTAGAGAGGGACAGAGCGAGCCATAGCAGAACAATCTACCCCTGACCATAGCGTCGAAATCACAGCGGGACAGACAAATGAAGAACCCCAAGCCCAGGGGATCTCACCCCCTCTGAGCATCCCCCTGTCAGCCACCCTGATAGCCCTTCTGACAACCCCCCCACACCCACTGAGGACATACACAAGACACAGATTGTACTCCTTATGGACTCAAATGGGAAATATGTACAAGAAAAAAATACTTTTTCCCAAACACAGAGTGTCTAAACTCTGGTGTCCAAACACGCAGCGCGCCCTAGACCTTCTGTCTGAGGACCAACTAGGGTCACCCAGCCACATAATAATACACACATGCACAAAAGACCTGAGAGCACAGCAGGAATGGGTGGCCACAGCACTCAAGGGAGTGATTGAAAAAGCTTTCTCCAACGCACCAGTGGTTATCTCCAGCCTGCTACCACAAAAAGACTTCCACCCTGCTACCATACAGCGGGTAAATGCAAGTATTTCCCGTGACTGTGCCTCAAAACCAAATGTTTACCTGGCCTACCACTCCACCGCCGAGAGGACCTACATCCAGACCACAACACCACCAGCCACATCCACCCCCCCAAGTCAACCATGCCCACACCCCATTTAGGGCCCCTCAGATCAGACCTATGCCCCTCCTGCCCACCCCACGTCCCCCACTCCCGCAAAGAGGGCCTCAACTTGGAAGTCACACATACACCCAGGCCGTGAGCGGGCAAACAGGCCCAACTCACACTCTTACACTAGCCCAAGCAATGGAATGTACCAGATGCTCAGCAGGCTCTGCTCACACTTACTGGCCTGAGGCTAAACCACACAGCCAACAACATTGGACACTTTATAGAACAATAAACCTTCACTATCTCATCCTGGAATACCCAAGGCCTGAGATCATCTTCCTTTGGCCTAAAGAGCAGGAACCTGTACTTCATCAAAGAAATCGGAAATACAGACATTGCCATCCTACAAGAAACATGGTATAGAGGAGACGGACCCACTGGTTACCCTCTAGGTTACAGGGAGCTGGTAGTTCCATCCACCAAACTACTAGATATGAAACAGGGAAGACTCAGGGGGTATGCTTATTTGCTATAGAGAAGACCTAACTCACTCTATTAAATTAATCAAAACAGGAACATTTTACATTTGGCTAGAAATTCAAAAGAAATGATCTTAACAGAGAAAAATGTCCTCCTGTGTGCTACCTATATCCCCCCACTAGAATCACCATACTTTACTGAAGACTGATTTCCCTCTCCAGGATGGAGAAGCTATCATTTCCAGGCCCAGGGACATGTACTAGTCTGTGGCGACCTAAATGCCAGAACCGGACAAGAACCTGCCACCCTCAGCACACAGGGGGACAAACACCTGCCTGGAGGTGACAGCATTCCCTCCCCCATATGCCCGCCTAGGCACAACTATGACAACATAACCAACAAAAACGGGTCACAACTCCTGCAGCTCTGTCGCACGCTGGGTATGTACATAGTCAACGGTAGGCTTCGAGGGGACTCCTATGGTAGGTACACCTATAGCTCATCTCTTGGCAGTAGTACTGTAGACTACTTTATCACTGACCTCAACCCAGAGTCTCTCAGAGCATTCACAGTCAGCCCACTGACACCCCTATCATATCACAGAAAAATCACAGTCTACTTGAACAGAGCAATACTCAATCATGAGGCATCAAAGCCAAAGGAACTGAGTAATATTAAGAAATGCTATAGATGGAAGAAATGTAGTATGGAAACCTACCAAAAAACAATTAGGCAACAACAAATTCAACCCTTTTAGACAACTTCCTGAACAAAATGTTCCACTGTAATAGTGAAGGTGTAGACTTGGCAGTAGAAAATCTTAACAGTATATTTGACCTCTCAGCTTCCCTATCAAATAAAAAAAATTCAAACAGAAAACCAAAGAAAACGAACAACAATGACAAATGGTTTGATGAAGAATGCAAAAACCTAAGAAAGAAATGGAGAAACCTGTCAACCAAAAACGTAGAGACCCAGAACCTGAGTCTACGCTTTCACTATGGTTAATCACTAAAACAATACAGAAATACACTACGGAAAAAGAAGGAACAGCACATCAGAAATCAGCTTAATGTAATTGAAGAATCCATATAATCTAACCACTTCCGGGAAAATTGGAAAATACTTAACAAATAAAAACACAAATAATTATCTATCCAAAATGGAGATGTATGGGTGAACCACTTCTCCAATCTTTTTGTCTCTATAACAAAGAAAAAACAGCAAGAACATATACATGATCAAATACAGATCTTAGAATCAACTATTAAATACTACCAGAACCCACTGGATTCTCCAATTACCTTGAATGAACTACAGGACAAAATAAAAACCCTCCAACCCAAAAAGGCCTGTGGTGTTGATGGTATCCTCAATGAAATGATCAAATATACAGACAACAAATTACAATTGGCTACACTAAAACTCTTTAACATCATCCTTAGCTCTGACATATTTGGAACCAAGGACTGATCACAGAGACAAATTTGACCCCAATAACTATCGTGGGATATGCGTCAACAGCAACCTTGGGAAAATCCTCTGCATTATCATTAACAGCAGCCTCGTACATTTCCTCAGGGAAAACAATGTACTGAGCGAATGTCAAATTGGCTTTTTACCAAATGATTGTACGACAGACCACGTATTCACCCTGCACACCCTAATTGACAAACACACAAACCAAAACCAAAGCAAAGTCTTATCATGCTTTGTTGATTTAAAAAAAGCATTCGACTCAATTTAGCATGAGGGTCTGCTATACAGATTGATGGAAAGTGGTGTTGGGGGAAAACATATAACATTATAAAATCCATGTATACCAACAACAAGTGTGTGGTTAAAATTGGCAAAACACACACATTTCTTCCCACAGGGCCGTGGGGTGAGACAGGGATGCAGCTACTGACCCACCCTATTCAATATAAATATCAATGAATTGGCGAGGGCACTAGAACAATCTGCAGCACCCGGCCTCACCCTACTAGAATCTGAAGTCAAATGTCTACTGTTTGCTGATGATCTGGTGTTTATGTCGCCAACCAAGGAGGGCCTACAGCAGCACCTAGATGTTCTGCACAGATTCTGCCAGACCTCAGCCCTGACAGTAAATCTCAGTAAGACCAAAATAATGGTGTTCCAAAAAAGGTCCAGTTGCCAGGACCACAAATACAAATTACATCTAGACACAGTTGCCCTAGAGCACACAAAAAAACTATACATACCTTGGCCTAACATCAGCGCCACAGGTAACTTCCACAAAGCTGTGAACGATCTGAGACAAGGCAAGAAGGGCATTCTATGCCATCAAAAGGAACATAAAATTTGACATACCAATTAGGATCTAGCTAAAAATACTTGAATCAGTTATAGAACCCATTTCCCTTTATGGTTGTGAGGTCTGGGGTCCGCTCACCAACCAATAATTCACAAAATGGGACAAACACCAAATTGACACTGAATTCTGCAAAAATATAATCTGTGTACAACGTTAAACACCTAATAATGCATGTAGAGCAGAATTAGGCCGATACCCATCTAATTATCAAAATCCAGAAAAGAGATGTTACATTTTACAACCACCTAAAAGGAAGTGATTCCCAAACCTTCCATAACAAAGCCATCACCTAGATGATCCTGGAGATGAGTCCCCTAAGCAAGCTGGTCCTTGGGCTCTGTTCACAAACAGACCTCAGGACAGCAACACAATTAGACCCAACCAAATCATGAGAAAACAAAAAGATAATTAATTGACACATTGGAAAGAATTAACCAAAAACTGAGCAAACTGGAATGCTATTTGGCCCTAAACAGAGAGTACACCGTGGCAGAATATCTGACCACTGTGACTGACCCAAACTTAAGGAAAGCCTTCACTATGTACAGACTCATTTGAGCATAGCCTTGCTATTGAGAAAGGCCGCAGTAGGCAGACCTGGCTCTCAAGAGAAGACAGGCTATGTGCACACTGCCCACAAAATGAGGGGGAAACTGAACTGCACTTCCTAACCCCCTGCCAAATGTATGACCATATTAGAGACACATATTTCCCTCAGATTACACAGATCCACAAATAATTCAAATCCCCTCCGATTTTGATAAATTCCCATATCTACTGGGTGAAATACCACAGTGTGCCATCCCACTAGCAAGATTTATGACCTGCTGCCACAAGAAAAGGGCAACCAGTGAAGAACAAACACCATTGTAAATACAACCAATATTTATGTTTATTTATTTTCCCTTTTGTACTTTAACCATTTGCACATCATTATAACACTATATATTTACATAATATAACATTTGTAATGTCTTTATTATTTTGTAACTTCTGTGAGTATAATGTTAACTGTTTATTTGTTATTGTTTATTTCACTTTGTATATTATCTTTTTAACTTGCTTTGGCAATGTTAACATATTCTTCCCATGCCAATAAAGCACCTTGAATTGAATTGACAGAGAGAGAGCGTGACACTCTATAGCACTATTGCAAAGAGAAACATCCTTTGTGTCATTGGAAAGTAATGGGAGGGGAAACTCAGCGTTACCTGAAGAGAGATGGTAGATGATACAACTGAAATGGGTTGTTATCATCAAACCATCTATGTTCCATTCATCTCAGTACAAAGTCACCATAACAACACTCTCCTCTCCTTGATGAGTCAGGCAATGCTAAGTTTACCATCTTGCTCTTATCCTGCTCTCCCCTCCCCTCTTCTCTCCTCCCCTCCCCTCCCCTCTTCTTTCCTGCCCTCCCCTCTTCTCTCCTGCCCTCCCCTCTTCTCTCCTGCTCTCCCCTCCCCTCTTCTCTCCTCCCCTCCCCTCTTCTCTCCTGCCCTCCCCTCTTCTCTCCTGCCCTCCCCTCTTCTCTCCTGCCCTCCCCTCTTCTCTCCTGCCCTCCCCTCTCCTCTCCTGCCCTCTCCTCTCCTGCCCTCCCCTCTCCTCTCCTGCCCTCCCCTCTCCTCTCCTGCCCTCTCCTCTTCTCTCCTGCCCTCTCCTCTTCTCTCCTGCCCTCTCCTCTTCTCTCCTGCCCTCTCCTCTTTCCTGCCCTCTCCTCTTCTCTCCTGCCCTCCCCTCGCCTCTCCTGCCCTCCCCTCTTCTCTCCTGCCCTCCCCTCTCCTCTCCTGCCCTCCCCTCTCCTCTCCTGCCCTCCCCTCTCCTCTCCTGCCCTCTCCTCTCCTGCCCTCTCCTCTCCTGTCCTCCCCTCTCCTCTCCTGCCCTCCCCTCTCCTCTCCTGCCCTCCCCTCTCCTCTCCTGCCCTCTCCTCTCCTCTCCTGCCCTCTCCTCTCCTCTCCTGCCCTCTCCTCTCCTCTCCTGCCCTCTCCTCTTCTCTCCTGCCCTCTCCTCTTCTCTCCTGCCCTCCCCTCTCCTCTCCTGCCCTCCCCTCTCCTCTCCTGCCCTCCCCTCTCCTCTCCTGCCCTCCCCTCTCCTCCTCTCCTGCCCTCCCCTCTCCTCTCCTCTCCTGCCCTCCCCTCTCCTCTCCTCTCCTGCCCTCCCCTCTCCTCTCCTCTCCTGCCCTCCCCTCTCCTCTCCTGCCCTCCCCTCTCCTCTCCTGCCCTCCCCTCTCCTCTCCTGCCCTCTCCTCTCCTCTCCTGCCCTCTCCTCTTCTCTCCTGCCCTCTCCTCTTCTCTCCTGCCCTCCCCTCTCCTCTCCTGCCCTCCCCTCTCCTCTCCTCTCCTGCCCTCCCCTCTCCTCTCCTGCCCTCCCCTCCCCTCTCCTCTCCTCTCCTGCCCTCCCCTCTCCTCTCCTCTCCTCTCCTGTCCTCTCCTCTCCTGCCCTCCCCTCTCCTCTCCTGCCCTCTCCTCTCCTGCCCTCCCCTCCCCTCTCCTCTCCTCTCCTGCCCTCCCCTCTCCTCTCCTGCCCTCTCCTCTTCTCTCCTGCCCTCTCCTCTTCTCTCCTGCCCTCTCCTCTTCTCTCCTGCCCTCTCATCTCCTCTCCTCTCCTCTCCTCTCCTGCCCTCTCCTCTCCTCTCCTGCCCTCTCCTCTTCTCTCCTGCCCTCTCCTCTTCTCTCCTGCCCTCCCCTCTCCTCTCCTGCCCTCCCCTCTCCTCTCCTCTCCTCTCCTGTCCTCTCCTCTCCTGCCCTCCCCTCTCCTCTCTTCTCCTGCCCTCCCCTCTCCTCTCTTCTCCTGCCCTCCCCTCTCCTCTCTTCTCCTGCCCTCCCCTCTCCTCTCCTCTCCTCTCCTGTCCTCTCCTCTCCTGCCCTCCCCTCTCCTCTCCTGCCCTCCCCTCTCCTCTCCTCTCCTGCCCTCCCCTCTCCTGCCCTCCCCTCCCCTCCCCTCTCCTCTCCCCTCCTGCCCTCCCCTCTCCTCTCCTGCCCTCTCCTCTTCTCTCCTGCCCTCTCCTCTTCTCTCCTGCCCTCTCATCTCCTCTCCTCTCCTCTCCTCTCCTCTCCTCTCCTGCCCTCCCCTCTTCTCTCCTCTCCTCTTCTCTCCTCTCCTGCCCTCCCCTCTCCTGCCCTCCCCTCTCCTCTCCTGCCCTCCCCTCTCCTCTCCTCTCCTGCCCTCCCCTCTCCTCTCCTCTCCTGCCCTCCCCTCTCCTCTCCTGCCCTCCCCTCTCCTCTCCTGCCCTCTCCTCTCCTCTCCTGCCCTCTCCTCTCCTCTCCTGCCCTCCCCTCTCCTGCCCTCCCCTCCCCTCCCCTCCCCTCTCCTCTTCTCTCCTGCCCTCCCCTCTCCTCTCCTGCCCTCCCCTCTCCTCTCCTGCCCTCCCCTATCCTCTCCTGCCCTCCCCTCTCCTCTCCTGCCCTCCCCTCTCCTCTCCTGCCCTCTCCTCTTCTCTCCTGCCCTCTCCTCTTCTCTCCTGCCCTCTCCTCTTCTCTCCTGCCCTCTCCTCTTTCCTGCCCTCTCCTCTTCTCTCCTGCCCTCCCCTCGCCTCTCCTGCCCTCCCCTCTTCTCTCCTGCCCTCCCCTCTCCTCTCCTGCCCTCCCCTCTCCTCTCATGCCCTCCCCTCTCCTCTCCTGCCCTCCCCTCTCCTCTCCTGCCCTCCCCTCTCCTCTCCTGCCCTCCTCTCTCCTCTCCTGCCCTCCCCTCTCCTCTCCTGCCCTCTCCTCTCCTGCCCTCTCCTCTTCTCTCCTGCCCTCCCCTCTCCTCTCCTGCCCTCCCCTCTCCTCTCCTGCTCTCCCCTCTCCTATCCTCTCATGCCCTCCCCTCTCCTCTCCTGCCCTCCCCTCTCCTCTCCTGCCCTCTCCTCTCCTGCCCTCTCCTCTTCTCTCCTGCCCTCCCCTCTCCTCTCCTGCCCTCCCCTCTCCTCTCCTGCCCTCCCCTCTCCTCTCCTGCTCTCCCCTCTCCTCTCCTCTCCTGCCCTCCCCTCTCCTCTCCTGCCCTCCCCTCTCCTCTCCTGCCCTCTCCTCTCCTCTCCTGCCCTCTCCTCTTCTCTCCTGCCCTCCCCTCTCCTCTCCTGCCCTCCCCTCTCCTCTCCTGCCCTCCCCTCTCCTCTCCTGCCCTCCCCTCTCCTCTCCTCTCCTGCCCTCCCCTCTCCTCTCCTATCCTGCCCTCCCCTCTCCTCTCCTCTCCTGCCCTCCCCTCTCCTCTCCTGCCCTCCCCTCTCCTCTCCTGCCCTCCCCTCTCCTCTCATGCCCTCTCCTCTCCTGCCCTCTCCTCTTCTCTCCTGCCCTCTCCTCTTCTCTCCTGCCCTCCCCTCTCCTCTCCTGCCCTCCCCTCTCCTCTCCTGCCCTCCCCTCTCCTCTCCTCTCCTGCCCTCCCCTCTCCTCTCCTCTCCTCTCCTCTCCTGTCCTCTCCTCTCCTGCCCTCCCCTCTCCTCTCCTGCCCTCCCCTCTCCTCTCCTCTCCTGCCCTCCCCTCTCCTGCCCTCCCCTCTCCTCTCCTCTCCTGCCCTCCCCTCTCCTCTCCTGCCCTCTCCTCTTCTCTCCTGCCCTCTCCTCTTCTCTCCTGCCCTCTCATCTCCTCTCCTCTCCTCTCCTGCCCTCTCCTCTCCTCTCCTGCCCTCTCCTCTTCTCTCCTGCCCTCTCCTCTTCTCTCCTGCCCTCTCCTCTCCTCTCCTGCCCTCCCCTCTCCTCTCCTGCCCTCCCCTCTCCTCTCCTGCCCTCCCCTCTCCTCTCCTCTCCTGCCCTCCCCTCTCCTCTCCTCTCCTGCCCTCCCCTCTCCTCTCCTCTCCTGCCCTCCCCTCTCCTCTCCTCTCCTGTCCTCCCCTCTCCTCTCCTGCCCTGCCCTCTCCTCTCCTCTCCTGCCTTCCCCTCTCCTGCCCTCCCCTCCCCTCCCCTCTCCTCTCCTCTCCTGCCCTCCCCTCTCCTCTCCTGCCCTCTCCTCTTCTCTCCTCTCCTCTCCTCTCCTCTTCTCTCCTGCCCTCCCCTCTTCTCTCCTCTCCTCTTCTCTCCTCTCCTGCCCTCCCCTCTCCTGCCCTCCCCTCTCCTCTCCTCTCCTGCCCTCCCCTCTCCTCTCCTCTCCTGCCCTCCCCTCTCCTCTCCTGCCCTCTCCTCTCCTCTCCTGCCCTCTCCTCTCCTCTCCTGCCCTCCCCTCCCCTCCCCTCTCCTCTTCTCTCCTGCCCTCCCCTCTCCTCTCCTGCCCTCCCCTCTCCTCTCCTGCCGTCCCCTATCCTCTCCTGCCCTCCCCTCTCCTCTCCTGCCCTCCCCTCTCCTCTCCTGCCCTCTCCTCTTCTCTCCTGCCCTCTCCTCTTCTCTCCTGCCCTCTCCTCTTCTCTCCTGCCCTCTCCTCTTTCCTGCCCTCTCCTCTTCTCTCCTGCCCTCCCCTCGCCTCTCCTGCCCTCCCCTCTTCTCTCCTGCCCTCCCCTCTCCTCTCCTGCCCTCCCCTCTTCTCTCCTGCCCTCTCCTCGCCTCTCCTGCCCTCCCCTCTTCTCTCCTGCCCTCCCCTCTCCTCTCCTGCCCTCCCCTCTCCTCTCCTGCCCTCCCCTCTCCTCTCCTGCCCTCCCCTCTCCTCTCCTGCCCTCCTCTCTCCTCTCCTGCCCTCCCCTCTCCTCTCCTGCCCTCCCCTCTCCTCTCCTGCCCTCTCCTCTTCTCTCCTGCCCTCCCCTCTCCTCTCCTGCCCTCCCCTCTCCTCTCCTGCCCTCCCCTCTCCTCTCCTGCTCTCCCCTCTCCTCTCCTCTCCTGCCCTCCCCTCTCCTCTCCTGCCCTCCCCTCTCCTCTCCTGCCCTCTCCTCTCCTCTCCTGCCCTCTCCTCTTCTCTCCTGCCCTCCCCTCTCCTCTCCTGCCCTCCCCTCTCCTCTCCTCTCCTGCCCTCCCCTCTCCTCTCCTGCCCTCCCCTCTCCTCTCCTCTCCTGCCCTCCCCTCTCCTGCCCTCCCCTCCCCTCCCCTCCCCTCTCCTCTCCTCTCCTGCCCTCCCCTCTCCTCTCCTGCCCTCTCCTCTTCTCTCCTGCCCTCTCCTCTTCTCTCCTGCCCTCTCCTCTTCTCTCCTGCCCTCTCATCTCCTCTCCTCTCCTCTCCTCTTCTCTCCTGCCCTCCCCTCTTCTCTCCTCTCCTCTTCTCTCCTCTCCTGCCCTCCCCTCTCCTGCCCTCCCCTCTCCTCTCCTGCCCTCCCCTCTCCTCTCCTCTCCTGCCCTCCCCTCTCCTCTCCTCTCCTGCCCTCCCCTCTCCTCTCCTGCCCTCCCCTCTCCTCTCCTGCCCTCTCCTCTCCTCTCCTGCCCTCTCCTCTTCTCTCCTGCCCTCTCCTCTTCTCTCCTGCCCTCCCCTCTCCTCTCCTGCCCTCCCCTCTCCTCTCCTCTCCTGCCCTCCCCTCTCCTCTCCTGCCCTCCCCTCTCCTCTCCTGCCCTCCCCTCTCCTCTCCTCTCCTCTCCTGCCCTCCCCTCTCCTCTCCTCTCCTCTCCTGTCCTCTCCTCTCCTGACCTCCCCTCTCCTCTCCTGCCCTCCCCTCTCCTCTCCTCCCCTCTCCTGCCCTCCCCTCTCCTGCCCTCCCCTCCCCTCCCCTCCCCTCTCCTCTCCTCTCCTGCCCTCCCCTCTCCTCTCCTGCCCTCTCCTCTTCTCTCCTGCCCTCTCCTCTTCTCTCCTGCCCTCTCCTCTTCTCTCCTGCCCTCTCCTCTCCTCTCCTCTCCTCTCCTCTCCTCTCCTCTCCTCTCCTCTCCTCTCCTCTCCTCTCCTGCCCTCCCCTCTTCTCTTCTCTCCTCTTCTCTCCTCTCCTGCCCTCTCCTCTCCTGACTCTTGGCTCTACAGGGTAGTAGTGCTGCTGGCATATGTAGTGGAGAGTGGAGCCATCATTGGTGTCACACATAGTCACCAGCTTCAGTGCCCTTTGGTGTTGGAGATAAGGCGATGTGCCACCTGTGGCCTCTGATGCCAGTGGGATTGGAAAGTGTGTGTGTGTATATGTGCGTGCTTCTGTTTGCCCGTCCCTGCGTGCGTGTGTTTATGTGTGTACACATGCAGACGTGCATGTGACTTTCAGCTCTCTAACTGCTCCTGGCCTTCCTCCCACCACAGTGCAAATAAACCCCTAGTGCCCAGCTAGTACCACCACTGTGTGTCAACCCTCCCCAGTCTGCTATTTTAGGTTGGTGGCAGCTGCCTGGACTGGTCTGTTGTCTTAGGGAAAACAATTCCATATGGGGCACAATCCCTGGGTTGCCATCACTGTCTCCTCCTCCTTAACGCATATAATTATCTCAATTCAAAGTTGTATCCTATAATACTGTATCTGTTTGTTTTTATGTAAAGAAAGCTCTTCTTCATAGTATATTTTTCCTACTGATGCGGTAGCTGTGAATAGTAGCTGCGGTTATTAGTATTTCTCACCTATATTTAATATGTTGGCTATTTCTTGATGTCAGTCCTATTTTGTGGCATAACTCTCAGATCGACCCTACAAAGACACAAGTCGGGCAGTGACTTGTTTTTCTGACACATTTAGATTTATAAACGCTGCATTTCTGGAAAAAAAACTGCACACACACAAAAATATTGAGATTGATCACTTTGGCGCACGCCATACAGTATTATAATTTCGCCAGAAAAACACCGAAAAATGATTCACCTTTTATGGTGACAACAACGCTCTTATTTGCTGTATACCTAACAAAGTATTGTAATCAGGACAAGACAGTATCTAAAGGAAAAAGCAGTGTGTTGATTAAATGTCTTTGGAGGTCTTGACAGAATGTTTTCTTTTGCAGTGACATTTGCTGTGTGTCCATTTCTCTGAAAGACAAAAATATTTCCAAATGGTTGTGGATTTGTAAACAGATCATTTGAATTCAATAATTTTTGCATTTACTTTTCCTCGAACCTAAATATGCTGCACTGCCCGCGAATTCTGAGACATTGCCTACACACTTCACCTATTAAATTCTACTGTATATTATAAACTGTGCTCCCTTTCGGATGCATAGAGCAACACTAGATATTATCATAGCCTATTTAATAGGCCCAAATAAATGAGAGATGCGCATGGTAATTTGTTGTATGGCTACTTTGGGAATATGAACTCATCATGGCCATAAAAGGTGAGGAATTTATTCTGCAATAGTTATTATTTTTATATTATGACATACAGTGCATTCGGAAAGTTTTCGGACCCTTTGACATTTTCCACATTTTGTTACGTCACAGCCTTACACACAATACCTCATTATGACAAAATAAAAATAGGATTTTAGACATTTTTGCAAATGTAAACAAAATAAAAAACGAAATATCACATATACAGTGCCTTGCGAAAGTATTCGGCCCCCTTGAACTTTGACCTTTTGCCACATTTCAGGCTTCAAACATAAAGATATAAAACTGTATTTTTTTGTGAAGAATCAACAACAAGTGGGACACAATCATGACGTGGAACGACATTTATTGGATATTTCAAACTTTTTTAACAAATCAAAAACTGAAAAATTGGGCGTGCAAAATTATTCAGCACCCTTAAGTTAATACTTTGTAGCGCCACCTTTTGCTGCGATTACAGCTGTAAGTCGCTTGGGGAATGTCTCTATCAGTTTTGCACATCGAGAGACTGAAATTTTTTCCCATTCCTCCTTGCAAAACGGCTCGAGCTCAGTGAGGTTGGATGGAGAGCATTTGTGAACAGCAGTTTTCAGTTCTTTCCACAGATTCTCGATTGGATTCAGGTCTGGACTTTGACTTTGCCATTCTAACACCTGGATATGTTTATTTTTGAACCATTCCATTGTAGATTTTGCTTTATGTTTTGGATCATTGTCTTGTTGGAAGACAAATCTCCGTCCCAGTCTCAGGTCTTTTGCAGACTCCATCAGGTTTTCTTCCAGAATGGTCCTGTATTTGGCTCCATCCATCTTCCCATCAATTTTAACCATCTTCCCTGTCCCTGCTGAAGAAAAGCAGGCCCAAACCATGATGCTGCCACCACCATGTTTGACAGTGGGGATGGTGTGTTCAGGGTGATGAGCTGTGTTGCTTTTACGCCAAACATAACGTTTTGCATTGTTGCCAAAAAGTTCAATTTTGGTTTCATCTGACCAGAGCACCTTCATCCACATGTTTGGTGTGTCTCCCAGGTGGCTTGTGGCAAACTTTAAACAACACTTTTTATGGATATCTTTAAGAAATGGCTTTCTTCTTGCCACTCTTCCATAAAGGCCAGATTTGTGCAATATACGACTGATTGTTGTCCTATGGACAGAGTCTCCCACCTCAGCTGTAGATCTCTGCAGTTCATCCAGAGTGATCATGGGTCTCTGCATCTCTGATCAGTCTTCTCCTTGTATGAGCTGAAAGTTTAGAGGGACGGCCAGGTCTTGGTAGATTTGCAGTGGTCTGATACTCCTTCCATTTCAATATTATCGCTTGCACAGTGCTCCTTGGGATGTTTAAAGCTTGGGAAATCTTTTTGTATCCAAATCCGACTTTAAACTTCTTCACAACAGTATCTCGGACCTGCCTGGTGTGTTCCTTGTTCTTCATGATGCTCTCTGCGCTTTTAACGGACCTCTGAGACTATCACAGTGCAGGTGCATTTATACGGAGACTTGATTACACACAGGTGGATTGTATTTATCCTCATTTGTCATTTAGGTCAACATTGGATCATTCAGAGATCCTCACTGAACTTCTGGAGAGAGTTTGCTGCACTGAAAGTAAAGGGGCTGAATAATTTTGCACGCCCAATTTTTCAGTTTTTGATTTGTTCAAAAAGTTTGAAATATCCAATAAATGTCGTTCCACTTCATGATTGTGTCCCACTTGTTGTTGATTCTTCACAAAAAAATACAGTTTTATATCTTTATGTTTGAAGCCTGAAATGTGGCAAAAGGTCGCAAAGTTCAAGGGGGCCGAATACTTTCGCAAGGCACTGTATATGCCTATTTCTAATCATTTTTGAATGCTAAAATAAAATGTAACGATTTAATGCTGTTCTCACTAATGGTCAATTATTATTATTATATTTAAATAAATGTTTCTTTGTTACGAATAAGAGTGTCATCATATATTCCTGCACAAGGCTACTAGGCCACTTTAACCTTCTTGCAATGCAATAATTCAACCACTATAAACTGTGATTACACACGGGCTAAAGTTTGTGGGAGGATAAGAACAAACTCACTTCAACTTCCGTTTTAATAAATGCTATTTTTTGGGGGTCATATTTTGTGCATACGCATCAAAACACACACACACACGTGTAATAGTAGCTGTTAACAAGCAAGGTGGCTTCCTGATTCAGAAGCTGTCATCCTCCTTCTAACGCATCGCCACTTTACACCAAACTGATGAGCTTTTCCCAAAGCAAGTCTGAATTGAATTAACACTGCGATCACTTTAAGATTATAAATAACTTTAGAGTCTGTGTGTGTTTGTACCAGTGTTAATATACATTCTGTTGTGTCATTATTCCATTTAGGGTACATAACTGTCTTAGCTCTGTCAAGATTCTGTCAGCCTATTTGGTTAATTGCAATCAAGCTAAAAACTTAACTATAAAGTTCCTTTAGAATAAGTACTTCTATTGAGTATGATATATGAACTGATATATTCTATTTAAGTTAAAGCTGTTTTATATCTTGAAGTCTTTAATTCTGAGATGCTTAATCTCTCGGACTGATAGTAGTGTGATGTATTAGAACATTATACATTCTCAACAGAATAGGGTGCCATTTGGGACACAGTCCTAGTCAGCTCCCTCACTGTACACTGTGTGACACTGCGTGACCTTAGCCAAACAAAGTGTATTGTGTTTCAGGCTCTGAGTAGTTAGTGTTACACCACCACATGAAATACAAACTGAACCGTTCAAGATATCAGCCAAAGCTTTGATTGAGCGTCCAATTTTTAAGTGCTTCAAGATTTCTGCATCACTTACTGTAAGTTAAGGGCAATCTGTCAAAATGACACACAAAATGTATTCAATGCCAAAGAATGAATAGGTTGGTTTTGTTGAATACATTTGGACAGAGTCCAGTCAAGTAATGCTTTAAGGTTCTGGTTGAGGTGTTCCATTCAGGCTGCATTTACCTGAAAAAGCATAAAATGTTAATCTTTTTGTTGGAAATGTATGTTAACCTTTTACTGTAGTGGGCTAAATCAGGGTCACACAGAGTGTTTCTTGGTAGTCTTAAACAAATCTAAGTTGAAACAAACGTATACACCACACACATGGTTATGGGCTTAAAAAGAAGTCACCTGTATGTACCATGTCAGATATAGAGTTGAAATGTATAACATTTTGAGTTTGCTTCCCAATATTACACTTTATATACATCACAGAAGATTGAAATATAACAACACTGTTTGACATAGAAACACCAGATTGTCTTTTATTTTTTGATATTTTGTATAATGTTTAATAAAAATATCTAACATTCCACACTGAAGGGTAATTTTATCTTTTGACTGCAGCAAAGCATTGATGCTATGGTAACATCGCAAAACCTTTAGAAAACATTAAACCAGTCATTGCCTTTGGCCATCAAGGCCCTCTAAGATAGCTAGTTACCCTTAGGCTAGCAGATAGCTTTATACACCAAAGCACAGCAGAGATGCTGGTAACCGTTTCCCCTGTTGCGTTGAATGCCTGGCACTCTAATGGAAAAATAGGCCGACGGGTCAGTCTCATATGGCCTACTTGTCATTTTGACATCCTGTTGAATTTGGCACATTGTAGGTCAAGTCAAATGCTAAATATATTTGATGTGTTGTGTTTATACCACAGGAGGTTGGTGGCACCTTTAATTGGGGAGAGCGGGCATTGGTTTCCATGTGTTTGATGCCATTCCATTCGCTCCGTTCCATTATAATGAGTTGTTCTCTCCTCAGCAGCCTCCACTGGTTTATACATGTTCTCTCTGTGTCTATAGCAGAATAGTATATGTAGCAGAGTGCCATTCATGGTGGTTTTCAGTGTTTTGATCAGAGGCTGTTAGCTCCATATGCTGTATAGAGCTAAAGTTGTGCTTCATTCTATAGCTAGAGGATTCGTGATCTCTCCAGGAGTGATACGTGTCATTTTTGCCTTTATCTGTTGTCTAGTACTGTCTTTTTGCTAGCTAGGGCCATCTACTTTAAGTGCTGCCTGTCTTCCCAGTAGCCTTCTTGGTGTGTGAACTGCTGACTGCTCATAACATGCAGATGATTGTTGACACCTCAACCAGGATTAACTGGCCGGGCAATTTGGGACTGTTGTTGTTTTCGTAATCAGTGGCTGTATTGGAGGGTTGTGGCTTCTCCTCTCCTAGGCAATCAGCAATTAGTATAGGACGGCATGCTCTCCACCTCTGCTAGGCAATTATCAATTAGTGTTAGTACTTCAGTCTCCCCTGGTTTCTCAGTAGCAGCTGTAAGCAGTGGTGGTGTCAGACTTGTCAGCACAACTAAGCCCGTTGCCGAAACAAAGCCAGTTCGGCAGAGTTCTTTTGAGAAAGGCTCCACACCACTCTCTCACCTAGTTATTTTCTCATCTTATTTGCTCTTTTGTAGCTTTGACAACTGTGTGTGTGAATTCTTTTCTCTCTTGATATTTTTGGTGGTTCATTGCGTCGGTTTTGGTTGGGTTGGAAGTAGAGGTTGACCGATTATGATTTTTCAACGCCAATACCGGTTATTGGAGGACCAAAAACTGCAGATGCCGATTTAATATATGTATATATATTAAAATCGGCATAATAATGACAGTTACAACAATACTGAATGAACACTTATTTTAACTTAATATAATACATCAATAAAATCAATTTAGTTTGTTTAAATAATGCAAAAACAAAGTGTTGTAGAAGAAAGTAAAAGTGCAATATGTGCCATGTAAAAAAGCTAACGTTTAAGTTCCTTGCTCAGAAGATGAGAACATATGAAAGCTGGTGGTTCCTTTTAACATGAGTCTTCCTTTTTTTAACATGAGTCTTCCCTTTTCGGGGGGGACGGGGGGGTCTTAGATGGTTGAGAGGTAGCTCTCAAGGGGAACTGTGGTGGGATCTTGGATGGTTGAGAGATTGGGCCGGTGGACTAGAGGTCGCTGTTTCGGGTCCTTGATTCGACTGGGTGAAGAATCTGTTCTTGTACCCTTGGGTGTGGCGCTTGACCTTGGTTGCTCTGGATGGGAGTGCCTGCTAGATGACTGCATGTAATCTAAATGTTGAGCGGCTTCACTGCAGGTAGATTGTATCTTTTAAAATTCAATAACAAAAAAATGTAACTTTTTTTTTTTATACCTGTTCGCTCCTCTCCCTGTAGGCTTTACAGACCCCCCACCCACCTCTTGGGTGCTACTCTTATAATTTACTGTACCCTGCGTGCACAAGCCATGTTGAATTCCGGGTCTCTGACAGCATTTGGAACTGCTGATCTGCAGTCAAGAACGCAGAGTTCATCTCAGCCTATGCTGCCCTTCAGTCCCTTGACTTTTTGGCTCTGACGGAGACATGGATCACCCCAGAGAACACTTAATCCATCTGCTCTCTCTTCATCTGACTACTTCTCTCATAGTCCAAGAGCATCTGGTCTGTGGCACGGTGGTGGCACAGGATATTTTCTCTCACCTGTCGTCTCTTCATTTGAATTCCATACTGTCACTTGTCCACTCAAGCTTAACATTTTCATCTATTGCCCACCAGGTGCCCTTGGAGAGTTCCTCAGTGAGCTTGACACTTTAAGCTAATTTCCTAAAAATGTCTCAACACTCTTCGTACTTGGCGACTTCAACCTCCCGATGTCTGTCTTCGATTAACTTCTTTCCAACTCTTTCCTCTCCTTGTCTCTTTTGACCTCACCCTTTCCCAATCCCCTCCAACTCAGAAGGCAGGGAAACGCTTGACCTCATCTTTACTAGATGATGTTCTCCTACTAATCTCACTGCAACTCCACTCCAGGTCTCTGATCACTACCTTGTCTCCCTTTCCTCCAACCCTAGCCACTCAGGCCCTACCCAGATGGTCATCTGCCATTGCAATCTTTGCTCTCTGTCTCTCTCCCACTACTCTATCCTCTCTCACTACTCTATCCTCTCTCCCTTCTGCTAAATCATTGTTCCTCCTGCCCTGATTTTGCCACCTATGACTCGCACTGTACCCTTTCCTCCTAGCTGGCTCGGCCCTCCCTTCATGCTCTGGCTGAGGGACTCATTGCGAGCATACAGAACAGGGCTGCAGGTAGCTGAGTGAAAATGGAGGAAAACTAAACTTCTGGAGGACCTATCAGCCTTTCACTCCCTCTCTACCTTCTTTTCCTCTTTATCTGCTGCAAAAGCCACTCTCTAAATTTCAAGCTTCTGCCTCTAACCCTAGGAAACTATTTTCCTCCTCCTCCCTATACGGGTGACTTTGTCAACCAGAAGGTTGACGACATCCGCTCCAAATCATTCACTTAGCCTATTGAGTCCACTGGTCCCAGTCACACACAACTACCCTACGCTTTGACCTCTTTCTCCCTTCTCTCCATATGAAAACCTGTGACTAGTGAGGTCTGGCCGCTTTCAACCTGCCCGCTCAACCCCATCCCGCCTTCCCTTCTCCAGACCATCTCCCTAGACTTTCTCCCATTCCTCACTTCCATCAACTGACCACTGGCTGCATCCCCTCTGACTTCAAAATGGCTTGAGTCGCTCCCCTCCTCAAGAAACCAACACTAGACTCATTTGACGTCAAACTATAAACCTGTGTCCCCTTTCTTTCCAAACAATTGAGCATGCTGTCTCTGATCAACTCTCTTGTTATCTCTCTCAGAATGACCCTAAACAGTCAGGCTTCAAGACCGGTCACTCAACCGAGACTGCTCTTCTGTGTCACGGACGCTCTCTACACTGCCAAAGCTGCCTCTCTCTCATCTGTTCTCATCCTCTTAGATCTATCCGCTACCTTCGACACCGTGAACCATCATATCCTCCTTTCCACCATCTCTTCCTTTCCACCTTCTCAAGGCTTGGGCGTCTTATGCTCTGTACACTCTTGGATTGCATCCTACCTGGCAGGCCGCTCCTACCATCTGTGTCTGCACCACCTACTCTCACTACTGGTGTCCCCCAGGGCTCAGTTTTAGGCCCTCTCCACTTCGCTATACACCAAGTCACTCGGCTCTGTCATATCTTCACATGGTCTCTCCTATCATTGCTATGCGGATGACACAACTACCCCCCCTTCTGACACCCAGATGGAGACACACATTTCTGCATGCCTGGCAGATATCTCCACTTGGATGGTGGACCATCACCTCAATCTGGACAAGACGGCGCTGCTCTTCCATTCGGGGGAAGGCCTGCCCGCTCAAACAACTCCATAACGGTTGACAGCTCCACAGTGTCACCATCCCAGAGTGACCTTGGTGAAGAACAAAGAACCTTGGTGTGACCCTTTACAACACCCTGTCGTTCTCTGCAATCAAAGCAGTGACTCACTCCTGCAGGTTCACGCTCTGCAACATCCGTAGTGTACGACCCTACCTCTCACAGCAAGCGACACAGGTCCTAATCATGCCACTTGTCATCTCCTGTCTGAACAGCTGCAAATCGCTGTTGGCTGGGCTCTCTGCTTGTGCCATCAAACGTCTGCAACTTATCCAGAATGCTGCATCCCGCTTGGTTTTCAACCTTCCCATTTCACCCTGCCCCTCCGCACACTCCACTGGTTTCCAGTCGAGGCTCTCATCCACTACAAGACCATGGTGCTTATCTACAGAGCAGCAAGAGGAACTGCCCATCCCTATCTTCAGGATAAGCTCAAACCCTACACCCCAACCCGAACACTCCGTTCTGCCACCTATGGTCTCCTGGCCCTCCGAACCCTACATGAGGGCAGCTCCCGCTCAGCCCAGTCCAAGCTCTACTTTCTCCTGGCACCCCAATGGTGGAACCAGGTTCAGGGCAGGGACTGGGCAGGGACTCTATCTGACACAGTACAGATGTCTTTTTATTTAATTTTTTAAAAGCCCATAACCATGTGTGATGTGTGTGTGCTTTTGTTTCAAAGTAGAATTGTTTAAAGACTACCAAGATCACAGTCTACTGCAGTAAAATGTTTAAGATGAATATACTAACTGTAAGTGGCTATGGAAAAGTGTGCTAAAAGTACATACAAATAGTATTATATACCTCTTTGTGGGTCTTACGTGTGTGTGTTTGTCTCTCAGGCCAAACTGCTTTCCTCTGGAGTGTTCGATTTCGTTGTTCCCTTTAATCAGTGGCTCATGTAGCCAGGACATAAGAGCTGTTCCTGTTTGCCTGGTCAACTCTGTCTGGATCCCAAATGGCACCCTATTCCCTACAGAGTGCATTACTTCTGATCAGAGCCCTATGGTCCCTGGTCACCAGTAGTGCACTGTATGGGGAATAGGTTGCCTTTTTGGATGCATCAGGGTTTAATAGCTGTTCCTGGTAGTCTCTATGGACTATGCACCTGCCACACAAACCCACATCAGGGCTCTACAGAACAGGAAGGCCAGCAGGATGTTGGAGTCACATGAATAACTATTTAGACATTTCCTTGTGTTTGGTTAGCACTTTACCCACCAAGATGGACTGTAATTTGGGAACCAGCTGTCGGGAAGTGTAGATTCTACTTTGTCTCTAAAAAATAAAAAAAGCTTTCAGCTTGTGCTGAATTTCAAGATGTTGTAAATGTGTTAGGGCTATTCAGTCTTGGTTATGGACTATCAAAAAAGGTGTGAATATGACTCTTAACTGGATGTGTTCAAGTTTTGGGATTTACAGTACAGCAAGTCTTGTATTTTAGAGCTCGCATTATAACGCTTCTGACATAACAGAATAGCTTGACACGAACTGGTCGAACTTATCTGTTTTTTCATTCCTACTTCTCTGTATTGCGTTGCTGCTGTAGCCGTGACAGTCATCATAGAGGTATTCAAATATTTGAAAGGTAGTTGTGTTTGTATAATCTCATAAAGGAAATGCTGTACATTAATTCATATTATATACTTACCAATATCTCCTGTAACTCCTGACTATTTTATTTGAGAGACTTTGTTCTGTGGAATGGCTTTAAATAAATATTAGAGTTTACAAATTTTGGTTCAGAAGTTGTGCCAACTTGTCCCTACTGTCAATCTGTGAGATTACGATAACATTTTGGGTTTATATTCCTAAAGGCAACAACCAAAAACACAGATATTGTGCTTGTTAAAGCTGATCAGACAAAATGTTTGACCATGGAGGGGCTGGGTCATAAACACCACACAGAAGAAAAATGAGCAAATCAGCTGCGTCTCCTTTTTCCACCCTGGTTTCATGCAGCGCCTTCTGTTGACTGAGTAACTCCCAATGACGTCACTGAGGGAGCCTGTTCTCTGCGTGTGTGCGCATGCATCCTCCTTAGTTTAGCATCCTTTCTGTAAACAGCAGCTCAAGGCATGGATGACTAGCAATCTACAGCCAGGCATCATGTCTCCTATAGCAGATAAATGCATTAACACGCTTTTAATCAAATGTATTTATCAAGCTTTTTTTTTTTTATGTTTATCAGCCCATAAAGCCTTTTTTTAATGCATGCTTTTGTCTTTGGGATGTCCCAAATAGTACCCATAAGGCTCTGGTCAAATGTAGTGTACTCCATTTGGGATGCTGTTTTGGTATGTAGTTATTGACTCCCATAATTACCACATTTATGACCCTCACATGTTGCTGCTGGGTGTATTATACCATTAAGTTGACTGTCAAAAGTTAGAAAAACATATTTGGAATCATAAATAGGAAACGCATCAAATATTTAAATGTGGACATTTGTCTGGTGTTATTTCCTTATGTAAAATAATAGGTTATTCTCTGTAGAATTAATTAAAGGACAACATTTCTTTTAAAGGAATTGAATATTGAAGCTATGATTCTGTAAACATTAAAATACAGTACGAAGAGGCTGAGGCAACAGCGCCATGGAATAAAAACACAGACAGATAGAATAATTAATTGACAGCATAAGAGAGAAATTCTCTTTCCTCAGCGAGAGAGAGATTTTACCCCCATGTGTCCAGCACATCACGTCATAGACGATGTTTAGGATATTATTTTTCTGTCTGTCTGTCTTGTCTGTCTGCCTGTATTATTACGCTGTCATCCTGTAATACAGGGGGTCGACATTGAAGTATATGCATTACTGTGACAACATCCTATTGTCTCATATTGTGATTAATCCTAAATGATTACGTAACATCCGAGGAATCAACAAATATCAAGCTGATATGGCATTATATTATAACTTCAAGTATTTGAGTCAGTAAATGGTAAAGTGCTAAGGGAAGATTTGTCTTATTTAGCTTCTGTATTTATTTGCAGTCTATGGTTGTAATTGAACCTGCTTAGAGTATGTTAAGGAGCACTTCATTATAATCTGTTGTGAGAAGCTACAGGTGTAGAATCTTAATTTGATCACCCTGTTGCAGGAAATGTCCTGCATAGCATGCAAGCGTGAATGGCATTCAAGGTTTAAAAATGCTTCTAAAGTTTTTGATTTCACTTAAATGTCAGACTTGATTTTCCCTAACTATAAATGTATCAACCCCTACGAAAATGTCCATTAATTATAATCCGCACAATAATATCCTGTTACTGCAGGATTATTTTCCTGCTGTGAAAAACTGGTCAAATTAACATCCTGTTGTATATGGACAAGAACAGCCATGCCTAAGGAAGGGGAAACTAGTTGGTATCTGGTTTTGCTTAGTATCGTTTTGTGCATACAGTGCCTTCGGAAAGTATTCCTACCCTTTTTCCACATTTTGTTAGGTTTCAGCTGTATTCTAAAAGTGATTAAATACATGTTTTCCCTCGTCACACAATACCCCATAATGACAAAGATAAAATAGTTTTTTATTTTTTTTATTTCCACATTTATTAAATATCCAAAGAGAAATGTCTTATTTACATAAGACTCTTTGCTATGAAACTCGAAATTGAGCTCAGTTGCATCCTGTTTCCATTTATCATCCTTGAGCTGTTTCTACAACTTGATTGGTGTCCACCTGTGGTAAATTCAATTGATTGGACATGATTTGGAAAGGTTGGGAAAGGATACCAAAACATTTCTGTAGCATTGAAGGCCCCCAAGAACACAGTGACCTCCATCATAATTAAATGGAAGAAGTTTGGAACCACAGAGACTCTTCCTAGAGCTGGCCGCCCACCCAAACTGAGCAATCGGGGGGGAAGGGCCTTGGTCAGGGAGGTGACCAAGAACCCGATGGTCACTCTGACAGAGCTCTAGAGTTCCTCTTTGGAGATGGGAGAACCTTCCAGAAAGACAACAATCCCTACAGCACTCCCCCAATCAGACGGAAGCCACTCCTCAGTAAAAGGCACATGACAGCCCGCTTTGAGTTTGCCAAAAGGCACCTAAAGACTCTCAGACTAGGGCTGGGCGGTATACCGGTATTGATGCAGGGACCGGTTTTGGGTTTTTACTTTACCTTCTATATCGGTATTTGAGTGTTTGGTTTGTTAAATGTGATACGCTATGTGTAATGTCACTTTTTATAGTTTACTTCGCTACTTCAGTCATCTCTCTCCGCTCTTTATCTCCGTGCCACTTTCCACACAGACCTAGCCACGCCCCCTGTCACTCAAGGAGCACGTTTGATGTTCCTCAACCACGAGACACTTGCGTTCAGTCTGCATGGTCAATGCAGCACATGCAAGAATGTTGATGACAACAATGCTGTTTTCACTTTGCTTCTTAATATAAATTCACTAGCGTTCTATAATGGCACTATTAGTTTGTTTCTTACATCAGCAAGCAGCTAGTCTGTCTTTTCTTAGCAAGTTGCCCTAAATCTTGTGAGACGCTAGTTGATAGCCACTAATGCTAATAGCTAGATAACTAGCTAGCTAATAAATGTACTGAGTAAGAGCAAACGTAGTTAGCTAATACAGCCTGATAATACCAGTGATAGTGTAGACCTAAATCAGCATATTGTTGGTGCAACAGTATCTTCTAAATCAGAGAGGAATATGCAAAGCAAGAATATGTTAGCTACATTAAGTAGCTAAGAGAACATGCAATGTAGCCAAAGCTAGGAAACACTTATCAACACTTTAGTTCCTACCCTGTCACAATAACTCCTCCCTGGCATTTTAATTCGTTGTCATCTCAAACAACACTGTATTCAAAGTACCCACTATTATATTCTAACTATATAATTAGAATAGTCATTCTATTTCCATGATTCCAATAGTTTTGCTCTAATTCGCAAGTCAAATCGCAATTGCAACATTTGGTTAAAAATAAGTCCTTGATTATTTGCCCAAATTATCTCAATTGAGCAGTGGTGTAAAGTACTTAGGTAAAAATAACAACAAAAGGGTGCCATCTGGTTTGCTTAATATAAGGAATTTGAAATTATTTATACTTTTGCTTTTGATACTTCAGAACATTTCAGCATTTCCATTTACTTTTGATACTTAATAATATTTTAAAACAAATACTTTTACTCAAGTAGTATTTTACTGGGTGACTTTCACATTTACTTAAGTAATTTTCTATTTATGTATCTTTACGTTATGACAACTGGGTACTTTTTCCACCACTGCAATTGAGTGCAGGAAATGCAGAAATATATAGATGTGCTGAATGTTTTTTGGTTGAAGTTGAATTGAACAGTATAAAACAATCAGAATGGAGAAATACTCATTGAAATCACTTAGAATGTATTTGTTGCCATCCTAGGATCACTCACTACTCATTAAGCAAATGTAGAACTTTTATTATTCAAAAACTAAAAATACTGTCAAATACCTTCATACCGTCCATTTTTTTTTTAAATACAGTGATATAATATTTTGGCCATATCGCCAAGCCCTATCTCAAACCATGAGAAACAAGATTCTCTGGTCTGATGAAACCAAGATTAAACTCTTTGGCCTGAATGCCAAGCGTCACGTCTGGAGGAAACCTGGCACCATCCCTTCGATGACGCATCATGCTGTAGGGATTTTTCTTTTACAGTGGCAGGGACTGGGAGACTAGACAGGATTGAGGCAAAGATGAACGGAGAAAAGTACAGAGAGATCCTTGATGAAAACCTGCTCCAGAGCGTTCAGGACCTCAGAGTGGGGTGAAATTTCACCTTCCAACAGGACAACGACCCTAAGCACACAGCCAAGACAACACAGGAGTGGCTTCGGGACAAGTCTCTGAATGTCCTTGAGTGGCCCAGCCAAAGCCCGGACTTGAACCAGATCAAACATCTCTGGAGAGACCTGAAAATAGCTGTGCAGCGACGCTCCCCATCCAACCTGAAAGAGCTTGAGAGGATCTGCAGAGAAGAATGGGAGAAACTCCCCAAATACAGGTGTGCCAAGCTTGTAGCGTCATACCTAAGAAGACTCAAGGCTGTAATCGCTGCCAAAAGTGCTTCAACAAAGTACTGAGTAAAGGGTCTGAATACTTATGTAAATGTAATATTTCAGTATTATTTTTTATTAGCAAAAAATTCTAAAAACCTTTTTTTGCTTTGTCATTATGGGGTATTGTTTGTAGATTGATGAGGAAAAATTTATGAATATATTTTAGAATAAGGCTGTAATGTAACAAAATGTGGAAAAGTCACGAGGTCTGAATACTTTCCAATGGCACTGTATGTAACATTCAAAATACAGAAATCATCCCAGAATGATGCATTTTGCATCATACGGGGATGACAAGCAAAACAATTTTGGGACTATGTCAACAATGGACAACTGAAACAAATAAAAATAGTAGTTTTGGGGTTTTCTTAAAGGCTTCTAGAATAGTGATAGAGAAACTTGAAGTTTTTGAAAATGGGTTCATTACTCGAGGCACCTGCTGGTCAAAATAACCTAAAACAGCCAAATGATTATATGATGTCCCACACGCCGTAGCGGGTGCTCAGTGTAGCCTTTTTGTCTTCTACCAAAACAATCAAGTGGTTGACGTCCAACGCTTTGTTTCGTCAAACCTGATAAAGTGATATAGGCATCGGCACACCGCTTTGAAGTACACTGCATAGCGATTTCTACGTATTCCCCTGAGCTCCGGTGTCAAACATTACATCCCTAATCTAGAAGTGCAAGTGATATAAAATACCAAAACCGTTTGCAATTTTAGCAATACTTTTTTCAAGATACAGGACTTTCAAATAGAAAATTGTAACTCGTGAACACATTCCTTCACTCTGCGGTCCAACTCATCACAAACCATCTCAATTGGGTTGAGGTCGGGTTATTATGGAGGCCAGGTCATCTGCAGCACTTCATCACTCTCCTTCTTGGTAAAATAGCCCTTACACTGCCTGGAGGTGTGTTGGGTCACTGTCCTGTTGAAAAACAAATTATAGTCCCACTAAGAGCAAACCAGATGGGATGGCGTATTGCTGCAGAATGCTGTGGTAGCCATGCTGGTTGTGTGCCTTGAATTCTAAATAAATCACAGACGGTGTCACCAGCAAAGCACCATCACAACTCCTCCTCCATGCTTCACGGATGGAACTACACATGTGGAGATCATCCGTTCACCTACTCTGCGTCTCACAAAGACACAGCGATTTGAACCAAAAATCTCAAATTTGGACTCATCAGACCAAAGGACAGATTTCCAACGGTCTAATGTCCATTGCTCTTGGTTCTTGGCTCAAGCAAGTCTCTTGTTATTGTTTGTGTCCTTTGTTAGTGGTTTCTTTGCAACAATTCGACCACGAAGGCCTGATTCACGCAGTCTCCTTTGAACAGTTGATGTTGAGATGTGTCTGTTACTTGAACTCTGTGAAGCACTTATTTGGGCTGCAATTCCTGAGGATGATGGCTCGAAACAACTTTGGGGCTTCCTTTCCTGTGGCGGTCTTCATGTCAGCCAGTTTCATCATAGTGCTTGATGGTTTTTGCGACTGCACTTGAAGAAACTTTCACAGTTCTTGAAATGTTCCGCATTGACTGACCTTCATGTCTTAAAGTAATGATGGACTGTCGTTTCTCTTTGCTTATTTGAGCTGTTCTTGCCATAATATGGACTTAGCCCTATTTGGTAATCTTCTGTATACCACCCCCCTAACTTGTCACAACACAACCAATTGGGTCAAACACATTAAGAAGGTAAGAAATTCCACAAATTAACTTTAACAAGGCACACCTGTTTATTGAAATGCATTACAGGTGACTCCCTCATGAAGCTGGTTGAGAGAATGCCAAGAGTGTGCAAATAGGCAAAGGGTGGCTACTTTGAAGACTCTCAAATATATTTTGATTTGTTTAACACAACCTCATGAAGACTACCTTTGGACTCCCGAGTGGCGCAAGACACTGCATCTCAGTGCAAGAGGCGTCACTGCAGTACCTGGTTCAACACAGGCTGCATCACACCTGGCCGTGATTGGGAGTCCCTTAGGGCAGCGCGCTATTGGCCCAGCGTTGTCTGGGTTTGGCTGGAGTAGGCCATCATTGTAAATAAGAATTTGTTCTTAACTAACTTGCCTAGTTAAACAAATGATAAATAAATAAAAAGCTGGTTAAGAGTGAGTGTGCAAAGTTTTGTGTGCAAAGAGTGTGCAAAGTTGTCAAGGAAAAGGTGGCTACTTTGAAGAATCTCAAATATAAAATATATTTTGATTTGTTTAATCCTTTTGGTGTTATTTTGTAGTTTTGATGTCTTCACTATTATTCTACATTGTAGAAAATAGTACAAATAAAGAAATCCCTGGAATGAGTCGGTGTGTCCAAACCTTCGACTGATACTGTATGTAATGCCCTGTACTGTTGGCTGTAGGTTACTGTAAAAACAACAGGAAATGTTTTACAGTGTACTTACCCAGAATCAGATGAACTCATGGATACCATTCTATGTATCTGCGTGCAGTATGAAGGAAGTTAGAGCTAGTTTCGCGAGCCAATGCTAACTACTGTTAGCGCAATGATTTAAAGTATACAGGTACAGTAGCGTCTTTGACTGAAGCAACATTTTATAATATTTTTTTGGCATTGTTTATTTTAAGTTTATTCTAAGAACATTAACATTTTATAGAACTTTCTTTAAGGATTCATTTATGCAGTGTTACTTTCTTTCAGAATTACTTTAGTATTGGCATGGTTGTTAAATACTGTTAAGCATCTAATTTACTGAATGGTTTGTGCTTGCCATGTTACTGCCCTCCGTTTTATTTATGTGATTATGAAGATTCTAGAATCTAGATGAAGATTCCAGAGTGACTTGAATATCAGTGAACCTGTTCTCTCCTATTTTCCTTTATGTTATTACTGGGTCTGGGTGAAATAAGTTGTTTATGAAACACATGCTGTGTAGATTATATTAAGAGCATGTTTGAGGAAGCCAGGCTATGCGTTCCAAATGGTGCCTTATTTCTTTTATAGGGCTACGGGCCCAGCTCAAAAGTAGTGCACTACATAGGGTGTCATTTAGGATGCACTACAGGCCTGTGGAGCGGAGTGTTGTTGTGTTGTTCCACAGGCCCTATTAGTATGCAGGTTGTGTGTACTGCTGTCACTACCGGCACACAGGGCCTAGGCAGATAGTAATACCATGCAGTCTGGGGGTTATTTCTCGGTCTGTGTCGGCATGCCACATACAGTAGCTGTTCCTCTCTGTAGATGTTATCCTCAATAATCTCTTTCGTCTGTGCATAAAAAAAAAAGTTTATTTCCAGAGAGAGGTAAAAGGAATGAAAGCAGGTGTTAAATGAAAGAAAAGAGAGGTGGAGGAAAGAGCAAGTTTTATGTTAATGTACATTGTCGTCTATTCCAAAAGTCCATGGACTAAGTTTTGACTGTATAGTAATGTAAATACAAATATGTAATGTGTATAATAAATGCAGTGTACAAACTTATCATGATGAACAGGAATTACTATTGGGGGCTTGCCTATTGGGGGCGTGCCCATTGGGAATAACATGTACTCATGGCCACCCATGAGTACGTCATTCCTCTTTATCATGTTAAGTCTGTATACTGAATATTTCACTTTTTCTTCAATATTTTTGCACATTAAATGTTTTAATATAAAACATTATTTCAATAAGGTAACTCTCCCAACTCTGGGATATACATAGGCAGTTGAGGAACTCATACTCTTGTGTAGGCCTCATACATTCTATGAAAGTGTCAGCTCTTAACATACAGTTACAAATACAACAGAACAGATTCACTGAAATGACATTTACTCTCACAGATGGCCTGAACTAGCTGAACTAGCTGAAAGACACGGCCCTACTAAGTCACACTTCCAGTCTTCTGATCTGACCCGGTAGGTCAAAGAGCAGTAACCCAGCATCATTAACCCAACAACCCAAATAAGTGACCCAACTGGCTGGGTCAAAATAACTCAAAGTGCGTTCTGTCCAATATTTACCCCAATATTATATATATTTTTAACCTAGCATTTCCTTTTGTGTACCATTTGTCATTTTCAAACAACAACAACAGCAGCAGCAGCAGTGTTGCTTGGTGACATGGTGTTACTGTTGTAAACCTGAAGAAAGATGCCTGTCATTTCTGCAACACCCAATAACATTTCTTGTGTCAGGTTGGAGAGGGATCTTTGAGCCTCACAGTAATGGTGTTGTAAATGTCTCAGATGCTCGTCGGATGTCTGCCAGAGTCTCCCTTGTGACACTACATCATGTTAATCACTACATCATGTTTATGGTTGTTGTCATACAGATGCTAAGGGCTATTTTCAATCTGTATCGCTGAAGTTCAGTCTTACAGCGAGAATGAAATTTAAAGCTAATATTGCCACACTAGCAGAGATTGCATTTACGGTAAACGCTGCATACATTGTATGTTGTATCAATCGGAAATGACCGTAAAATGTTTATTGCGCAACATGTAACGCTTCAGTTGTACAGATTGAATAGAACCCTAACTTGCTGTTATCACTTGGTGGTTGGAAACTGTGGGCGTAGTGGTGTAGCTGCTGTCACGTCTCAAATGGCACCCTATTCCCTACTCAGTGCACTACTTTTGACCCGGGCCCATAGGGCTATAGTCAAAAGTTGTGCACTATAAAGGGAATATGGTACCATTTGGGACTTAGTCAAAGTTCCCCTGATGGATACAATGGAACATCTGCCTACTGCTGTAAAAGGAAGGCTTTGTGTCAACAGGCTAGTTAGGAAGGACCTTTCATATGCTCCATTTTTCTTGAATAATAAAAAACTTTCCAAATTACTGTTCCACTAGCTTTTGCACTATTGGTTAGAGCCTGTAAGTAAGCATTTCACTCTACACCTATTGTATTCAGCGCACGTGACAAATAAACTTTGATTTGATTTGATTCTGCCATTGGACTGTGCTACTGTGTGATACCCACAACAAATGTTTTTAAATGATCACTTATTCATTTTTTAAAAATATGTATTTTATTTAACTAGGCAAGTCAGTTAAGAACAAATTCTTATTTACAATGACGACCTACCCCGGCCAAACCCACTGGGCCAATTGTGCACCGCCCTATGGGACTCCCAATCACGGCCGGATGTGATGCAGTCTGGATTCAAACCAGGGATTGTAGTGACACCTCTTGCACTGAGATGCAGTGCCTTAGACTGCTGAGCCACTCAGAAGCCCAAGTGTAATTAGTTTATTTTAGTGTCAGTGACATTGACTCACAATAACATTGTCCTGTTATTGTCCTGGTATGGACTGTGATTTCATCACAAAGGAAGTAATTTGAATAGGTACTGTGTTACTGTCTTAAAGGACAAGGGGATCTCTCCAAACTAGATGAAGCAACATTCAACAGGCAGAGGTCAGTGCTCAGTTATTTTCCATATTTTTTGTATTTGTTTGTATTTATTATGGATCCCGGTGACAGCAGCTACTCTTTCTGGGGTCCATCAAAATTAAGACTCCACCACTACCACATATCTACAGTACTAAATCCATGTGTATGTATAGTGTGTGTGTGTGTCTCTGTGTGTGTGTGTGTGTGTGTCTGTGTCTGTGCCAATGTTTGTGTTGCTTCACAGTCCCCGCTGTTCCATAGGGTGTTTTTTTAATCTGTTTTTTAAATCAAATTTTACTGCTGCATCAGTTACTTGATGTGGAATAGTCATGGCTCTATTTAGTACTGTGTGCCTCCCATAGTCTGTTCTGGGCTTGGGGACTGTGAAGAGACCTCTTGTGGCATTTCTTGTGGGGTATGCATGGGTGTCGGAGCTGTGTCTACCAGCAGTTTAGACAGACAGCTCGGTGCGTTCAACATGTCAATACCTCTCATAAATAAAAGTAGTGATGAAGTCAATCTCTGCTCCACTTTCAGCCAGGAGAGATTGACATGTACATTATTAATATTAGCTCTCTATGTACATCCAAGAGCCAGCCGTGCTGCACTGTTCTGAGCCAATTGCAATTTTCCTAAGTCCTTTTTTGTGGCACCTGACCACACGACTGAACAGTAGTCAAGGTGTGACAAAACTAGGGCCTGTAGGACCTGCCTTGTTGATAGTGTTGTTAAGAAGGCAGAGCATCGCTTTATTATAGACAGACTTCTCCCCATCTTAGCTACGACTGCATCAATATGTTTTGAACATGACAGTTTAGAATCAAATCAAATCAAATTTTATTTGTCACATACACATGGTTAGCAGATGTTAATGCGAGTGTAGCGAAATGCTTGTGCTTCTAGTTCCGACAATGCAGTAATCTAGCTAACAATTCCAAAACTACTACCTTAGACACAAGTGTAAGGGGATAAAGAATATGTACATAAAGATATATTAATGAGGGATGGTACAGAGCGGCATAGGCAAGATACAGTAGATGGTATTGAGTGCAGTATATACATATGAGATGAGTATGTAAACAAAGTGGCATAGTTAAAGTGGCTAGTGATACATGTATTACATAAAGATGCAGTAGATGATATAGAGTACAGTATATACATATACATATGAGATGAATAATGTAGGGTATGTAAACATTATATTAGGTAGCATTGTTTAAAGTGGCTAGTGATATATTTGACATAATTTCCCATCAATTCCCATTATTAAAGTGGCTGGAGTTGAGTCAGTGTGTTGGCAGCAGCCACTCAATGTTAGTGGTGGCTGTTTAACAGTCTGATGGCCTTGAGATAGAAGCTGTTTTTCAGTCTCTCGGTCCCAGCTTTGATGCACCTGTACTGACCTCGCCTTCTGGATGATAGCGGGGTGAACAGGCAGTGGCTCGGGTGGTTGATGTCCTTGATGATCTTTATGGCCTTCCTGTGACATCGGGTGGTGTAGGTGTCCTGGAGGGCAGGTAGTTTGCCCCCGGTGATGCGTTGTGCAGACCTCACTACCCTCTGGAGAGCCTTACGGTTGTGGGCAGAGCAGTTGCCGTACCAGGCGGTGATACAGCCCGCCAGGATGCACTCGATTGTGCATCTGTAGAAGTTTGTGAGTGCTTTTGGTGACAAGCCGAATTTCTTCAGCCTCCTGAGGTTGCCTTCAGCCTCCTTCTTCACGATGCTGTCTGTGTGGGTGGACCAATTCAGTTTGTCTGTGATGTGTACGCCGAGGAACTTAAAACTTACTACCCTCTCCACTACTGTTCCATCGATGTGGATAGGGGGGTGTTCCCTCTGCTGTTTCCTGAAGTCCACAATCATCTCCTTAGTTTTGTTGACGTTGAGTGTGAGGTTATTTTCCTGACACCACACTCCGAGGGCCCTCACCTCCTCCCTGTAGGCCGTCTCGTCGTTGTTGGTAATCAAGCCTACCACTGTTGTGTCGTCCGCAAACTTGATGATTGAGTTGGAGGCGTGCGTGGCCACGCAGTCGTGGGTGAACAGGGAGTACAGGAGAGGGCTCAGAACGCACCCTTGTGGGGCCCCAGTGTTGAGGATCAGCGGGGTGGAAATGTTGTTGCCTACCCTCACCACCTGGGGGCGGCCCGTCAGGAAGTCCAGTACCCAGTTGCACAGGGCGGGGTCGAGACCCAGGGTCTTGAGCTTGATGACGAGCTTGGAGGGCACTATGGTGTTAAATGCCGAGCTGCGATGAACAGCTCGTAGTAGTTTACTCATCTCAACTTGCTCAATTTCCACATTATTTATTACAAGATTTAGTTGAGGTTTGGGGTTTCGTGAGTGTTTTGTTCCAAATACAATGCTTTTAGTTTTAGAAATATTTAGAGATAACTTATTCCTTGCCACCCACTCTGAAACTAACTGCAGCTCTTTGTTGAGTATTGCAGTCATTTCAGTCACTGTAGTAGCTGACGTGTATTGTGTTGAGTCGTCCGCATGCATAGAAACTCTGGCTTTTGTGGTGGTTAATTTCTTTACAATCAAATGAGGAGAGACACACTTTTCACACCAGTCAGAGTTATACTTAAACTACATTTTTAATAATAAGAGCTTTGCAATAGCAATGACTTTCAACGATTCACCATTTCTAATGAACCGTTGAGAGTGACAACACAATGGCTACTGAGATCTTTTATAGCAAAGGGCCACCCCCTAGTTGACATGACAAACCACAGATATTAGGAACAGTTCACAAAGTGAGACTTTATAAATGAGAAAGGAGTATCCCATAGCCAGATAGCATTCGCTACAAATTATCGTTCAGCTTGGCCCGTAAGACGAGGTTCTAATCTCGTTCCTGGTACTTCATAGTACAAAAACACCAAGTCATCCAATGGCATAACTCAATTGTCAACTCTAGATACACCCTTCTCAAGTAAACCCCTTCTTGACCCCACTCCTGGACAAGCTCACTGAGGGGAGTGAGCCTCTAGGTCATACACTATCCCAGGATACGTGCAACATCAGAGAGGACATACAATGGTTCCAGACACTGCCATACACCTCCCCCCAATGCCAAAGGAGGGAGTGACTTGCACACAGACATTGTGGAGACAAGTAATTGGTTCCCCATTAATCACGCCATCCCTTCACATGGTTTAAGAATAGGTAAAGACACATTCACATATGAAGACAATGTTCCATCCTGTCGTCTTCCCTTTCTGATATTCTGCATAGCACCAGGGATATGTGAAAGACAAGCCTGACCTCTACCTTTCTGGGCCCCAAGTGACTGAGCCCCAGCTGAGGGAAGAAGTGCAACTGCCAACACCAGAGTCCAAAGGGATACATTCTAATAACAAGTATATAAATAAGCATATAATGCAGATAAGACATCTTAATTATCTATGTTACCCAACTAATTCTGATTAATCTGCCACATTTTACTCAAAGTTAGTGGCATGTTGTTAGTAAAAATTGAAAAAAGCAAGGGGCCTGAACAGCTACCCTGGGGGAATTCCTGATTCTAACTGGATTATATTTTATAGGCTTCCATTAAAGAACACCCTCTGTGTTCTGTTAGACAAGTAACTCTTTATCCACATTATAGCAGGGGGTGTGAAGCCATAACACATACATGTTTCCAGCAGCAGACTTTGATCAATAATGTCAAAAGCTGCGTTGACGTCTAACAAGACAGCCCACACAATCATTTTATCATCAATTTCTCTCAGCCAATTATCAGTCATTTGTGTAAGTGCTGTGCTTGTTGAGTGTCCTTCCTCATTAGCATGCTGAAATTCTGTTGTCAATTTGTTTACTGTGAAATAGCATTGTATCTGGTCAAAATACATTTTTCCAGAAGTTTACTAAGGGTCTGTAACAGTCTGATTGGTTGGCTATTTGAGCCAGTAAAGGGGGCTTTACTATTCTTGGGTAGCGGAATGACTTTAGCTTCCCTCCAGGCCTGAGGGCACACACTTTCTTGTAGGCTTAAATTGAAGATGTGGCAAATAGGAGTGCCAATATTGTCTGCTATTATCCTCAGTAATTTTCCATCTAGATTGTCAGACCCCGGTGGCTTGTCATTATTGATAGACAACAATAATTTATTCACCTCTCCCACACTAACTTTACGGAATTCAAAAGTACAAGTCTTGTCTTTCATAATTTGGTCTGATATACATGGATGTGTAGTGTCAGCGTTTGTTGCTGGCATGTCATCCCTAAGTTTGCTTATCTTGCCAATGAAAAAGTAATTTAAGTAGTTTGCAATATCTGTGGGCTTTGTGATGATTCAATGAATGAAGGAGCCGAGTTGGCTTTTTTTCCCAAAATGTAATTTAAGCTGCCCCAAAAAGATTTTTATTATAATTCTTTATATAATTTATCTTTGTTTCATTTTGTAGTTTATTTTTCATTTTATTTAGTTTAGTCACATGATTTCTTAATTTGCAGTATGTTTGCCAATCAGTTGAGCTGCCAGACTTAATTGCCATACCTTTTGCCTCATCCCTCTCAATTTTTCAATTCCTCATCATTCCAAGGGGATTTTACAGTTTTTACAGTCATTTTCTTAGTAGGTGTGTGCTTATTAGTAACTGGAATAGGTAGTTTCATAAATCCGTCAAGTGCAGGGTCTGGTTGCTCCTCATTACACACCAGCAAATATTCTTTAAATCATCAACATATGAATCACTACAAAACTTCTTGTATGACCTTTTATACACTATATTAGGCCCAGCCTTTTGAACTTTGGTTTTCCTAGATATGTCTATTATATTGTGATCACTACATCCAATGGATTTGGATACTGCTTTAAAGCAAATATCTGCAGCGTTAGTAAAGGTGTGATCAATACATGTTGATGATTTAATTCCTGTGCATTTTGTAAATACCCTGGTATGTTGATTGACAACCTGATCTAGGTTGCAGGCGCTGGTTACAGTGTTCATTTTTTTCTGAGTCAGCAGCTTGATGATAGCCAGTCAATATTTAAATCACCCAGAAAATATGCTTCTCTGTTGATATCACATACATTATCAAGCATTTCACACATATTATCCAGATACTGACTGTTAGCACTTGGTGGTCAATAGAAGCTTCCCCCAAGAATGGGCTTTAGGTGAGGCAGATGAACCTGTAGCCATATTACTTCAACAGTATTTAACATTAGATCGTCTCAAAGCTTTACAGGAATGCGGTCCTTCATATAGACTGCAACACCGCCCCCGTTGGCATTTCTGTCTTTTCGTTAGATGTTATAACCATGTATTGCTACCACTGTATCATCAAAGATATTATCAAAGTGAGTTTCAGAGATAGTCAGAATATGAAGTTCATCTGTTAAAAGCAAGTTATTGACTTCATGGACCTTGTTTCTTAGGCTACATATGTTAATATGGGCTATTTTAGCACTTTTCTGGGTTGCTTGATTGTTTTAATTGCTTTACTGGGAAGCTTATCAGAGGTAGACTTACTCATGATATTTACATTGGAGCTGATAGTGCAGGGTGAGCTGCATAAAGTGGTCTTCATGCTATTGCACACCACCTCAGCGATAACAGTGTAACTCTGGTTTATAGGCTCATGATTACTGCTTACAATAGCTGCAGGATAAACAGATGCAATTAGGGGTACATAAGTAGATTACTTACATTGTCTTTGCCAATGCCCCTAAGATCATGTACATTTGATGCAGCATTATGACGACTCATTGTCACAGTTAACTGAGCCGGTCTTGGATCATTGACCAGTCATTGTTTCAATGCAGCGTTGAAATGCGTGGAAAGAGTCCAGGAGCCAAGATGATTTGGATGGACTCCGTCATTCCTGTAGAGTATCTTCTGTTTCCAGACGGTGTCATAGTTATCACACGGTGCTAGATGAGTCCAGTGGTCAAACTGGAATTTAAACCTCCCAATCTGGAGGATGCCAGACATTCTCTGTCCTAGAATTCTGTCCGACGCAGTCAACTCTCTGTTCAGTTTCCATTCCTGTGCTCTGATGGATCTCTGTAGGGTCACATCCTCTGTGAATCTCTCAAGCTACACGGTGTACTATGTGGTTAACACTGTTTACTATGTGGCTCTGCATTCATCAAACCAATATATCACTGACCTGTTGTTGGCTCTGAGGTGAACTGCTGACCTGGGTTCCCTCTATCTTCTTGTCCAAATATAAAACACAAAGATACTTTAGGGGGGACCTGAATAACACACAAGGGATGAGTCCCAAATGGCACCCTATTCCCTTCATAGTCTACTACCCCTATAGGCCATTGTCAAAAGTAGTGTTCTAAACAGGGAATAAGCTTCCATTTGGGACTCAAGGATAGAGCTCAGGGATGTCCTGGCTGAGTTATACTCAGCTAGTATTACACTACCTACTCATATACAGTACACCTCCCTTTGTGATGAAACCAGTGTCACTAACTAATGGACCGAAGAATTTGATTTAGTGTGTGTTCTTGTTCCTTTCTAATAACACTCATTGAGTTTATATTGTTAATTGTGTTCATGTTCATAGTTGTAGTTATTACATTTCCCATAAAATTCTGTCATTTCCTTGGTATGGTAACCCCATTTGGTGTTGTGGTTGAAGATCCTGCTAGTGTTGTGGTAAAAGTTTGTCAATCACCTCTCCTGGCATAAAGTGCCCAAGGAGAGATGCCGTTCTCATATTAGCTAAATTAACTTGGAGATTTGAAAACCCATTGTTGCCATGTCAGTATACTACAAGGGAACAGGTGTTCCCTGAGATAATTTTGAGATTCCCAATCCTCCTCTAAAAGATAATGTGGTTTATTTTGTATGGTTTATCTGTGGACAATGTTTTGAACATACTGAGTGCAAACATAATGGGGTGGCTCTACACTCTTGAACCTTTTGGGGTTTTACAAATTGCCACACGGGGAACCTTTCCAGTTCAAAAAGGTTATTTGAGGAACCTCTGTGTAAAGGTTCCAAAAAAGTACAAGGCAACAGTAAACATGTTGTCCCCCTTGAATGACGAAGTGCCCCCTCGGGCAAATCAGTGTAATTTGGAAAATTACGGATGTCTATGGAAAGACGCATCATTCACCCAAGCGTCATCACAATCGTGCCAGTTGTATCTAAGATATCGTGTGTGATCAATGTACGTACAGTTGATTACTGACGCGGCCCCCTCAGGCCAATCAGTGTCATTTTGTAAATGTTGGATCTCTATGGCAAGACACATCATTCACCCAAGTTTCGTCAAAATCGTGCCACTGATGTCTGAGATATCGCGTGGGTTAGGTAGACTCATATTGCTGAGCATGTGTACCAAATTTCGTCACTCTGAGTCAAACAGATCAAGAAATATAAACGTGCCTCTTATAGGGCCACCGTGTGCTCGATGTGAAGGATCTTGCATATGTTGAGGGTTGACAGTGTTGTTGTTACGATACGAATATCTTTGACTGATCTATATACATTGATGTGCTAGATCATACCCACATTAATGCTTATTGCTGAATAGCGGCCATGTTGTTTTAGGTACTAGTCTGGAAAATTGTGCGTTGAGAGACATTCAGCTGGGCTAGACAATCTCGACCCTCTCTTTCTAAAACTATCTGCCGCCATTGTTGCAACCCCTATTACCAGCATGTTCAACCTCTCTTTAGTATTGTCCGAGATCCCTAAAGATTGGAAAGCTGCCGCAGTCATCCCCCTCTTCAAAGGGGGTGTCTCTCTAGACCCAAACTGTTACAGACCTATATCCATCCTTCCCTGCCAATCTAAAGCAAAGTTAATAAACAGATCAGACCATTTTGAATCCCACCTTACCTTCTCCGCTGTGCAATCCTGCTTCCGAGCCGGTCACGGGTGCACCTCAGCCACGCTCAAGGTACTAAACAATATCATAACCACCACCGATAAAAGACAGTACTGTGCAGCCGTCTTCATCGACCTGGCCAATTCTTTCGACTCTGTCAATCACCATATTCTTATCAGCAGACTCAATATCCTTGGTTTTTCTAATGACTGCCTCTCCTGGTTCACCAACTACTTTGCAGACAGAGTTCAGTGTGTCAAATCGGAGGGCATGTTGTCTGGACCTCTAGCAGTCTCTATGGGGGTACCACAGGGTTCAATTCTCGGGCCGACTCTGTAAATATCAATGATGTCGCTCATGCTGCGTGCGATTCCCTGATCCACCTCTACGCAGACGACACCATTATGTATACGTCTGGCCCTTCCTTGGACACTGTGCTAACTAACCTCCAAATGAGCTTCAATGCCATACAACACTCTTACCGTGGCCTCCAACTGCTCTTAAACGCTAGTAAAACCAAATGCATGCTTTTCAACCTTTCGCTGCCCGCACCCGCCCGCCCGACTAGCATCACCATCCTGGACGTTTCCGACCTAGAATATGTGGGCAACTATAAATACCTAGGTGTCTGGCTAGACTGTAAACTCTCCTTCCAGACTCATGTTACATCACACATCTCCAATCCAAAATCAAATCTAGAATCGGCTTCCTATTTCGCAACAAAGCCTCATTCACTCACGCCGCCAAACTTACCCTTGTAAAACTGACTGTCCTACCAATCCTTGACTTTGGCGATGTCATCTACAAAATAGCTTCCAACACTCTACTCAGCAAACTGGATGCAGTCTATCACAGTGCCATCCGTTTTGTTACCAAATCACCTTATACCACCCACCACTGCGACCTGTATGCTCTAGTCGGCTGGCCCTCGCTACACATTCATCGCCAGACCCACTGGCTCCAGGTCATCTATAAGTCTATGCTAGGTAAAGCTCCGCCTTATCTCAGTTCACTGGTCACGATAACAACACCCACCCGTAGCACACGTTCCAGCAGGTATATCTCACTGATCATCCCCAAAGCCAACACCTCATTTGGCCGCTTTTCCTTCCAGTTATCTGCTGCCAGTGACTGGAACAAATTGCAAAAATCGCTGAAGCTGGAGACTTTTATTTCCCTCACCAACTTTAAACATCAACTATTTGAGCAGCTAACCGATCGCTGCAGCTGTACATAGTCCATCTGTAAATAGCCCACCCAATCTACCTACCTCATCCCCATACTGTTTTTATTTTATTTACTTTGCTGCTCTTTTGCACACCAGTATCTCTACTTGCACATCATCTGCTAATTTTTCACTCCAGTGTTAATCTGCTAAATTGTAATTTATTCGCTCCTATGGCCTATTTATTGCCTACCTCATAACCTTTGCACACACTGTATATATACTTTCTTTTTTCTACTGTGTCATTGACTTGTTTATTGTGTTATTGGATTGTTTTTTGTTTACTCCATCTGTAACTCTATTTATTTTCTCTGTTTCCTGTCTTTTCCCTGTTCCCTGTCTTTACCCTGTTTCCTGTCTTTTCCTTGTCTTTTTCCCTGTTCAATTTTTTCCCCTGTACCCTGTTTCCTGTATTTACCCTGTTTCCTGTAATTTTCCCTGTTTCCTGTCTTTCCCCTGTTTCCTGTCTTTACCCTGTTTCCTGTTTTTACCCTGTTTCCTGTCTTTTCCCTGTTCCGTCATTTTCCTGTTTCCTGTCATTCCCCTGTTTCCTGTCTCTTCCTGTTTCCTGTCTCTTCCTGTTTCCTGTCTTTCCCTGTTTCCTGTCCTTTACCTGTTTCCTGTCCTTTCCATGTTCCCTGTCTTTTACCTGTTTCCTGTCTTTTACCTGTTTCCTGTCTTTTCCCTGTTTCCTGTCTTTGCCATGTTTCCTGTCTTTCCCCTGTTTCCGGTCTTTTCCTTGTCTTTTTCCCTGTTCCGTTTATTTTCTCTGTTCCCTGTCTTTTCCCTGTTCCCTGTCTTTTTCCTGTTTCCTGTCTTTTCCTTGTCTTTTTCCCTGTTCCGTTTCTTTTCTCTGTTTCCTGTCTTTTCCATGTTCCCTGTCTTTTCCCTGTTCCCTGTATTTTCCCTGTTCCCTGTCTTTTCCCTGTTCCCTGTCTTTTCCCTGTTTCCTGTCTTTTCCCTATTTACTGTCTTTCCCCTGTTTCCTGTCTTTTCCCTGTTTCCTGTCTTTTCTCTGTTTCCTTTCTTTTCCCTGTTTCCTGTCTTTTTCCCTGTTTCCTGTCTTACCCTGTTTCCTGTCTTTTCCCTGTTTCCTGTCTTTCCCTGTTTCCTGTAATTTTCCCTTTCCCCTGTATTTTCCCTGTTTCTTGTCTTTTCCCTATTCATTGTCTTTACCTGTTTCCTGTCTTTCCCTGTTTCCTGTCTTTTCCCCGTTTCCTGTCTCGACCCTGTTTCCTGTCTTTTCCCTGTTCCGTCATTTTCCTGTTTCCTGTCATTCCCCTGTTTCCTGTCTCTTCCTGTTTCCTGTCTCTTCCTGTTTCCGGTCTCTTCCTGTTTCCTGTCTTTTCCCTGTTTCCTGTCCTTTCCCTGTTTCCTGTCCTTTCCCTGTTTCCTGTCCTTTCCCTGTTTCCTGTCCTTTCCCTGTTCCCTGTCTTTTACCTGTTCCCTGTCTTTTCCCTGTTTCCTGTCTTTCCCTGTTTCCTGTATTTTCCCTGTTTCCTGTCTTTTCCCTGTTTCCGGTCTTTTCCTTGTCTTTTTCCCTGTTCCGTTTATTTTCTCTGTTCCCTGTCTTTCCCCTGTTTCCTGTCTTTTCCATGTTTCCTGTCTTTTCCCTGTTCCCTGTCTTTTTCCTGTTTCCTGTCTTTTCCTTGTCTTTTTCCCTGTTCCGTTTCTTTTCTCTGTTTCCTGTCTTACCCTGTTTCCTGTAATTTTCCCTTTTCCCTGTATTTTCCCTGTTCCTTGTCTCTCCCTGTTTCCTGTCTTTTCCCTGTTTCCTGTCTTTACCCTGTTTCCTGTCTTTTCCCTGTTTCCTGTCTTTAACCTGTTTCCTGCCCTTCCCTGTTTCCTGTCTTTCACCCTGTTTCCTGTCTTTTCCCCTGTTTCCTGTCTTTCCCCCTGTTTCCTGTCTTTTTCCTGTTTCATGTCTTTTCCTGTTTCCCGTCTTTTCCCTATTTACTGTCTTTCCCCTGTTTCCTGTCTTTTCCCTGTTTCCTGTCTTTTCCCTGTTTCCTGTCTTTTCCCTGTTTCCTGTCTTTTCCCTGTTTCCTGTCTGTTCCCTGTTTCCTGTCTTCCCTGTTTCCTGTAATTTTCCCTTTTCCTTGTATTTTCCCTGTTTCTTGTCTTTTCCCTATTCCTTGTCTTTCCCTGTTTCCTGTCTTTCCCTGTTTCCTGTCTTTACCCTGTTTCCTGTCTTTTCCCTGTTCCGTCATTTTCCTGTTTCCTGTCATTCCCCTGTTTCCTGTCTCTTCCTGTTTCCTGTCTCTTCCTGTTTCCGGTCTCTTCCTGTTTCCGGTCTCTTCCTGTTTCCGGTCTCTTCCTGTTCCCTGTCTTTTACCTGTTCCCTGTCTTTGCCCTGTTTCCTGTCTTTTCCCTGTTTCCTGTATTTTCCATGTTTCCTGTCTTTTCCCTGTTTCCGGTCTTTTCCTTGTCTTTTTCCCTGTTCCGTTTATTTTCTCTGTTCCCTGTCTTTCCCCTGTTTCCTGTCTTTTCCATGTTTCCTGTCTTTTCCCTGTTCCCTGTCTTTTTCCTGTTTCCTGTCTTTTCCTTGTCTTTTTCCCTGTTCCGTTTCTTTTCTCTGTTTCCTGTCTTTTCCCTGTTCCCTGTATTTTCCCTGTTCCTTGTCTTTCCCTGTTTCCTGTCTTTTCCCTGTTTCCTTTTTTTTCCCTGTTTCCTGTCTTTAACCTGTTTCCTGTCTTTTCCCTGTTTCCTGTCTTTCCCCCTGTTTCCTGTCTTTTCCCCTGTTTCCTGTCTTTTCCCCTGTTTCCTGTCTTTCCCCCTGTTTCCTGTTTTTTTCCTGTTTCCTGTCTTTTCCTGTTTCCTGTCTTTTCCCTATTTACTGTCTTTCCCCTGTTTCCTGTCTTTTTCTGTTTCCTGTCTTTGCCCTGTTTCCTGTCTTTTCCCTGTTTCCTGTCTTTGCCCTGTTTCCTGTCTTTCCCTGTTTCCTGTCTTTTCCCTGTTTTCCGTCTTTTCCCTGTTTCCTGTCCTTTCCTTGTCTTTTCCCTGTTGCCTGTCTTTACCCTGTTTCCTGTCTTTTCCCTGTTTCCTGTATTTTTCCCTGTCCCCTGTCTTTTCCCCGATTCCTGTCTTTTTCCTGTTTCCTGTCTTTTCCTGTTTCCTGTCTTTTCCCTATTTACTGTCTTTCCCCTGTTTCCTGTCTTTTCCCTGTTTCCTGTCTTTGCCCTGTTTCCTGTCTTTGCCCTGTTTCCTGTCTTTGCCCTGTTTCCTGTCTTTCCCTGTTTCCTGTCTTTTCCCTGTTTTCCGTCTTTTCCCTGTTTCCGGTCTTTTCCCTGTTTCCGGTCTTTTCCTTGTCTTTTTCCCTGTTCCGTTTATTTTCTCTGTTCCCTGTCTTTCCCCTGTTTCCTGTCTTTTCCATGTTTCCTGTCTTTTCCCTGTTCCCTGTCTTTTTCCTGTTTCCTGTCTTTTCCTTGTCTTTTTCCCTGTTCCGTTTCTTTTCTCTGTTTCCTGTCTTTTCCCTGTTCCCTGTATTTTCCCTGTTCCTTGTCTTTCCCTGTTTCCTGTCTTTTCCCTGTTTCCTGTCTTTTCCCTGTTTCCTGTCTTTAACCTGTTTCCTGTCTTTTCCCTGTTTCCTGTCTTTCCCCCTGTTTCCTGTCTTTTCCCCTGTTTCCTGTCTTTTCCCCTGTTTCCTGTCTTTCCCCCTGTTTCCTGTCTTTTTCCTGTTTCCTGTCTTTTCCTGTTTCCTGTCTTTTCCCTATTTACTGTCTTTCCCCTGTTTCCTGTCTTTTCCCTGTTTCCTGTCTTTGCCCTGTTTCCTGTCTTTGCCCTGTTTCCTGTCTTTGCCCTGTTTCCTGTCTTTCCCTGTTTCCTGTCTTTTCCCTGTTTTCCGTCTTTTCCCTGTTTCCTGTCCTTTCCTTGTCTTTTCCCTGTTGCCTGTCTTTACCCTGTTTCCTGTCTTTTCCCTGTTTCCTGTATTTTTCCCTTTCCCCTGTCTTTTCCCCGATTCCTGTCTTTTCCCTGTTAGCTGTCTTTTCCCGGTTCCCTGTCTTTGCCTGTTCCCTGTTCTTTCCCTGTTCTCTGTATGTTCACTGTCTTTCCCTGTTCTTTCCCTGTTCTCTGTTCTTTCCATGTTCACAGTCTTTCCCTGTTCTTTCCCTGTTCTCTGTTTTTCCTTGTTCCATGTCTTTTCTCTGTTCCCTGTCTTTTTCCTAGTTCCCTTTCTTTTCCCTGTTCATTGTCTTTTTCCTGCTTGTTATTACTACAGAGTGGGCCTAGAGTCATATCTCACACAGACCCAGAGGCTAATGAGTGTGTTGTTTGTGTATGCATGTGGGTGTGTTCACCAATTTCTGACTGGAGGAGTTATCAATGCTCTATAGAGGCCTCTTTTTCCCTGTTCCGTTTATTTTCTCTGTTCCCTGTCTTTCCCCTGTTTCCTGTCTTTTCCATGTTTCCTGTCTTTTCCCTGTTCCCTGTCTTTTTCCTGTTTCCTGTCTTTTCCTTGTCTTTTTCCCTGTTCCGTTTCTTTTCTCTGTTTCCTGTCTTTCCCTGTTTCCTGTAATTTTCCCTTTTCCCTGTATTTTCCCTGTTCCTTGTCTCTCCCTGTTTCCTGTCTTTACCCTGTTTCCTGTCTTTACCCTGTTTCCTGTCTTTTCCCTGTTTCCTGTCTTTAACCTGTTTCCTGTCTTTTCCCTGTTTCCTGTCTTTCACCCTGTTTCCTGTCTTTTCCCCTGTTTCCTGTCTTTCCCCCTGTTTCCTGTCTTTTTCCTGTTTCATGTCTTTTCCTGTTTCCCATCTTTTCCCTATTTACTGTCTTTCCCCTGTTTCCTGTCTTTTCCCTGTTTCCTGTCTTTTCCCTGTTTCCTGTCTTTTCCCTGTTTCCTGTCTTTTCCCTGTTTCCTGTCTGTTCCCTGTTTCCTGTCTTTCCCTGTTTCCTGTAATTTTCCCTTTTCCTTGTATTTTCCCTGTTTCTTGTCTTTTCCCTATTCCTTGTCTTTCCCTGTTTCCTGTCTTTCCCTGTTTCCTGTCTTTACCCTGTTTCCTGTCTTTTCCCTGTTCCGTCATTTTCCTGTTTCCTGTCATTCCCCTGTTTCCTGTCTCTTCCTGTTTCCTGTCTCTTCCTGTTTCCGGTCTCTTCCTGTTTCCGGTCTCTTCCTGTTTCCGGTCTCTTCCTGTTTCCGGTCTCTTCCTGTTCCCTGTCTTTTACCTGTTCCCTGTCTTTGCCCTGTTTCCTGTCTTTTCCCTGTTTCCTGTATTTTCCATGTTTCCTGTCTTTTCCCTGTTTCCGGTCTTTTCCTTGTCTTTTTCCCTGTTCCGTTTATTTTCTCTGTTCCCTGTCTTTCCCCTGTTTCCTGTCTTTTCCATGTTTCCTGTCTTTTCCCTGTTCCCTGTCTTTTCCCTGTTCCCTGTCTTTTTCCTGTTTCCTGTCTTTTCCTTGTCTTTTTCCCTGTTCCGTTCCTTTTACTCTGTTTCCTGTCTTACCCTGTTTCCTGTAATTTTCCCTTTTCCCTGTATTTTCCCTGTTCCTTGTCTCTCCCTGTTTCCTGTCTTTTCCCTGTTTCCTGTTTTTACCCTGTTTCCTGTCTTTTCCCTGTTTCCTGTCTTTAACCTGTTTCCTGTCTTTTCCCTGTTTCCTGTCTTTCACCCTGTTTCCTGTCTTTTTCCTGTTTCCTGTCTTTTCCTGTTTCCTGTCTTTTCCTGTTTCCTGTCTTTTCCCTATTTACTGTCTCTCCCTGTTTCCTGTCTTTTCCCTGTTTCCTGTCTTTCCCCTGTTTCCTGTCTTTTCCCTGTTTCCTGTCTTTAACCTGTTTCCTGTCTTTTCCCTGTTTCCTGTCTTTTCCCTGTTTCCTGTCTGTTCCCTGTTTCCTGTCTTTCCCTGTTTCCTGTAATTTTCCCTTTTCCTTGTATTTTCCCTGTTTCTTGTCTTTTCCCTATTCCTTGTCTTTCCCTGTTTCCTGTCTTTCCCTGTTTCCTGTCTTTACCCTGTTTCCTGTCTTTTCCCTGTTCCGTCATTTTCCTGTTTCCTGTCTGTTCCCTGTTTCCTGTCTTTCCCTGTTTCCTGTAATTTTCCCTTTTCCTTGTATTTTCCCTGTTTCTTGTCTTTTCCCTATTCCTTGTCTTTCCCTGTTTCCTGTCTTTTACCTGTTCCCTGTCTTTTCCCTGTTTCCTGTCTTTTCCCTGTTTCCTGTATTTTCCATGTTTCCTGTCTTTTCCCTGTTTCCGGTCTTTTCCTTGTCTTTTTCCCTGTTCCGTTTATTTTCTCTGTTCCCTGTCTTTCCCCTGTTTCCTGTCTTTTCCATGTTTCCTGTCTTTTCCCTGTTCCCTGTCTTTTTCCTGTTTCCTGTCTTTTCCTTGTCTTTTTCCCTGTTCCGTTTCTTTTCTCTGTTTCCTGTCTTTTCCCTGTTCCCTGTATTTTCCCTGTTCCTTGTCTTTCCCTGTTTCCTGTCTTTTCCCTGTTTCCTGTCTTTTCCCTGTTTCCTTTTTTTCCCTGTTTCCTGTCTTTAACCTGTTTCCTGTCTTTTCCCTGTTTCCTGTCTTTCCCCCTGTTTCCTGTCTTTTCCCCTGTTTCCTGTCTTTCCCCCTGTTTCCTGTCTTTTTCCTGTTTCCTGTCTTTTCCTGTTTCCTGTCTTTTCCCTATTTACTGTCTTTCCCCTGTTTCCTGTCTTTTCCCTGTTTCCTGTCTTTGCCCTGTTTCCTGTCTTTGCCCTGTTTCCTGTCTTTGCCCTGTTTCCTGTCTTTCCCTGTTTCCTGTCTTTTCCCTGTTTTCCGTCTTTTCCCTGTTTCCTGTCCTTTCCTTGTCTTTTCCCTGTTGCCTGTCTTTACCCTGTTTCCTGTCTTTTCCCTGTTTCCTGTATTTTTCCCTGTCCCCTGTCTTTTCCCCGATTCCTGTCTTTTCCCTGTTAGCTGTCTTTTCCCGGTTCCCTGTCTTTGCCTGTTCCCTGTTCTTTCCCTGTTCTCTGTATGTTCACTGTCTTTCCCTGTTCTTTCCCTGTTCTCTGTTCTTTCCATGTTCACAGTCTTTCCCTGTTCTTTCCCTGTTCTCTGTTTTTCCTTGTTCCATGTCTTTTCTCTGTTCCCTGTCTTTTTCCTAGTTCCCTTTCTTTTCCCTGTTCATTGTCTTTTTCCTGCTTGTTATTACTACAGAGTGGGCCTAGAGTCATATCTCACACAGACCCAGAGGCTAATGAGTGTGTTGTTTGTGTATGCATGTGGGTGTGTTCACCAATTTCTGACTGGAGGAGTTATCAATGCTCTATAGAGGAAAGCATTATCATAGGGAAAGGATCATTTCAAAATGGTTAAGTCAAACCTACCGAGGGGTTTAATTCAGGATAATAGTGTTTTGGTGTTTATTTATGAACATGAGTGTGTCTCAATGCTCTGCATGTGTTTTGAATCATGGTGTAGGGATACAGTACAACTTGGCTCTGTCCCAAATTACACCCTTTTCCCTATATAGTGCACCAGAGCAAGTAGAGCATTGTAGCCTATACAAATGTATACAAATGTTTCCTCATTCAGATTTTGTTGTGGAAATCGGTCTGATTTGTAGTAGAAAATGCCAGCATGTGTAGCAGAGTTGTTGACTTGAGACTTGACAGAAAATTAAATGATTTGACTTGGAGCCTCAATTCGAGACTCAACTTTGACTTGAGACTGATGACTTGAAATGATCTGTCCAGGTTTTGTAATGTTTTGTCACTCATTTTGTGGCACAGAGTCTCTGTGGATTACTCTCCACGCAGCCAGAGACAGTAGCCGCAACATAGCCCTTGTAAAAAAAACAGCAAACTGTCAATCAACACAGGTCGGGTGAGCTGGCGAACAGCTTGCTGATTTGCTTTACAGCTATAGGATTGGGTGCAGCGCAAATGTCAAATTGTAGGTAGAGAGAGTTGCCATAATTAAATATGCAGCTCCAAAAATAGTTTGATCAATAATATTAACTGTTTACTTTGCACATTGACCAGCAATGGGGCAACTAGCATAGGCCTGCTGGTCTTTTGGTATGTACGCCTAACAATTGCTTGAAACTGATAATTTATTTATGAAGCTTGCATTTGCAATTTGTTGTTAAAGTTAATTATTACTGTGGTGAAGACTCTCTTCGCTCTCTGAACTCCCGCCAGTGAAGAGAGCTTTTTTCTCTTGTTGAAATGTTTGCTGTTTTGTTCACTCCTTTAAAAGCATAGGCCCTGTGTGGTAAATGTAAATCTATCACTCCGTCCGCGTACCGTTTATTGCAGCACGTTGACATTTCTGTTTCTGGTTTGATAGGCCTACGACACATTTAGCCAATCATTTCTTAGCCTGCTCTGAGTGGGCGTGATATTTATAGTACACATAAACGTTCGCAAAACCAATGAGGTAGAAGTTCTGTTTATTTCATTCAATTTGTGGTTTCCTTTGTTCATATTTTCCTGGTTAGGTCGTGGTTCCGTGTGTCTGTGTCTTTGTCTCTGTCATTTTTGTTGTGCGTAATAGGAGTGCGTCCTCGTCTCAGTGCCCATAGAATGCTTTGAAGTCATAATATTGAGAAAGAGAAAATGATTGTTTCATCATGTATGCGTGGTGTTGAAATATCATAAAAAATAATTGTCTGATTAAGATGAATGTAACAATGGATGTGGGAATTGTCTTTTACATTGAAGAACCAGTTTATTGGTTGTAGTTGCTAATTGGGTAATTGTATTGTCCTGGGGGCCAAGTGCTTATATTATGTAGGCTACCTGTTTGAGCAGATTGACAGATTCCATTTGGTTTCTCAGAGTGAGGCTGTACAGTCTTGCCCTTTATCTGTGTCTGTTCAGATAGGACAAGTTAAGTCTGATACAGAGGCTATTTCTTTTGGGCTTTTGCCAGTGTATATTTGGTAAATCTACTTGTATATTTTGTATGATTTGGCTCACCAAGACCTGTAAATAGGTTCATATTTTACAGTTACATAGTTTAATCAAAATGTGTTGTAGACAAAATAATGAAAAGGGCTGTCTGGTACCCTTTTTTTTACTTGACTTGAGACTTGAAATCTTGTGACTCGACTTGACTTGCTCTTAGAATGCACAACTTGGACTTGACTCGAGTCTTGACCCGATCTACTTGGGACTCAACTTGAGACTCTGACCTTGTGGCTTGATACTTACTTGTGCCTCGAATAATAGTGACTTGGAGTATACTGTAGTCTTATACTGTAGCTGTACAAAACATGTTCCTGTTATCTATCTGGGTTTCCTCATTTACATACACAAGATAGTTGTATATCAAGAATCAGGTGCATAAAGTTTCTGTTTCTGAAAGCCCATTGTATCCTCATACAAGTCTAGCCGGGTCCCCCATCAGTTTTCTGCTAGTTTGACAATGACCATAAGAGCACAGATGTGAAACCAGGATAATGAGTGTAAATCTGTTACAGTATATTACTTTTCTAGGCAGGTTTCTTCGTATGTAAAGGCATGCTAAGCTGTATCCCAAATGGCAACTATGTAGTGCACTTTATTTGACCAGGGCCCATAGGATTAAGGATGAGCTAGCCAACTGGGCCCTCTTGTGGAAACACCCATCTATCAACTACTGGTGGCCCATCCACCACTATAGAGAGAGAGAGAGAGAGAGAGAGAGACCCCAGCTCTGCTTTTAAAAAGGAAGCTAAGGACAGGAAATAAAAAATTCATGAAGGTGTTTTCTCATCATGGGAGACGTCAATGGACACACTGACAATACAATGTCACATCATCATGGAAATTAATGAGTTCTGAGCTACTAATCTATTATGGATGGCTAGGGCTGCTGCTGGTTCAGGCTGTCATTTACTAAATAGACAAAGGCAGGCAGGGTCACTGCTACTTCGTACAACATGTAAAACGTGGCATGTCAGAGGTGTGTTCAAATACTGAAGTGGTACTTGATAGAGCTTGTATGTTGGAATGGAACCAATATAAAAACATTCAAAAGTGCAGACCTCGCCCACCTGGCAGTCTAAAATAAATGCTATAACATTTTTGAAGATTTGAACCCGGGTCTGGATGCTGAGAGGAGTTAACTTCTGATGCTTTTATCTCATCTGTGCTTCTCAGGATTACAATACTGTAGTGTACTGGCCCTGACCACATTAAATGCACTGTGCTCTTAATTTAATAAGGAATGTGGGTTGTTCATTTTGTAGCAATGACAATATGCTTGATAGTGGCCTGGTGGTCTAAGCCGCTGCCTTCAGAATACATGTACTTGCGCGGCGTGGGTTTGAATCCGATCCACTGCTATTTACCACTCTCCTCTTACCTTACTTGTCTTATCTAATACACTGTGGGACTGCCCCACTCTTTTAAGAAAAAATACGATTATTATTGTCCCTAATGGCCTTTTTAATAACGTTTAATGTTGTGTGGTGCATTTCATACTTTAGGGAAAATAGTTATATAAAAAAAGTATTTATTTATAAACCTAGAGCTTCAGATATAAGCTATATTATCAGTCTCATCAAGTTGATTTCCTTCTTCCCTGTTTTCCTGCCAATGGACTACGCAATTAATAGGAGAGTTTGCCCTCAAATGTTGTCCAATTCTTGGCCTTATTTGACTGGTGTAAATATGCTAAGTGGTGGGTATCACCGTTTCTTCTTCAATTGACTGCTTGCTCTCTCAGTTTACCCCAAGCCACTCTCCGGCTCTGTCCCAAAGGCACTCTATATAGGGCACTACTTTTGACCAAGGCCCATAGGGCATGGTCCGTGCTGGTCGGATGCTGGTCAGACCAGCATGGTCAAGCTTCACTGGACTTCATGTAAACTGGAAACCATATATCCTGAGGCTGCATTTGTTGTAGTTGGGGATTTTAACAAAGCAAATTTGAGGAAAAGGCTACCTAAATTCTATCAGCATATCGACCATTGCTACTCCAACTTCCGGGATGCATACAAGGCCCTCCCCCGCCCTCCTTTCGGAAAATCTGACCACGACTCCCTTCCTATAGGCAGAAACTCAAACAGGAAGTACCCATGCTAAGGACTATTCAACGCTGATCTGACCAATCGGAATCCACGCTTAAAGATTGTTTTGATCACGCGGACTGGGATATGTTCCAGGTAGTGAAAATAATATTGATGTGTACACTGAGAAGGTTACTGATTTCATCAGTAGTGTATAGGAGATGTTGTACCCACTTTGATTATTAAAACTACTACTGAAAGCGCGAACCACCGCATTTAACCATGGCAAGGTGACTGGGAATGTGGCAGAATACAAGCAGAGTAGTCATTACAATGATTCTGTACACTACAGTATACTTGCTTGTTTTGTCACATGAACTGAAATTAGGTGAACTATGGTGGAGCGATTTCTGCATAGTGCATCTTTAATCTGTAGTCTCTCCCAATGTGAGCCTAGATCTGTTTGTTTTGTTTCGTCAACTCCCATGATCCTTGTAATGCTGAACACCAGGCATATCATCAACCATAAACGATGCTTAACAGTACTAACATATCTGGGAGCAGGCTTTAGATAGACTACATGTTCAATTGTATTCAAAAGGCCCTCCCCTATTAGACAGACAGAGAGAGAGAGAGAGGGTGTCACTCAATGCCCTTGTTTTGTTATTGTGTTAGCTATATGACTAGGCTCAAGGCTTCGCTGTATCTCTGTTTATCCCCTGCTGTACTGTCGCCTCATCTCACTGTATTGACATGATGAGCCAAGTTCTTGTTTACAGTTCTGTGTGCTGTATTCCCTTTCAGCTAGTGTGTAGCATACTGCACAGTTCTCTCTGTGTTTGTGTGTATTCCCTTTCAGCTAGTGTGTAGCATACTGCACAGTTCTCTCTGTGTTTGTGTGTATTCCCTTTCAGCTAGTGTGTAGCATACTGCACAGTTCTCTCTGTGTTTGTGTGTATTCCCTTTCAGCTAGTGTGTAGCATACTGCACAGTTCTCTCTGTGTTTGTGTATTCCCTTTCAGCTAGTGTGTAGCATACTGCACAGTTCTCTCTGTGTTTGTGTGTATTCCCTTTCAGCTAGTGTGTAGCATACTGCACAGTTCTCTCTGTGTTTGTGTGTATTCCCTTTCAGCTAGGCTAGTGTTTGTGTGTGTTCATGGGTGTAGTTGTAGCCTCGCTCTCTCTTTTTATAACCCTGTCAGAATGAGATGATGTGATGTGTAGCTACTCACTATGTGTATATTCTAACAGTGCCAGTTAAGAATGATTTATCCTTGGCCTTAAAGTTGAGATCTGTGATTGGCAAAACAGCGCCACTGTCCACCAGAGGCACATTTGTTATTGCTTTGAGGAAATGAGCATCCAGCATTGTGGTAAAAAAAAATGGCAGTACATATTCTACTGTTCTATTGCGTGTTCAATGGTGTGCAATGATGTCAGAGGGATAAAACAGTATTTGGTGAAACAGACGTGGCAGTTTCACCGCTCTGGATTCCAGCTTTAATTAATGAACATATTATCTACCTCAGTACATGTGATATCCCCAGAGTAGGCTAATTACTGGGACCTTTATGTTACCTCTCAGAGTGTTACTTAATAACATTGAATGCATTAGATGGTCTCTAAGCTTTGACCTATTAATAAAGACTCACTTTTCCTCTCTCTCCTCCTCAGGTGGTGCTTGTCTTTGCCCTCAGCATCGGAGCCCTTGTAATATATTTCATAGATTCCTCTGAGTAAGTATTATTTTTTTGCAACACATTACAGCTGTAACCTACAGTGTATCGTGCTTTTTGTTATGTTAATATACTGGAAACTATTGCACTGTGACAACAGAGCTCTACTAAACAATGAGATGGTCTTTTTGTCAATGGGATCCAAATCTAATCTGGCAAATGATGTGGTACAGGTGGACTAATGTGGTTATAACCTGATTTATAGAGAAGCTGTAATAATATGTATTTTACCAGGTAAGTTGACTGAGAACACATTCTCATTTACAGCAACAACCTGGGGAATAGTTACAGGGGGATGATTAGGTGACCGTGATGGTATGAGGGCCAGATTGGGAATTTAGCCAGGACACCAGGGTTAACACCCCTACTCTTACTATAAGTGCCATGGGATCTTTAGTGACCACAGAGAGTCAGGACACCCGTTTAACATCCCATCCAAAAGACGGCACCCTACACAGGGCAATGTCCCCAACCACAGCCCTGGAACAATGGGGTATTTCTTTAGACCAGAGGAAAGAGTGCCTCCTACTGGCCCTCCAACACCACTTCCAGCAGCATCTGGTCTCCCATCCAGGACCAAGCCTGCTTAGCTTCAGACCAAGCCAGCAGTGGGATGCAGTGTGGCATGCTGCTGGCACTGAAATATGATATCTGAAACAAAATATATGCTCCTTACACATATTTAAACATTTTTGATGGTCTGCAAAGTGGATAATACAACTGTAACTGTAGATGTGGCAGATTATGGTAGTTATGGTTGGTTTCCTGTACATTCAAAATCACGTATACACAAAAAAATGAGGGTACTTCAAGATTCTTTGGCAAGGGTGATGTTTCTATGTGAAACCAAACTGACTAAAATAACCCTTTGAGCTCTTCAATGGTTACAGTTCACAAAAGGGTTATTTGCTCTTTTAGCGATAATAATGTAGAGGAGGTGGCTCATTAGAATGTTTTAAGACGGGGTTTGCGCACAACTCGATGTGTGCAACCATGAATGAGTGCCATTCCAGTTTATCTAATTTGTTGTGCTATTCCCTTACATATTATAAATGACTATGGCCAATGATGGTGTTGTGTCAATTGAGAGCAATTACTAAATCAGTCAATGGTTATTAATTCTCTCCTCAGGGACCCCCACCTGTTCCAGCGGTAGCTCACTTGATTCAACTTCTCAATTCAAATCACATGAAATGTTATGTCACATACTTCGTAAACAACAGGTGTACACTAACAGTTAAATTCTTACTTACAGGCCCAACAATGCAGAGGGTAAAGAGAAATAATTTAAAAATAACAACACAATGAGTAACAATAACTTGGCGATATACATGGGGTTACCAGTACAGAGTCCATGTGCAGGGGTACAAGGTAATTGAGATAGATGTGTACTGTACATACAGTGGGGAGAACAAGTATTTGATAACCTGCAAAATTGACAGTGTTTCCTACTAACAAAGCATGTAGAGGTCTGTCATTTTTATCATAGGTACACTTCAACTGTGAAAGATGAAATCTAAAACAAAAATCCAGAAAATCACATTGTATGATTTTTAAGTAATTAATTTGCATTTTATTGCATGACATAAGTATTTGATCACCTAACAACCAGTAAGAATTCCGGCTCTCACAGACCTGTTCGTTTTTCTTTAAGAAGCCCTCCTGTTCTCCTCTCATTACCTGTATTAACTGCACCTGTTTGAACTTGTTACCTGTATAAAAGACACCTGTCCACACACTCAATTAAACAGACTCCAACCTCTCCACAATGGCCAAGACCAGAGAGGCAATTATTAGAAAATTGAAGAAGTTCAAGATGACGGTCAATCACCCTCGGTCTGGGGCTCCATGCAAGATCTCACCTCGTGGGGCATCAATGATCCTGAGGAAGGTGAGGGATCAGCCCAGAACTACACGGCAGGACCTGGTCAATGACCTGAAGAGAGCTGGGACCACAGTCTCAAAGAAAACCATTAGTAACACACTACGCCGCCATGGATTAAAATCCTTCAGCGCACTCAAGGTCCCCCTGCTCAAGCCAGCGCATGTCCAGGCCTGTCTGAAGTTTGCCAATGACCATCTGGATGATCCAGAGGAGGAATGGGAGAAGGTCATGTGGTCTGATGAGACAAAAATATAGGTTTTTGGTCTAAACTCCACTCGCTGTGTTTGGAGGAAGAAAAAGGATGAGTACAACCCCAAGAACACCATCCCAACCGTGAAGCACGCCTCAATGTTTCTGTCCTTTGCCTCCTGTCTGTCCTGTCCCTGTCATGTCCGTTCTGTACTTTACCTCTTGTCATGTCCTTTCTGTCCTTTACCTCCTGTCCTGTCATGTTATTTCTGTCCTTTACATCGTGTCCTGTCTGTCCTATCCTTTCTGTACTTTACCGTCTGACCTGTCCTGCCATGTCCTTTATCTCCTGTCCTGTCTGTCCTATCCATGTCATGTCCGTTCTGTCCTTTACCTCCTGTCCTGTTCTTTCTGTCCTTTACCTCCTGTCCTGTTCTTTCTGTCCTTTACCTCCTGTCCTGTCCTTTCTGTCCTTTCCCTCCTGTCCTTTACCTCCTGTCATGTCTGTTCTGTCCTTTACCTCCTGTCCTGTCTGTCCTATCCCTGTCATGTTCTTTCTGTCCTTTACCTCCTGTCCTGTTCTTTCTGTCCTTTACCTCTTATCCTGTCTGTCCTATCACTGTCATGTTCTTTCTGTCCTTTACCTCCTGTCATATCCGTTCTGTCCTTTACCTCCTGTCCGTTCTGTCCTTTACCTCCTGTCCGTTCTGTCCTTTACCTCCTGTCCTGTCCTTTCTGTCCTTTACCTCCTGTCCTTTACCTCCTGTCATGTCCTTTCTGTCCTTTACCTCCTGTCCTTTGTCCTTTACCTCCTGTCATGTCCTTTCTGTCCTTTACCTCCTGTCTTTTACCTCCTGTCCTTTCTGTCCTTTACCTCCTGTCCTTTACCTCCTGTCCTGTCTGTCCTATCCCTGTCCTGTTCTTTCTGCCCTTTACCTCCTGTCCTGTTCTTTCTGTCCTTTACCTCTTGTCCTGTCTGTCCTATCCCTGTCATGTTCTTTCTGTCCTTTACCTCCTGTCCTGTTCTTTCTGTCCTTTACCTCCTGTCCTGTTCTTTCTGTCCTTTACCTCCTTTACCTCCTGTCATGTCCGTTCTGTCCTTTACCTCCTGTCCTGTTCTTTCTGTCCTTTACCTCCTGTCCTTTACCTCCTGTCCTGTCTGTCCTATCCCTGACATGTTCTTTCTGTCCTTTACCTCCTGTCATGTCCGTTCTGTCCTTTACCTCCTGTCCGTTCTGTCCTTTACCTCCTGTCCGTTCTGTCCTTTACCTCCTGTCCGTTCTGTCCTTTACCTCCTGTCCTGTCCTTTCTGTCCTTTACCTCCTGTCCTTTACCTCCTGTCATGTCCTTTCTGTCCTTTACCTCCTGTCCTTTGTCCTTTACCTCCTGTCATGTCCTTTCTGTCCTTTACCTCCTGTCTTTTACCTCCTGTCCTGTCCTTTCTGTCCTTTACCTCCTGTCCTTTACCTCCTGTCCTGTCTGTCCTATCCCTGTCATGTTCTTTCTGTCCTTTACCTCCTGTCCTGTTCTTTCTGCCCTTTACCTCCTGTCCTGTTCTTTCTGTCCTTTACCTCTTGTCCTGTCTGTCCTATCCCTGTCATGTTCTTTCTGTCCTTTACCTCCTGTCCTGTTCTTTCTGTCCTTTACCTCATGTCCTGTTCTTTCTGTCCTTTACCTCCTTTACCTCCTGTCATGTCCGTTCTGTCCTTTACCTCCTGTCCTGTTTTTACTGTCCTTTACCTCCTGTCCTGTCCCTGTCATGTTCTTTCTGTCATTTACCTCCTGTCTGTCCTGTCCCTGTCATTACCGTTCTGTCCTTTCCTGTCTGTCCTGTCTTTAATCTCCTGTCTTGTCTGTCCTGTGCTTTCTGTCCTTCACCTCCTGTGCTTTCTGTCCTTTACCTCCTGTCCCTATCTGTCCTGTCCTGTCTGTCCTCGCCTGTCTTTTCCTGTCCTTTCTTTCCTGGCTTGTCTTTCTGTCCTGTCCTTTCCTGTCATCTCTTCATTTGAGGGATAAATCCTTTCCAGGTAACTGCCGTTGCCCGCCCGGGCTTACAGTAAATTTCAACGACCACACGACGCCAACAATCCTTTACTCACAGATGAAATTGCTTAATAATCTCTATAAGACAAGGATCGGAGCCTCTCTCAGACGGAACAGAACAGAACAGACAGGAAATACCACATTTCCTGTTCTAGAACAATCAACATCACTCATTAAGCACTAGGAAACACCAACGGAACGCCCTTTCAGATTTTTGACGTGTTTTGCATGAAAAGGGCTATATTGTTATTATTTAGCCTACTGATGTGCCATTAGGAAGTAAAGGAAGGAGGCCTAAAAGCTTGTTTTTATTGCCCAGAGAACAAGGGGGAGGTGTGGCCAAACTTACGTTGACATTGTTTTGTCAAATAGTAGACACACTTGTCCAGTACGAATTACAGTAGTGAGTGCATACATTTTTCGTACTGGTCCACTATCGGAATTGAACCCACAACCCTGGTGTTGCAAGCATCATGATCTACGGACTTGATAGAGAGAAGTCATTAGCCTTCTGGTCTCAAGAGATTGTGCCCAGCTAGGCTCATTCAGGCATTGGAATATTGTTTCATTACACAAAATATAACTTTTTACAACGCATTTATACTTTCCAATCCCTTTGTGCATTCAGTCTGAGAGAGTTATTCTGAGAGCAGTGAACGTGTGGCTGTCATCACTGTTTGATATATTTGACTAGACATTAAAAAAAGTGTGGGTGTCTGTGGGCCTTTCTTCTGGCTGGCTATATGAAGTTGGATACAAAATAGCACAATCTGCCCGAAGTACCCCTTCACAATGCACCCCCTCATGTGCAAGTGATCATTAAGCCTACTGTATGTTCTTATGAGTTTTCCCAAGTAGCCCATGTGGATAAGCCAGTACAGAGGTACTAGTACCCCAGGTTGAGAACCACTACACTAGAGTACTATGGTTAGCGCTGTCTGTTGTTTTTTGTGAGTGATTGTCCGATTTCATGATCTAAACGAACGCAGGTAGAGTTATGTCCTATGCAATACCATGTGTACTCCCACCCTGTCATCCAGGTTACGACCTGAAATACCTTTTCACCTGATGAAGAACATATGACCTTTGACCTGACCTTTAATCTTTTGACTTGCAAAATGAACCGTGTTGTGGTACTTCCCTTGTCAGTTTTTCTAAAGGTTATGATAATTATATTTCAATAAAATGTTGTATATACATTAATTTAAGAATTTTGTATACTGTATTATCCCTCTGTCCATCACCTGAAGCATTAGCTGACCCAATGTCATTAGCTGACCCAATGTCATTAGCTGACCCAATATCATTAGCTTACCCAATGTCAACAACAAGGCTCTCAGCTTGCCTTAAGTCACACTTTGACTCACAGCGGCGTGTCGTCTGTTAAGTGACAGCTGGTTGTAACAGATATGGGCCCTTCCTGTAATTAGCCTTGTAGGCCTACTGAAGCATTATTTTTACACAATGTACATTGTACATTTTAGGACATCCTCAGCCTCAATCATCCTTGAGTGAGTTGTCAATCTCTAAAGGCTTAGGGTGTGTAAATGTACACCCTAGTCTTGCAGGCAGAGATGGGCAAAATATAAATTTCTATGTACCTTATTACAAATACAAGATACTTGTCGTGGAAAATTACATAATTCATCTTGTCTTTGTGGGACTTAGTCATAAGCGTAAAACTTGTCTTTGTGGGACTTATAGCTAATATAGCTACGGTCCGTTTGGGTGCGACTGCAGCATGTGATATCCCGTAGGTTTACTATCTACAAAAAGTCACATATGGAAACTTGCAGAAATGAGCACATTACAGTATTTGCTGTTGTGAATGCAGTTAGACGGTTGAGCCCTCAGGTTGTCAACCTTGTGCTATCTTAAATCTGCACAGACAACTAATTGCCTTTAACACACTATCTTCTGACTGCCACGTATACAGAAATTATGTATTTTTCTATAAAAGCAGAGACCCGACTATGTTTGTTAAGCCTTAATTAAACTCTGAACCATTGTTGGTGAATGGTTCAGACTTGAAAGCATAACAAACATAGTTGGGTCTCTGCTTTTATAGAAAAATTGTTGTTTGAAAGAATCTGCAGACTCTCTCTTCCTATAGATTTGCTATCACATACTCTAGAGACCATTGTATCATACTAAAATACAAAATACTTTTGGAAAGTATTGTATTTACATAAGAGACAGGTATATTGAGGTATTTTGTCATTTCAAAATACAAATACATTTGCAAGTACACGCCTTCACTAGAAAAACATTCTCAGTAATGGTAACAAAAAACATGTCACAGTCCTATGACTGTGATATATGCTTGTTTTCCTACCTTGATTGCACTAAGTCACTCTGGATAAGTGTCTGCTAAATGACCAAAATGTAAATATACAAATGAACACTTGCAATAAGGACAATAATTTCAGGGGCAAACTTATTAGAATAATACCCAGCATGCTTTCAAGTGTTAATTTGTACGTTTACTTTTACATTATGGTAATTTAGCAGACACTCTTATGCAGTAGCAGTCAGAGGGCAATTATTTTTTCATGAGCATTGCCCTATTTTGATTACAGCATGTTGGATGACTGTCATTCATATTCCATTCACCTAGTTCAATGTAACAGCAATAAGTTTAGGCTACAACATGATACTTAAAATTTCCCTCTGCTAGGTTGCTACAACCTAGCCTATGAATTAAAGTTTACAACGTAGGTGCACACAGGTCGATCATTAGTCCAACAGTTGCAAACAAGAGTTTCTATTTTGCAAATTCAGGTATGTTCATCCCCGTTTTGTTGCGTTTAAGGAACTTTTTCAACAGAATCAGAGGAATACACCCCTGATCACATGTAAACAGAGTTCACTTTCATGACAGCCACCTTGTATTCTTTCTCGCATCTATGCGCTCTCCTCCCATCTTTTCCCTTCGTCCCTTGTGGACATCAATGCACAAAACATCAGCTGTATGTGACCAGGTGAAAAAAACTTTCCAAGCCAAACTATATCATAACTGATACACACAGCCTACAGCATTGTCACCATATTAGCTAAAGTAACATTATAGCCAACATAGCTAATAGAACTAATGCGTTAGTAAACCTGCTACAATCATGCTGTAACGTTACAGTGTACACTCAGTAAGCAGTTTAGCACTTACACCGGCAGGCCCCGATGGCAATAGATTTGTAAAACCAAAAGCTTATCTTGAGTTCTAGTGTTGTGTTGGATAGTCATAGCCAGCTAGCTAACATAGCATCCCTCTGTTTGAGCAGGGTGTTTGAGTAGGCTAAACTGGCTAGCTAAGTAAATTAAACTGAAAAAAATGTCTCTCTCTTGCTCAAAAACTGTTTAACTATTGTCTTTCTCTGTCTTTGAGTCAACTACTCACCACATTTTATGCACTGCAGTGCTAGCTAGCTGTATCTTATGCTTTCAGTACTAGATTCATTATCTCATCCTTTGACTGGGTGGACAACATGTCAGTTCATGCTGCAAGAGCTCTGAGAGCTTGAACGACGTCATAATTACTGTGTAAGTCTATGGAAGGGGGTAAGAACCATGAGCCTCCGCGGTTTTGTATTGAAGTCAATGTACCCAGAAGAGGACGGAAGCTAGCTGTCCTCCGGCTACACCATGATGCACCCTACAGAGTGCTGTTGAGGGTACTGTAAACCTTCATACAAAATAGTATGTTTTAATCAATTATTTGGAGACGTGATTATATTTAGTATTGTTTTATCGGAAAAGGATAACTTTTTAAATGTAAAACATGTACAGTGCCTTGCGAAAGTATTTGGCCCCCTTGAACTTTGCGACCTTTTGCCACATTTCAGGCTTCTAACATAAAGATATAAAACTGTATTTTTTTGTGAAGAATCAACAAGTGGGACACAATCATGAAGTGGAACGACATTTATTGGATATTTCAAACTTTTTTAACAAATCAAAAACTGAAAAATTGGGCGTGCAAAATTATTCAGCCCCCTTAAGTTAATACTTTGTAGCGCCACCTTTTGCTGCGATTACAGCTGTAAGTCGCTTGGGGTATGTCTCTATCAGTTTTGCACATCGAAGAGACTGACATTTTTTCCCATTCCTCCTTGCAAAACAGCTCGAGCTCAGTGAGGTTGGATGGAGAGCATTTGTGAACAGCAGTTTTCAGTTCTTTCCACAGATTCTCGATTGGATTCAGGTCTGGACTTTGACTTGGCCATTCTAACACCTGGATATGTTTATTTTTGAACCATTCCATTGTAGATTTTGCTTTATGTTTTGGATCATTGTCTTGTTGGAAGACAAATCTCCGTCCCAGTCTCAGGTCTTTTGCAGACTCTTTCTTCCAGAATGGTCCTGTATTTGGCTCCATCCATCTTCCCATCAATTTTAACCATCTTCCCTGTCCCTGCTGAAGAAAAGCAGGCCCAAACCATGATGCTGCCACCACCATGTTTGACAGTGGGGATGGTATGTTCAGGGTGATGAGCTGTGTTGCTTTTACGCCAAACATAACGTCTTGCATTGTTGCCAAAAAGTTCAATTTTGGTTTCATCTGACCAGAGCACCTTCTTCCACATGTTTGGTGTGTCTCCCAGGTGGCTTGTGGCAAACTTTAACCAACACTTTTTATGGATATCTTTAAGAAATGGCTTTCTTCTTGCCACTCTTCCATAAAGGCCAGATTTGTGCAATATACGACTGATTGTTGTCCTATGGACAGAGTCTCCCACCTCAGCTGTAGATCTCTGCAGTTCATCCAGAGTGATCATGGGCCCCTTGGCTGCATCTCTGATCAGTCTTCTCCTTGTATGAGCTGAAAGTTTAGAGGGACGGCCAGGTCTTGGTAGATTTGCAGTGGTCTGATACTCCTTCCATTTCAATATTATCGCTTGCACAGTGCTCCTTGGGATGTTTAAAGCTTGGGAAATCTTTTTGTATCCAAATCCGGCTTTAAACTTCTTCACAACAGTATCTCGGACCTGCCTGGTGTGTTCCTTGTTCTTCATGATGCTCTTTGTGCTTTTAACGGACCTCTGAGACTATCACAGTGCAGGTGCATTTATACGGAGACTTGATTACACACAGGTGGATTGTATTTATCATCATTAGTCATTTAGGTCAACATTGGATCATTCAGAGATCCTCACTGAACTTCTGGAGAGAGTTTGCTGCACTGAAAGTAAAGGGGCTGAATACTTTTGCATGCCCAATTTTTCAGTTTTTGATTTGTTAAAAAAGTTTGAAATATCCAATAAATGTCGTTCCACTTCATGATTGTGTCCCACTTCTTGTTGATTCTTCACAAAAAAAATACAGTTTTATATCTTTATGTTTGAAGCCTGAAATGTGGCAAAAGGTCGCAAAGTTCAAGGGGGCCGAATACTTTTGCAAGGCACTGTAAATCACTGCGGAGGATGGTCCTCCTCTGAAGAGCCTTCATTGCTCTTATCACTCCAGAGTAGTATAGTACGATGTGATATAGAGGAATTCAACTCTGAATAACCGGTGACATGAAAGTGGCTCACCTTTTAGACACGTACATTTCTATGTCAATGAATCCTTAAGGGATAGACATCCCGCTAGCCGGACACCAGCTAACAACATCTGGTGAAATTGGAGGGCGCGCAATTCAAATAAATTATCGGAATATTAAACATTCATGAACATACACGTGTCATATCATTTAAAAGCTTAAATTCTTGTTAATCTAACTGCGTTGTCCAATATCAAAAAGGCTTTACAGCGAAAGCATACCATGCGACTGTCTGAGGACGGCGCACCACAACATATTTTTCAACCAGCAAATGCTTCATAAAAATCACAAATAGCGATGAAATAAATACTTACTTTTGAAGATCTTCCTCTGTTTGCAATCCCAAGGGTCCCAGCTACAACATGAATGGTTGTTTTGTTATATAAAATACTTCTTTATATCCCAGAAAGTCTGTTTAGTTGGCGCCATCAATTTGAGTAATCCACTCTTTCAACATGCTGACAAAGGAGTCCAAAAAGCTACCGCTAAACTTCGTCCAAACATTTGTCTAATCGTCAGGTACTCTAAAATGTAAATAAACTCTAAAATTTCATACGGAAAGTAGTATGTTCAATAGGAAAGGAAATTTTGTAAGCGTGCGCCCTCTCCCTCGCGCGCCGAATGACTGATATTGTTCAGGTGGTCTCCTAACCAAAACGCCAAATACTTGTTTTTCAAAAAAGAAGCCTGAAACCTTGAATAAAGACTGTTGACATCTAGTGGAAGCTATAGGAATTGTAATCTGGGAGATGGATTTACATAGAAACAATAGGTTTCCATAATAAGGGCCTGGGACCACAATTTATTTTTATTTCCGGTTGGATTTTCACCGGATTTCTTTCAATTCTGTTATAGTCTCAGACATTATGTTAACAGTTTTAGAAACTTCAAAGTGTTTTCTATCCAATGCTACTAATTCCATGCATATCCTGGCTTCTGGGCCTGGTAACAGGCAGTTTACTTTGGGCACATCAGTCAATCCGTTAACGGCATTGATTTGACAGCACCCAGTGAAATAGCAGTGCGCAAAATTCAAAAATAGAGATACTCATAATATGAATTAATGAATCATACAAGTGTTATACATCGGTTTAAAGATGAACTGCTTGTTAATCCAGCCTCTGTGTCAGATTTCAAAAAGACTTTACGGCGAAAGCAAACCATGCTATTATCTGAGGACAGCACCCCATCAAACAAACACATGAAAATCACATTTCAACCCACCAGGCACGACACAAAAGTCAGAATTAACGATATAATTCATGCCTTACTTTTGAAGATTTTCTTCTGTTGGCACTCCAATATGTCCATTAAACATCACAAATGGTCCTTTTGTTCGATAAATTCTGTCGTTATATCTCCAAAATGTGGCGTTTGATCCAGAAAAACACAGGTTCCCACTCACGCAACATGACTACGCAACATGACACGCAACATGACTACAAAGTATCTAAATATAGTTACCTGTAAACTTGATCCAAACATTTCAAACAACTTTCCTAATCCAACTTTAGGTATTTTTAAACCTAAATAATCTATCAAATTTAAGACGGGATAAACTGTGTTCAATACCGGGCGACAACAAAGTGGAGCGAGCTTTCAGGTCGCGCGCCCCAACCACAACAGTACACTAGACTCAACCCTCGTTCTGAACAGCCCTACTTCTTCATTTCTCAAAGGAAAAACATCAACCAATTTCTAAAGACTGTTGACATCTAGTGGAAGCGATAGGAACTGCAAGCAAGTGGCTTAGAAATCTAGATCCACATAGAAAAACCATTGAAAAAAGTGACCTACATTTTTTTTTCTGGATGTTTGGTCCTCGGGGTTTCACCTGCCAAATAAGTTCTGTTATACTCACAGGCAATTTTAACAGTTTTAGAAACCACTCTAAGGTTTCTATCCAAATCTTCCAATTATATGCATATTCTAGCTTCTGGGCCTGAGTAGCAGGCAGTGTACCTTGGGCACACTTTTCATCCAGATGTGAAAATAGTGCCCCCCAGCCTTAAGAAGTTTTAAACTAGACCCTATCCCTAATTTAAGATCTAACCTGCTCCAGGGCAGGCTAACTCAGGGCTAACTCCACTTATCCTGAATTACATGTCTGAGCTGTGAGTTGAGGACCAGTGAAATCCGATTCCTTCCCTGTCAAAAAGATAAACCAGTCATTCATTTAATTCACAGCAAATAGGAAGAGAATCGATGAAAGTGGTTTATGGTAATTCACGCACTAACACACAGTTAGGAAGTCCAAGATGGAATCTTGTCCATGTTGGAAGGGTCCAGTGGTGCCTTGTGTTGAGGTCGTGCAGAGTTCTTCTGACCTGTCGTCTTTCTACGCCCGTGTCCAACTAAGGAGTCTGTTAACCCACTTGATAGGGCCTGTGATTGGCTGACTAGGTCAGCTGACTGAATTCCCTGGCAACCTTGTCCCTAACACTGGACAATGAGGTCAGGCTCAGGCGGGGGATGGTAGCCGACCTCAGCAGTAAAAGTCACACAGAGTTTGTCTATATGTCCTAGCCAGAGAGAGGGTTCAATGATAAAAAAAACATTTGTACATCTGCTGCAACCAAGAGGTGATGAAGTTACACTTGAAATTCTGGGCTATATTACAAGAAGCTTGAGCTTGCAAGTTAGCAAACCAAATGCATAGCTGTAGGCCTGAGCTAGAGGGAATTTATAGAGGGAATTTATAGGGCACACAGATAGTTAACCTTATAGTTAAGATGTTTAGCTGGAAAACAGTAGTGAATTTCAAGTGTAACTTAATCACCTCTCTTGAGCTGCACAACAGTGGATCGTCAACTCAGGACAGGTTCCATTTGCTCCTTGTCCGTGCGCTCTTTGTAAACAACCCTACCATAATGAAAAGATTATGCAACAGGCGAAATTAAAAACGTAACTTGCTTTATCTATTAACCTTAAAAAGTACATACCAGGGATGGGCAACTCCAGTCCTCGAGGGCCAGAGTGGTGTCACACTTTTCCCCATCCCTAGCAAACCCAGCTGATTAAACTAATTCCATTCTAAACTGAAGATCATGATTAGTTGATTATTGGGGTCAGGTGTGTTAGCTGGGCTGTGACACTAATCAGGTCCTGAGTACTTTAGTTGCTCATCCCTGGTACTGTATACAGTGGGAAGAACAAGTATTTGATACACTGCCGATTTTGCAGGTTTTCCTACTTGCAAAGCATGTAGATGTCTGTAATTTTTATCATATGTACACTTCAACTGTGAGAGACGGAATCTAAAACAAAAATCCAGAAAATCACATTGTATGATTTTTAAGTAATTCATTTGCATCACCGGGGAGGGAAAATGGCTTATTGGGCCCAATTTGGACATTTTCAACTCAGAACAGGCCTCGCCATGGTCGACCAAAGAAGTTGAGTGCACGTGTTCAGCGTCATATCCAGAGGTTGTCTTTGGGAAATAGACGTATGAGTGCTGCCAGCATTAGTGCAGAAGTTGAAGGGATGGGGGGTCAGCCTGTCAGTGCTCAGACCACACCGTGCACTGCATCAAATTGGTCTGCATAGCTGTTGTCCCAGAAGGAAGCCTCTTCTAAAGATGATGCACAAGAAAGCCCGCAAACAGTTTGCTGAAGACAAGCAGACTAAGGACATGGATTACTGGAACCATGTCCCCTGGTCTGATGAGACCAAGATAAACTTATTTGGTTCAGATGGTGTCAAGCGTGTGTGGCGGCAACCAGGTGAGGAGTACAAAGACAAGTGTGTCTTGCCTACAGTCAAGCATGGTGGTGGGAGTGTCATGGTCTGGGGCTGCATGAGTGCTGCCGGCACTGGGGAGCTACAGTTCATTAAGGGAACAATGAATGCCAAAATGTACTGTGACATACTGAAGCAGAGCATGATCCCCTCCCTTCGGAGACTGGGCCGCAGGGCAGTATTCCAACATGATAACGACCCCAAACAGACCTCCAAGATGACCACTGCCTTGCTAAAGAAACTGAGGGTAAAGGTGATGGACTGGCCAAGCATGTCTCCAGACCTAAACCCTATTGAGCATCTGTGGGGCATCCTCAAACGGAAGGTGGAGGAGTTTCTAAAACTAAAAATACAACGTCATAACATTAAACATTCTTGAAAAGGCAAGTGTCTTACACCCTTCAAAAGATTAGAATCTTGGTAATCAAACTACGTTTTCCAATTTAAAATAGCTATTACAGAGAACAAATACCATGCTTTTGTTTGAGAAGAGCAATCAACAACAGAAACATTTTCCGCCATGAGTTTTTACACATTCACATCTGAAGGTAAAATTATGACTTACATTCTATTATCTTGCTCTTATTTCTCTTTGATAAAATCAATTTTTATAGCTTAAATCGAAACATTTTGTAACCTGTTTGTGCCGTGAATTCCATCTCTATCAATTTTTTTACAATTTTTTCAACGTAAATTACACACGGTAAAACATTGTTTATCTAGTCATGGTTGGTTTCAGTGCATTCCTCTGGATGTTTGCAACACAGCAAAACATCATTGTTTTTTTTGCGGGGAGAATTGACCGAAGTGAACTGATTTGAAGACAACGAGCAATGACTACCTGGCGCACCAATCATTTTAGCGAAGCTTCGTTGATGGACTGTATTTCTGCCCAATGACCACTGATCTTCTTGAAATCTAGCTGGGTAGATAGCCAATGAGCTGAGGTAAACGCCAGTATGTAATGGTTTTGGGATGGAGCACCATTCCTTGTTTGATATCGCATGCGTAACGAACTCCATTCTCACCTTGACGATCAGAGGAGTTGCTGTGAGGCTTGTTACGCGCAGCTGTATTTCGGAAAGTTGTATTTTCAACGATTTCATTGAAGATATCATGGTGAATAAATCTGAAAAAGCTAAGTCAAAGTCTAAAGTGAAAGTGAAAAAGTGAAAGTGAGACAGATTTTTTGTTTGAGGAATGTTTGAGTGTTATGATTCAAACAGGAACTGAGTTTCTGCAAGGACAGGATGTACTTCTGGACGGGTAAGTGCTAATGCTGTTTTATGAAATATAAATATATATATTTTTGCAAAAAAATATATAATGATTATTTTTTGCAATGAAATGTGTGTTTTGTGTGTGTTGGTTTGTTTGGGTGTGTGTGTGTGTGTGTGTATATATATATATATATATATATATATTCCATTTCAGATATATATATATTTTCCATGTCAGATTATATTTTCCATGTCAGATTATATTTTCAATTTTTTTATTCAAATGGATTGGAGTAGAACAGCAAACACACACATGGCCACTGCGCCTGCATTTCCATATGAAATAGCCATTGGGTGCTGGGGGCGAGTGCAGGCCCACAACAATGGCCGGAGTTGAATGGAACAGCACTTCACCTTAGTGACTGTTCCCTCTGCTCTATACAATACATATCTGTTTATTTTATGTGATGATAAAAGGCTCATACAATACATATTTTTTGAATGTTTTCTTTCACAGTGATAGCGACTCCGACTGGGAGCTCCCCGATACCAAGCTGCCCGCTCTACCTCTGCCCCCAGTGGTGTTCATGTGCAACAGTTCATTACTGCAGGCATGACTGTGCCTCAGGGCCAAAAGGGCACAGCATGGAGGCGTCGTTGTGTTTTGTGTCGCATGAACTGCACCACTTGTTCAGTTTGCCTCTGCTTTACATTAGAAAGAGCCTGCTATGGGACATGGCACAGGCAGCAAAATATTGTGACGAGGACTTCCAAAGGGTGTACTGTTTTTTTTAATTAAATATTTATTTTCACAAAAAATCAAATGTGTGTGTGTGTGTGTGTGTGTTAGAATTGCTTTTTGATATGTTGTATATAGTTATTTGCACTACGGTATATAGTTATAGGTCATTTCACCAATTCGGCCACTTGGGTACATTTGGGCAACTTGTGTGGGACACCTGGGTGAGTTCATGCTAAATGTCATGTAGCTCACCCATTCCTGAAGTTATCATTCTGAAACTTTGCACACCTACAGTTGCCCTCTTGTTTTATCCATCAAAATTATCTCCAGCATCCTATCTGACTGTGTGGCGATTCTAGTACATTTGAAAGATGATGCTACAACAATAAAAAACAGAAAACGTATGCTCTTTCTTTCTCTTTTCTTCCACCAGATCTACTGTGTTATATTCTCCTACATTCAATTAACATTTCCACAAACTTCAGAATGTTTCCATTCAAATGATACCAAGAATATGCATATCCTTGCCTTTGGGGCTGAGCTACAGGTAGTTAGATTTGGGTATGTCTTCAGGCAGAAATTGAGAACAAAGGGATGCAGCCATAACAGGTTAAGGCAGTGCTGGAAAATGATGGTGGCCACACAGAATATTGACACTTTGGGCCCAATTTGGACATTTTCACTTAGGGGTGTACTCACTTTTGTTGCCAGCGGTTTAGACATTAATGGCTGTGTGAGTTATTTTGAGGGGATGGCAAATGTACACTGTTACTTTACATTGTAGCAAAGTGTCATTTCTTCAGTGTTGTCACATGAAAATATATACTCAAATATTTACAAAAATGTGAGGGGTGTACTCTTGTGATATACTGTATTTTATGTACCCAGACCTCACCCTGTGAAGTTTCAACTGCATACAAGATTAGCTAGCTAGCTAGCTTAGTAAACAGTGTTGACAATTCCATTTGGGCTAGCCAACTAAAATATATAGCCAACATGTTCGCTATATTGATCTTGTCAGACAATGGATGTTGCATTCAATTTCAATGTTTGAGTTGCTTTGCGTATCAGCAAATTTGCTTGCGATAATCTCGCTGCAACACTGCTCACTGCGTCCATGTTGCTTGACATAGGCGTTGATAAAGTCCAGAAAAGGCTCATTGTGAAGAAGCTCATGCCAGTTGCTCTTGAGGAATGAAAAAAACAGTATGCATACTTGCCTAAACACAGCACAACAAATTAGAGGTCGACAGGTTATGATTTTTCAACCCCGATACCGATTATTGGAGGACCAAAAAAGCCGATATTGACCAAATACTTATTTTCCACCATAATTTGCAAATAAATTCATTAAAAATCCTACTATGTGATTTTCTGGAATTTACTATATATGCATGTTATCATCCATTGAAAATACAAACTTTTGCACCTTCAAGTTCTTTCATTCCTCTTCATTTTTTCACCTTTTTTTTAAATCAGGGAAGAAGAATACATCTTCAATAAGTGAGACATTTCTAACATTTTAGTTTTCTGTGTGTTTTTGGCAGCCCCATCGAGTCCTGTCAGAACTTCTACAAAGACTTCACGCTACAGATTGACATGGCTTTCAACGTCTTCTTCCTCTTGTACTTTGGTCTACGGGTAAGTAAAGAAAGTACAAGAAAGTACAAGGCTACATAAGACTTGTACACAACAAGTTGTTACTCTAGTGAAGTTTCAATCATGTCATGGAACAAAGACCGATAACAAAGTCATTCAAGTTGAAACATCGCACTCATTAAAACTGTGGAAGCATTCATCTGTCGTTCTTTCATAACTTTTATGCCTTTTTGTACCCTGAACAAACAACCGTCATATATCAACATTAAAAGGGGGATGGTTGGCAGAGTTGAATCAATTCACGCAGGAAGTGGAATATTTACGGTGAATTCGACTCGAGTTTCAATTATCTCCAAGTTATGGAATTGGAATTGAATTGGAATTAAACTGTTTGGATTGGGATTCAATTGGAATTGAATTGGAATTGGAATTCAATTGGAATTCAATATTTTACATTTCCCAGTTAATGGAATTAATGCACTTAGTATAAAACATTTACTCCAGGATTAGTTTTAAATAACTTAAAACGTATATGTATTTCTGTATTTCTAGTATAGCTAGGCTGTCTGAGCAGTGACAGGACTAGCCTGAAAGCCTGAGGGAATTGAATTTGAGTAATTGTTGGGGATAATATTGGATTGGGGATGGAATTCTTAGAATGTACCTAACATTGTAAATAAGCTTAATTTAATTATATCTGAATTCAAATTTAGTTAGAATTGAATTTGTGGAATTAACCCCAATTCTGCTGGTGGGTTATTGAAGGAGTTCCCACATATGCTGAGCAATTGTTGTCCATTGCTCGTGTTTCTTGGACCAAGCACATCTCTTCCTCTTATTGGTGTCCTTTAGTAGTGGTTTCTTTGCAGCAATTCAACCAATGAAGGCCTGATTCACGCAAGTCTTCTCTGAACAGTTGATGTTGAGATGTGTCTGTTACTTGAACTATGTGAAGCATTTATTTGGGCTGCATCTTCTGAGGCTGGTAACTCTAATGAACCCATCCTCTGCAGCAGAGGAAACTTTGGGTCTTCCTTTCCTGTGGCGGTCCTCATGAAAGACAGTTTCATCATAGCACTCGACGGTTCTTGACATTTTCCAGATTGACTGGCCTTCATGTCTTAAAGTAATGATGGACTGTCATTTCTCTTTGCTTGTTTTGAGTTCTTGCCATAATATGGACTTGGTCTTTTACCAAATAGGGCTTTCTTCTGTTTACCACCCCTATCTTGTCACAACACAACTGATTATGTCAAACACATTAAGAAGAAAATACATTCCACAAATTAACTTTTAACAATGCACACCTGTTAATTGAAATTCATTCCAGGTGACTACCTCATGAAGCTGGTTGAGAGAATGCCTAGAGTGTGCAAATAGACAAAGAGTGGCTACTTTGAAGAATCCCAAATATATTTTGATTTATTTAACACTTTTGGTTACTACATGATTCCATCAGTGTTACTTCAGAATTTTGATGTATTCACTATTATTCCACAATACAGTAAAAATAAAGAAAAACCCTGGAATGACTGGTACTGTAGTTAATTTGTTTATTTTACCTTTCAGTTTATTGCAGCCAATGACAAGCTGTGGTTCTGGCTGGAGGTGAACTCAGTGGTGGACTTCTTCACTGTTCCCCCAGTGTTTGTGTCTGTTTATCTCAACAGGAGCTGGCTTGGTAAGTACAGAATACCTGTTTACATTTACACCTCTAAAGGTCTATTATATGGGCCAGTACTAATGTAGTCTTGGTCCTGGTTGGATTGCTCAGACCTCCAAAACAGCCTACAGGTTGGCCAAATGTGGGAGTGGTGTTTTCTATTTCAACCTCAATGGTGATCAGGTCAGCAACGCCCCCCAGTGGATTATAGTTGTATTACAGTGGTTTAAGATGGATTGTTGATTTAAATCATTGTTTTCTAGTTGATCCTGATGGATTCCTTTTTGGTCTGGTTTTACTTTGGTTAGCTTATGTTGGACCCTACCCTCTTTTCAACATCCGCAGATGCTGAGAGTAGTTGCTGGGGCTGACTGTAATAGTGGTATTGGTTGTTCATTGACATCAATCATTTGTTTACTTACCAGTGTTGGTTTCTGGTTCCTGTCAATGTACATTTCACAGTGTTGTGATATTGCACTGCTGTCAGTCTTGTATTAAGTTGCCATGATGGAATACAACAAGTAATTTCAATACCTTTCATGTCATTGAACAAGCTTTTTTGTTTTTCTTGCCACAGTACCTGGAATGATGATTGAAGTGATTGAAATTGGTCTATGATTGAAAGTACATGATGAGTGGGATATTAAAGTTAATAGGCTTTTGTTGAGTGGCGCCTGCCTGATTCACTGCTTTAAAATAGAAATCAATCTACTAAATGAATGAGTGCCTGAGTCCGCGTCCCAAATGACAACCTATTCCCCATGGGTCGTGGTCAAAAGTAGTGCACTATATAGGGAATAGGGTTCCATGTGGGATTCAAAAGACTGTGGCTAATCTCCAGGAGAGAGCGAGAGGTCTATAGGAGATTACAGATAAAGGTGATTTTCTGCTTCATCACATGCAGGTGTTGGTTAGGGATTTATCTTTATCAGCTGTCAATCAGTTGTCAATTAGCTGTCAATAAGAGCTCAGGAAAACGCCCCCCTCCTCTCAGTCCTGATCAGCATCTGACTGTAGCTTTAGCTCTGTCTGTGTCCCAAATGGCAGCCTATTGACTATATAGTGCTCTACTTTTGACCAGAGGGGTATCCTATGAAGCAAGATACAATATATCTACCTAGGGTTTTCTAAAGCTAACCAGCTTCAGGTAAGTTCATCTTCCAGCTCAGGCTTAAAGGTCCCGAACCGTCAAAATCATGTTTGTTGGCCGTCATTGTAAATAACAATTGTTCTTAACTGACTTTCCAAGGTAAATAAAGGTTAAATAAAATAAAAAATTCTCATGAAATGTGATGATATTTGGGTGGAAATAGATCAAAGTAGGACTACCAAAGTATGAAAAATGACTGTTGCTTCTAAATTGATACATTTTAATCCTAAATTTACTGGTCCCCTCCCCCATGTCAAACACTTGGATTCAGGAGGCGGGATCGAGGTTGGATTATTAAGAGATGTTTGTGTTATCACAAAAAGACACATTTTAATACAACAATGGTAACGTCATCTGTGTCTGGTGTTAGCTAGTTACTGCCTAGCTAGGTCTTCAGCCAGCATGGAACAAAAGCGGGGAAGGGTTACTCAACTCAGACTCTGTCTTCATGTCATTACATCAAGAGACATACCAAATGGAAAATGTATGTATTAGCTCACCGCCCATTCAGCCTACTAGCTCACCGCCCACTCAGCCTACTAGATCCCCGCCCACTCAGCCTACTAGCTCCCCGCCCACTCAGCCTACTAGCTCCCTGCCCACTCAGTCTGTCTTTACAGACTTCCTGGTAGTTTGACATTAGAGAAAAAGTACTTTTTCAAAAAAATAATCCCTATTTTTTTTATGGGTGATGTTTTAGTCACTCAAAAGTCACTTTTACATGGGAATCAGAATTACTGTTCGGGACCTTTAATCAGTACTATGATGTTGGATATTGTTCCTCTGCCTGATGCTAACTCTAGCAGGCTTGTAACAGCGTGTGCAAGTCGCACGAGGCTAGTCAAACGCTGAACTCTTCATTGAAACAATGCTGAAACATCAATCCATGGCAAGTCAGTGCCACATTGTCATGAAATGAAAGAAAAGTTATCTTGCAAATTCAGCAGGATATGGTGTGAAATATACTTTTAGAAGTGCCATCCTTATTTGATTACTTATCATTAATGTCGTCTTTAATGTGCTTATCAATGCATCAGCACCTTTTTTCCCCAAAAGTCAGTGGCAGACCTCATGTAACAACACCTGCACAGGATCGGTACATCCGACATCACACCTGCAGGACAGGTACAGGATGGCAACAACTGCCCAAGTTACACCAGGAACGCACAAAATCCCTCCATCAGTGCTCAGACTGTCCACACTGGCCTGTTGTAAGGCAGGTCCTCACCAGACATCACTGGCAACAACGTCGCCTATGGGCACAAACCCACAGTCACTGAACCAGACAGGACTAGCAAAAAGTGCTCTTCACTGACGAGTCTCGGTTTTGTCTCACCAGGAGTGATTGTCAGATTCACGTTTATCGTCGAAGGAATGCGCGTTACACAGGGCTGTACTCTGGAGCGGGATCGATTTGGAGGTGGAGGGTCCGTCATAGTCTGGGGAGGTGTGTCACAGCATCATTGGACTGAGCTTGTTGTCATTACAGGCAATCTCAACACCGTGCGTTACAGGGAAGACATCGTGAGGTACCCTTCCTGCAGACTCATCCTGACATGACCCTCCAGCATGACAATGCCACCAGCCGTACTGCTCGTTCTGTGCGTGATTTCCTGCAAGACAGGAATGTCAGTGTTCTGCCATGGCCAGTGAAGAGCCCGGATCTCAATCACATTGAGCACGTCTGGGACCTGTTGGATCGGAGCGTGAGGGCTAGGGCCATTCCCCCCAGAAATGTCCTGGAAATATCAGGTGCCTTGGTGGAGAGTCTCACAGCAAGAACTGGCAAATCTGGTGCAGTCCATGAGGAGGAGATGCACTGCAATACTTAATGCAGCTGGTGGCCACACCAGATACTGATTGTTACTTTTGATTTTTACCCCCCATTTATTCAATTTCTGTAAGTCACATGTCTGTGGAACTTGTTCAGTTTATGTCTCAGTTGTTGAATCTTGTTAAGTTCATACAAATATTTATTTACATTTACATGTTAAGTTTACTGAAAATAAACACAGTTGACAGTGAGAGGACATTTCCTTTTTTGCCGAGTTTATATTCATGATTAATGGAGTTAGCCCTGACTTCGCCTACCCCAGAGCAAGTTAGTTCTTAATGATTTGTTGCATAGAAATGTACCTGACTAAAAGGTGAGCCACATTCGTATGACTCGTTATCCCGAGTTGATCTCAGAGTTTCACAAAGTTACCTCGCTAAGTCCTCAAACCTAATTCGTAGGATACTCCTCAGGGGCCATAGGCAGATAAAGCTCTGTATCCAAAATGATACCATATTCCCTAGTTAGCGCACTTCCTTTGACCAGGCCCATAGGGTAAGATAACCCTACAGGCTGTCCATTATCCAAAGAAAAGACTGCCATCTGCTGGGCCTTAATATGCATCCAACTAAGACATGCTTTAGCACTCAGTTGCTTTTAAAAATAGATGGAGATTGATGGTGATGACCTGGCAATGCTATGACACTGCTATATCTGAATTAAGAGCGGGGTTTGCAGTTTTGGGACTATTCTATTGGTTCATTAAGCCAGGCAAACTCAATCAAGCCCAAGTAAAGTATTAGATATTATTTTGAATAGTATTTGAACCCAGGTCACGCTGTAACTTCTGTGGATAGAGCTTAGCACTACTGCCCTCACTGAATGAATACGCTCTCATATCCCTAGTCAGGCTCAATCTCTCATTAACTAAAGAGCCTTTTCCCAAATCTTCTGTCTGAACATTCTGACATAGATACAAACAGACACACACATCCACAAATACGCACTCAAACACTAAAGATCAAGAAAGCACTCAGGACTGTTATGTTAGTTGGAAGTAAACATGCACAGATGCCAAGTTACTACTGTAGCTAACTGCTTATAAGCTACCCTAAGTGTTACTACTGTAGCGAACTGCTTATAAGCTACCCTAAGTGTTACTACTGTAGCCAACTGCTTATAGGCTACCCTCCAAGTTACTACTGTAGCTAACTGCTTATAAGCTACCCTAAGTGTTACTACTGTAGCGAACTGCTTATAAGCTACCCTAAGTGTTACTACTGTAGCCAACTGCTTATAGGCTACCCTCCAAGTTACTACTGTAGTTAACTGCTTATAGGCTACCCTCCAAGTTACTACTGTAGTTAACTGCTTATAGGCTACCCTAAGTGTTACTACTGTAGCCAACTGCTTATAGGCTACCCTCCAAGTTACTAATGTAGCTAACTCTGGCAACGTACCAAGTAATTCTGTTGAGTGATGTTGCCTAGCTACCATGCAAGTGGAGTTTCCATGTTGACTAAGTCTTAGTTGGAAGTATAACTGTTTTGGTTTTTGATACCTTTGGATGGAAAATAAAACCAGTTTGTCATTCAAATTCAAACCTCCATTGCTGCTTTAGTAAGTCATTTGTGAGAGCTTTTCGGGGACGAGTGCCAGGGAGCAGCAGAACATTGCCCAAAAAGATAAGATAGCAGCTAATTCCCGCTCCAAATGCTCCAGCTTTTTACTCACGAGCTGTACAAATAAACACAGAAAGAGGCTTTTAGTGTTAAGCTGTCCACTGATACTAGCGTGATCGCACTTATGGATATTGAAAGAAAATAAGAGATGTTTTTTGAAAATGTTATTCTGTAATCTCGCTGGAAAGGTTTTATCTTTTGTGTTGATTTTGGACATTGGGATTTCACTGAACATCTGAATGTTTTGAATTGACTTTCATTGCACACATTTTCAATAGCAAGTGTACCTCAATTGATATACTGAATGAATAGATAAACTATTATGTAAGCTTTCCATCAATAGAATGTAATGCTTTTCCATCTGTTGTACAGTAGCATTGCTGCCCTTTCCTGCTTTGAGGTGCTATGTGGAATGTAAAAAATGTAGCTTGAATGTACAGTAGGTAGCAGTCAGTTTTTGTACAGCAGCTGTGATTAGTTCAGGATCATTGTTCTTTTTAATTCAGGATCATTGTTCTTTCACTAAAACCAGAGAAATGTATTAATGATTCCTAAAGCTTCTCAGATACTGTGCCTTTTAAAAGTATTTATCCCCCTTGGTGTTTTTCCTATTTTATTGCATTATAACCTGTAATTTAAATTGATTTTTATTTGGATTTCATGTAATGGACATACACAAAATAGTCCAAATTGGTGAAGTGAAATGAAAAAAATAACTTGTTTCAAAAATAAATAAATGGAAAAGTGGTGCGTGCATATGTATTCACCCCCTTTGCAATGAAACCCCTAAATAAGATCTGGTGCAACCAATTACCTTCAGAAGTCACATAATTAGTTAAATATAGTCCACCTGTGTCCAATCTAAGTGTCAGATGATCTCAGTATATATACACCTGTTCTGAAAAACCCCAAAGTCTGCAACACCACTAAGCAAGCGGCACCATGAAGACCAAGGAGCTCTCCAAACAGGTCCGGGATAAAGTTGTGGAGAAGTACAGATCAGGGTTGGGTTCTAAAAAATATTTCTGAAACTTTGAACATCCCATGGAGCACCATTTAAATCCGTTATTAAAGAATTAAAAAAATATGACACCACAACAACCTGCCAAGAGAGGACCGCCCACCAGAACTCATGGACCAGTAAAGGAGTGCATTAATCAGAGACAACAAAGAGACCAAAGATAACCCTGAAGGAGCTGCAAAGCTCCACAGAGGAGATTGGAGTATCTGTCCATAGGACCACAATAAGCCACACACTCCACAGAGCTGGGCTTTACAGAAGAGTGCCCAGAAAAAAATACCTTGCTTAAAGAAAAAAATAAGCAAACATGTTTGGTGTTCGCCAAATGGCATGTGGGAGTCTCCCCAAACATATGGAAGAAGGTACTCTGGTCAGATGAGACTAAAATGTAGCTTTTTGGCCATCAAGGAAAACGCTATGTCTGGCGCAAACCCAACACCTCTCATCACCATACCCACAGTGAAGCGTGGTGGTGGCAGCATCATGCTGTGGGTAGTTTTTCATCGGCAGGGATTGGGAAACTGGTCAGAATTGAAGGAATGATGAGTGATGCTAAATACAGGGAAATTCTTGAGGGAAACCTGTTTCAGTTTTCCAGAGCTTTGAGACTGGGACGGAGGTTCACCTTCCAGCAGGACAATGACCCTAAGCATACTGCTAAAGCAACACTCGGTTTAAGGGGAAACATTTAAATGTCTTGGAATGGCCTAGTCAAAGCCCAGACCTCAATCCAATTGAGAATCTGTGGTATGACTTAAATATTGCTGTGCACCAGTGGAACCCATCCAACTTGAAGGAGCTGGAGCAGTTTTGCCTTGAAGAATGGGCAGAAATCCCAGTGGCTAGATGTGGCAAGCTTATAGAGACATACCCCAAGAGCGTTGCAGTTGTAATTTCTGCAGATGGTGGCTCTACAAAGTATTGACTTTGTGGGGGGGGGGGGGGGTGGTACACTTTCTTTCTGGTGACAGTTTTGAGGAGTTAAAATACATTTTACCCTAAAATGACTGTCTATGACAGAATGTGGCCATCCTATAGACTATCTGCAGTCTGATGAGATGTACTGTACATTGTCTGGTAGTAATAGGACATACTTGCCTCACCGTCTGTCTGCCCTCTGTCTTTCTCTGGGTTGGCCGAATCCTAAAGGAGCTTATAGTGTAATATTCTGATGGATCAGAAGAGGGGCTTGCTTTAAGCTTGCCGTACACCAATGATGATCACAACGAGGATGCTACAGTATGAGTGTCTGTGGTAAATCTGATCCCAACACACCTAAATCTCTTCCTGCTGGACACAGACATGTTGAGCCCACTTGCTCGTCTTTTCTCTGCTGTCCAATATGGACACTGAGAGCCTTTGATTTGCTGTGTGATAAAGGAAGGGGAAAGAAGCAGTGGTTAGATAGGGTAAGCTGTTGTAAGGAATTGGAAAACGTGGTTCCAGGGGATGTTGTGAAGCCTTGAACTGAGCTGTTTGGACACCGACTGACAAGAAGCAACAGCTGGGCATCTTACTTTTTCGATTTCGAGAAGCTTTTGCCGACTTGCCCGTCATTTAGCCAAAGGTATTTGTCAGTCTTGGAAGACAGACATCATGATTCCGACTAAGATGTTAGTGTACAGAGGGCCCGAAAGGGGCACGCGCTCTGAGACGTTTCAGAACACGTGGAGACGTAAGAAGTCTTGCGGGGAGCTCTTTCAGAATGGCTACAGGGTCAAGATGGGCCAGCGACGGCAGGCCGTGGAGAAAAAGGACCGGGACAACCTGTGTCACACCTTGACTTCCTGTTTTCATTTAATCTCTTACTGGGGTAAGAACTTAAGATGTTGCTAGCCGATGTAGGATATAATATAAATATAATATAAACCCCCTAATATAAACCCTGGTCCAAATTCCACTGGCGGCTATCGTGTCAGCTGGAGAGAGAGAGAGCTCAGGTCCAGGGTTTGTGTTGTGCGTTGTGTTGCCATCTGGACGAAGCTTCTGTAACATCAATATAAAAATTTGTGTGGAGGAAGTGAGACTCTGAATGATTTATATATTGTATTTATAGATTATAGATATTTGATTTACAGTAACATTTTTGTTACCAAAGGCATGCTTTACTGCACGTCTATGGAGATTAATTTCACTTTATTGTTGACTCTTGGAGCTGCAGTTTAGCTAAAGATTATTTAGGATTATTTACTAATTTCAAGAGAAGATATGCTTTAGAGTCTACAAGTACTTTAGAGTAGAAATTGCTGTAAGAAATGGTTTTAGTGGCCTTGAATCATGCATTACGGTAATGTTTTTTAGTTACTTTCTAGGATTGACACAGTCAATCTTTTGAGGGCATTTGTTTCTACATAGCTTTGGTGCTATTCTCACAAGCATGTGGTGAATTTTAAAAACTCGTAGTACAAAACTCCAAACTGGTAACACTTGTAGTACAGCAAGTCTTATATTCAAAACCTTTTATTGTGCATTAATCTTTCACCATACAACCATTGATCCAAAACATATGTTTACTGTAAAATACCATGAGAACATTGATTTAATCATCAAAAGAAAACATGATATCTTCTCAATTTAGTTGTTTTTAACAACCAGTTAATCTAATAGCAAAACATTTCAAAATGTCCCTTTAAATGTAGTATTCTACAGTTCTGTAAATTACAAGACATTACACTGTTTTCACATTAGGCTATACACGTGTTCAATATGGAATTGGTGGATGCTAAGCTACAGGACTGTTTCGCTAGCACAGACTGGAATATGTTCTGGGATTCATCTGATGATTCATCCATTAATAAGTGCATCGATGAAGTATTCCCCACAGTGAACATGTACATATCCCAACCAGAAACAATGGATTACAGGCAACATCCTCAGTGAGCTAAAGGCTAGAGCTTCTGCTTTTAAGGAGGACACTAATCCGGACGCTTATAAGAAATCCCGCTATGCCCTCCAATGAACCATCAAACAGGCAAAGCGTCAGGACCAAGATCGAATCCTAATACACCGGGCTTGCAAACTATCACGGATAACACAGGAAAACTCAGCCGCGGGTCCTGAGCCTACCAAACAAGCTAAATACCTTCTATGCTCCCTTGGAGGTTAGCAACACTGAACCATGCATGAGAGCGCCAGCTGTTCCGGACAACTGTGTGATCACGCTCTCCGGAGTAAGACCTTTAAACAGGTTAAAGGTCATGAACAGTCAATCATGTTTTTCATAACGTGATTATTTGAAGGGAACCAGATCAAAGTATGATGACCCAAGTACGAATAATGACTGTTGCTTCTACATTGATAAAGTTTGATGATAAAGTTACTGGTCCCCTCCCTCATGTCAAACACTTGGATTCATTATTAAGGGGACAAGGCGACGTCACCTTAACTCTCATTTTAATACACCAATGATAACCTAATATTCTGATCTGCTTCTGTTCTGTGGGTGGCATTGTGTGCTCTTTTCGAAGGATGGATCCCGGTCTCTCCGGGGCTATGGGATCTGGGTGGTCGGGGGTGGTCTGCAGGACATTGGGATAACAACCCAACTTGGGATGAAGAGGACTTTTAGCAGGTGGAATAGTGGGGGCCAATTGGAGGTTTACCTAGTAGCAATGCAAATATCATGGTACAGCTATATAGACACTCAAACATCATGTTACTTTTTAATGGTACGTTTAAAAACATATATTTTGATAAATAGAATTTAAACTTGTGTCTCATTATGGTAAGTGGTGAAATAAGTACAGCCAGTTATAATTGTAATGACTTAGCAGATAATATGAAAAGACAATCAGTATTTACCTGGCTAAAAAAAGAAGGAATATAATATCTATTGTTTACAGGAAACGCTTTCAACAATTTTAGATGAAGTTTTGTGGAAAAAGGACTGGGGGGGCGAAATGTATTTCTCCCATGGCAAAGAATTTCAAAAGGGGTGACAATATTGATTAACAGTAATTTTGTTCCAAATGTGAAAATTGTCCAAACAGATCATCAAGGTATATGGAATATTTTAAATGTTTTATTAGACAATAAACATATATGGCTTATTAATCTCTATGGTCCAAATAATAATGATCCAAGGTTCTTTGAAAATATATACAAGAATGTATCAACTCTACAAGCAACACTAGACTCTATTATTATGGTGTGGGATTTTAATACGGTTTTAAATACCTCTATGGACCATAAAGGAAATCACACTACAAACTATCACCCTCAGGCACTTAAGGAAATCATGAATGTCATGGATATATTGGAATTAGTGGATATATGGAGGCTTAAATTCCCTGACCTAGTGAGATATACATGGCAGAGGCTTAATCAAGCTAGTCGTCTTGATTACTTTCTTATGTCATTCTCTCTGGCACCAAAAGTTAAAATAACTGTTGATAGGGGACAGAATGCGGTCGGATCATCACATAATTGGCATGTATATTACTCTCACAGAATTTCCACGTGGGCGAGGATATTGGAAATTTAATCAAAGCCTACTGGATGATAACTTGTTTATGACTAGAACAGAAGAATGTAGAACTGACTTTTTCCGACATAACATAGGTACAGCAGATCCCCTTATTGTATGGAACACTTTTAAATGTGCCTTTAGAGGCAATGCAATTCAGTACTCATCTATAAAACAAAAGCAATTTAGATCAAAAGACTCCATATTAACAAAGGAAATTGAAGGACTAACAGAACAGTTAGATAGCAATAAAAACTGTACCATAGAGGCACAGAATAAGTTAAAGTAAAAACAAAAAGAAATGGAGGAACTTATTCAAGAAAGATCCAGTGTAATATTTTATAAAAAATAAAGCGAACTGGATGGAATATGGGGAAAATACACCAAATTCATTTTCAATCTTTAACATAGAAATGCTACCAAAAAAAAATAGATTGAAACTTGTTACAAATGATGGAGTCACGAATGATTCACCAAATTAAATTTTGAAAGAGTAAGTAAAGTACTTTTAAGGAAATGTTTTTGCGTCAGTCTCCTCCATCTCCGCTAACCGAAGCTAAAATTAACATCTGTACAGAAAGACTCATGTGACGGCCAAATTATAGAGGGGGAACTTCTTGATGCAAGAAGTATTGCAATCTACTGTAGAGACAGCCTGCAGAAATCTGTCATACTATCCAGGTCTATGCCCAAACAGTTCGAGCTTCTACTTTTAAAGATCCATCTCTCCAGAAATAAGTCCCTCACTGTTGCCGCTTATTATAGACCCCCCTCAGCTCCCAGCTGTGCCCTGGACACCATATGTGAATTGATTGCCCCCCCATCTATCGTCAGAGTGCGTACTGCTAGGTGACCTAAATTGGGATATGCTTAACACCCCGGCCGTCCTACAATCTAAGATAGATGCCCTCAATCTCACATAAATTATAATGGAACCTACCAGGTACAACCCCAAATCCGTAAACATTGGCACCCTCATAGATATCATCCTGACCAACTTACCCTCTAAATACACCTATGCTGTTTTCAACCATGATCTCAGCGATCACTGCCTTATTGCCTGCATCCGTTATGGGGCCGCGGTCAAACGACCAACCTTCATCACTGTCAAACACTCCCTAAAACACTTCCCAAGGCACTTCAGAGGGTAGTGCGTACGTCCCAGTATATCACTTTAGGGCAAAGCTACCTGCCATCCAGGACCACTACGCCACGCGGTGTCAGAGGAAGGCCCTAAAAATTGTCAAAGACCCCAGCCACCCCAGTCATAGACTGTTCTCTCTACTACTGCATGGCAAGCGGTACCGGAGTGCCAAGTCTAGGACAGAAAGGCTTCTCAACAGTTTTTACCCCCAAGCCATAAGACTCCTGAACAGGTAACCAAATGGTTACTCGGACTATTTGCATTGTGTGTCCCCCCAACCCCTCTTTTACACTGCTGCTACTCTCTGTTTATCTTATATGCATAGTCACTTTAACTATACATTCATGTACATACTATCTAAATTGGCCTGACCAACCAGTGCTCCCGCACATTGGCTAACCGGACTGTCTGCATTGTGTCCTACCACCCACCAACACCTCTTTTTATGCTTCTGCTACTCTCTGTTCATCATATATGCATAGTCACTTTAACGATACCTACATGTACATACTGCGTCAATAAGCCTGACTAACAGGTGTCTGTATATAGCCTTGCTACTCTTTTGTCAAATGTCTTTTTACTGTTGTTTTATTTCTTTACTTTCCTACACACACACACACACTAATCCCGTAAGTAGAGGATGCCTAGATGTTCTTTAAGAGTGCTTTCCTCTTCCTCTTAAATAAGCATGCCCCTCTCAAAAAATGTAGAACTAAGAACAGATATACCCTTTGGTTCACTCCAGACTTGACTGCCCTTGACCAGCACAGAAACACCCTGTGGCGTACTGCACTAGCATCGAATACCTCCTGCGATATGCAACTTTTCAGGGAAGTCAGGAACCAATACCCACAGTCAGTTAGGAAAGCAAAGGCATTTTTTTTTCAAACAGAAATGTTCATCCTGCAGCACTAATTCCAAAAGGTATAAAGCTCAATAGCCTTGGTTTCTCTAATGACTGCCTCGTCTGGTTCACTAACTACTTACAGTATCAGATAGAGTTCAGTGTGTCAAATCGGTGGGCCTGTTGTCCAGACCTCTGGCAGTTTCTATGGGGGTGCCACAGGGTTCAATTCCCGGGCAGACTCTTTTCTCTATATATATCAATGATGTTGCTCTTGCCGCTGGTGATTCTCTGATCCACCTCTACGCAGACGACACCATTCTGTATACTTCTGGCCCCTCTTTGAACACTGTTAACAAACCTCCAAACGCGCTTCAATGCCATACAACACTCCTTCCGTGGCCTCCAACTGCTCCTAAATGCTAGTAAAATGAAATGCATGCTCTTCAACCGATAGCTGCCCGCACCCGCCCACCCGACTAGCTTCACTACTCTGGACGGTTCTGACTGTGTGGACAACTACAAATACCTAGGTGTCTGGTTAGACTGTAAACTCTCCTTCCAGACTCACATTAAGCATCTCCAATCCAAAGTTAAATCTAGAATCGGCTTCTTATTTCCTTCCTTATTTCCTTCACTCATGCTGCCAAACTTATCCTCGTAAAACTGACTATCCTACCAATCCTTGACTTCGGCGATGTCATTTACAAAATAGCCTCCAACACTTTACTTAGCAAATTGGATGTAGTCTACCACAGTGCCATCCGTTTTGTCACCAAAGTCCGATATACTACCCACCACTGCGACCTGTATGCTCTCGTTGGCTGGTTCTCGCTACATATTCGTCGCCAAACCCACTGGCTCCAGGTCATCTATAAGTCTTTGCACGGTAAATTTACGCCTTATATCAGCTCACTTGTCACCAGAGACAACACGCGCTCCAGCAGGTATATTTCACTGGTCGTCCCCAAAGCCAACACCTACTTCGGCCGCCTTTCCTTCCAGTTCTCTGCTGCCAAGGACTGGAACGAATTGCAAAAATTACTGAAGTTGGAGACTTATATCTCCCTCACTATTGGCCTATTTATTGCCTTACCTCCTTATTCATTTGCACACACTATACCAATTTTTCTATTGTGTTTTTGACTGTATGTTTGTTTATCCCATGTGTATCTCTCTGTGTTGTTGTTTTTGTCGCACTGCTTTGCTTTATCTTGGCCAGGTCGCAGTTGTAAATGAGAACTTCTTCTCAACTGGCCTACCTGGTTAAATAAAGGTGAAATAAAAAATAATAATAACACAATTAAAGCCTTTAAGGTTAGGAAAACTCCAGGGCTGGATAGCATACCAGTACAAGTATACTTTAAAAAAATATATAGTCAGAGGACCATTATTAGCATGTTTTAACCACTCCTATATGAACGGTAGATTATCAGACACATAACAAGACGGTCAGATTTCGTTATTACTGAAACAGGATCCAAGTGCTGTATATATAAAGATCCAGTTTAAATAATTGGAGGCCTCTTACACTTCAGTGTTGGGATGCAAAAATTCTAGCTAAATGCATTATGCATAGAATTAAAAAAATATTGTCAGATATTATTCATCCTAATCAGACAGGTTTTTTACATGGACGATACATTGGAGATAATATAAGACAAGTACTGGAAACAATGGAATACTATGAAATATCAGGGACACCAAGCCTGGTTTTCATAGCTGATTTTGAAAAGGCTTTTGATAAAGTACGACTGGAGTTTATATAAAATGCCTTGAATATTTACATTTTTAGAGCCTCTTATAAAATGGGTTAAAGTTATTATTGTAACCCTAGGTCTAAAATAGTAAATAATAGCTACATCTCAGAAGTTTTAAACTGTCAAGAGGAGTAAAGCAAGGTTGTCCACTATTGGCATATCTATTTATTATTGCCATCGAGATGTTAGCTGTTAAAATCCGTGGCTTAAAAACAAAAGGTGTCATTGTACGCTGATGATTCATGTTTTTTTTAAACCACAATTAGAATCCCTCCACAGCCTCATAGAGGATCTATTAAAACCAAATCATGATAAATGTACTGAATTACTTATTGGATCACTAAAAAATTAAACTTTTATGTTACTGTATAGTTTACCAAAAGAAAAAAGGTCTGACGGGCATGTGGACATACTCGGTATACAAATCCCGAAAGAAAGAAATGATCTCAGTCCAATACATTTTTTTAGAATGCTAGCAAAAATATATAAGATCTTGCTACCATGGAAAGGAAAATACCATGGAAAGGAAAATGGAGTTATGTCACACATGCAGCTAACACAGACATATGGAAATGTCTGCTCTACCCAAAATTATAACCAACTAATTGCAGCATTACCACAAAAATGGAAGAGGCAAGTAGAACGGGGAAAAAGTAAGGAACTTGTCTGTCGGGCCATGCATTAAACATAAATGGTTAAAGAAAATTGTGATAAATTTAAAAAAAAAAACAATTTAATTTAAGGACCAAAAAATTGACAGCTGTGCCATATAAATTGCAAAATAGTTGGGAAGAGATTTTTGATGTACCTATTCCATGGCACATGGTTTATGAATTGACACGCAAACCGCCGGATTCAAAACTTTTTTCAATTTAAATTATTATTCACATTTCTTGCAACCAATAGAATTGTATATAAATGGCGATACAATCTTCCCAGCTCTGTAGATTTTGCTGTGAGGAGGCAGTCATTAGATCATTTATTTTGGTACTGTCCATATGGGGCTCTTTTTTGTCACAGGTCCAGGAATGGCTGAAGAATTGTAACAGTTGCATAGAACTAACGCTGCAGATAGCAATACTGGGTGATTTGAAAAGTCATAGTCAATCAATCAATAATATAATTATTTTAGCAAAAATGTTTATCTTTAATTTACAATCTGTCAAAGCTATGAGAATAGAAAGGTTCAGTAATTTTATGAAGCATCACAGCACAGTTGAAAAATGTATGGCAAACAGAAATCCAAAATGGATGGTGATAAGAGATAGAAGGTTGGGACTAATAACAAGATAACCAATGTAAAACATACGGTTTCTGTAAAATGCATATAGGTTCTGTAACGGCATTCATTAGAAGAAGGTGTAGACCAAGGTGCAGCGTGGTACGTGTTCATATTATTTATTGACTGAACACTGAATACAAAAGAATAGCCGAAACAGTTCTGACAGGTGCAGCAAACACTAAACAGAAAATAACTACCCACAACTAACAGTGGGAAAACAGGCTACCTAAGTATGGTTCTCAATCAGAGACAACGAAAGACAGCTGTCCCTGATTGAGAACCATACCCGGCCAAAACATAGACATACAAAACCTAGGCAAGTCGGTTGGGACAAGTCGGTTGGGACATCTACTGGTCCCAAAAAAAACAAAAATGCACACAGGAGGAACTCAAAATCCCAAAACACCCCATCGCCATCTAAAAATAAAAAATAAAGTTTAAATTAAGTGCTTAATAAAATATAGTAGTATATGTAGATGTCCTGGTGCATGACAAAAGTAATTTTTCCAACAATTGTTTACAGACAGATTATTTCATTTATAATTCACTGTATCACAATTCCAGTTGGTCAGAAGTTTACATTCACTAAATTGACTGTGCATTTAAACAGTTTGGAAAAGTCCAGAAAATGATGTCATGGCTTTTGAAGCTTCTGATAGGCTAATTGACATAATTTGAGTAAATTCGAGGTGTACCTGTGGATTTATTTCAAGGCCTACCTTCAAACTCTGTGCCTCTTTGCTTGACATCCTGGGAAAATCAAAAGAAATCAGTTAAGAATTGTAGACCTCCACAAGTCTGGTTCATCCTTGGGAGCAATTTCCAAATGCCTGAAGGTACCACGTTCATCTGTACAAACAATAGTACACACGTATAAACACCATGGGACCACGCAGCCATCATACTGCTCACGGAGGGAAACACATTCTGTCTCCTAGAGATGAACATACTTTGGTGCAAAAAGTGCAAATCGATCCCAGAACAACAGCAAAGGACCTTGTGAAGATGCTGGCGGAAACAGGTACAAAAGTATTTATATCCACAGTAAAAAGAGTCCTATATCGACATAACCTGAAAGGCCGCTCAGCAAAGAAGAAGCCACGGATCCAAAAACCACCATAAAAAAGCCAGACTACGGTTTGCAACTGCACATGGGTACAAATATCGTACTTTTTGTAATAGAACTGTTTGGCCATAATGACCATTGATATGTTTGGAGGAAAAAGGGGGAGGCTTGCAAGCCGAAGAACACCATCCCAAACGTGAAGCACGGGGGAGGCAGCATCATGTTGTGGGGGTACTTTGCTGCAGGAGGGACTGGTGCACTGCACAAAATAGATGGCATCATGAGGGGGGAAAAAATGTAGATATATTGATGCAACTTCTAAAGACATCAATCAGGAAGTTTAAGCTTGGTTGCAAATGGGTTTTCCAAATGGACAATGACCCCAAGCCTACTTCCAAAGTTGTGGCGAAATGGCTTAAGGACAACAAAGTCAAGGTATTGGAGTGGCCAAAACAACAAAAAAACATTATATTCTCTTACTTAATTAGTACTAGTATCGCCTTGTAACCAACATCAGAGAAGGCGTGTTTGAAGAGGGGCATGGTTTATATAGCTGTGTTTAGTGTTAGCTAGTTACTCGCTAGCGAGGTCTTCAGTCAGCATGGAACAAAATGGGAGGAAGGGTTGTTCAAAACTCTGATGCAGTTGTCATGTCAATACAGCCGTCAGTGCTGCTGTAAACCGCATCATGAGACCCTTCAAAATGGAAGATGTATAAAAAAAAATGTAGATCATTAGCTAGGTTTCCATACACTTGGCAACAGATTTTCATGCGAGTATTGTAAAATCTGCATAAAAACAATATGTGTAACCTATCTAAATGACTATCGCCCCGTAGTACACACATCTGTAGCCATGAAAGGCTTTGAACGGCTGGTCATGGCTCACATCAACACCATCATCCCAGACATCCTGGACCGACTGCAATTCGCATATCGCCTCAACAGATCCACAGATGACGCAATCTCTATTGCACTCCACACTGCCCTCTCCCACCTGGATAAGAAGAACAACTATGTGAGAATGCTGTTCATGAAATGTTTGTGGTCATGTTGCAGCAGTGTGTAGGAGCGAGATTCCAAGATATGGGACGTGTGCAGGAGGATTGTGTAGTCTTGGTGGATAAAGTTGTGTGTCAACTGTAGGAGGGCCCACGATGCTGGCGATTGGAAGTAACCGGCACAAAAGAGGTAGGTTGAGGGGACCAGAGTCAGAGTAGTGCCGGTGTCGTGTGTTGAGACTTTATCCATCTGCATTGCTTTTTGTTTAGTGTTTTAGCCTGAGTTTCTGTATAGCACTTTGCGACATTGGCTGGTGTAAAAAGGGCTTCATAAATACCTTTTGTAGTAGTAGATCTGTACCAGCACAGAGGTTTGGCCAACGAGTGATATATGCTTCAGTAAGGTTGGCTTCTTAGGGTTCATAGCAATGGTTATCAACTGTACAGCAGAAATGGAATGCAAATCACAAAAAAATAGATGTGGTGGTGGCCGCTGCAGAGAAGTATTTGCGTATACAAGATTTGACTTCATTAGAGTTACAGGGTGTGTTGAGGTGTGGGGTCCCATCCTCCCAGGCCGTTGGCATGGTGCAGGAGCAGATAGGGTCAAAGTCGTGGGTTTTTATGTAGGGTTAGTTGTAAGGGTGTTTTCCTTTTTCCTTTTCCCATTTTGTACCACAACGTATAATGGATTTATACTATAGTCCAGTTGGGGGCGGTAATGCAACATATTGGATGCCAACAGCAGTTAAACCCCACCGAAAAAGATGAAGAATGCTGTTCATTGACTACAGCTCAGCGTTCAGCACAGGAACCTGAGATTAAACACCTCCCTCTGCAACTGGATCCTGGACTTTCTGACGAGCCGCCAGCTGGTGAGGATAGGCAGCAACACTTCCGCCACGCTGACCTTCAACACGGGGCCCCTCAGGTTTGCGTGCATAGTACCCGCCTGTACAACCTGTTCACCAACAATTGTGTGGCCACGCATGACTCTAACACAATCATTCAATTTGCTGATGTCATGACGGTGGTAGGCCTAATCACAGATGATGATGAGACAGCGTACAGGGAGGTGGTCAGAGACCTGGCAGCGTGGTGCCAGGGTAACAACCTCTTCCTCAACATCAGCAAGACAAAGGAGCTGATCGTGGACTACAGGAAACAGAGGGCCCAGCACACCCACATTAACTGGGCTATAGTGAAGCAGGTCGAGAGCTTCAAGTTCCTCGGTGTCCACATCACCTAAGGAATTATCATGGTCCACACACACCAACACAGTCCGGAAGGGGGCACGACAACACCTCTTCCCCCTCAGGAGGATGAAAAGATTTGGCATGGGCCCCCAGATCCTCAAAAAGTTCTACAGCTGCACCATTGAGAGCATCTTGAGTGGCTGCTTTACCGCTTGGTATGGCAACTACTTGGCATACAAGTTGCTGGGGCCAAGCTCCCTGCCATCCAGGACCGCTATACCAGGCGGTGTCAGAGAAAGGCTCTAAAATTTGTCAAAGACTCCAGTCACCCAAGTCATAGACTGTTCTCTCTGCTACCTCATGGCAAGCGGTACCTATGCACCAACTCTGAAAAGGACCACAGCTTCTACCCCCAAGCCATAAGACATCTAAATAGTTAGTCCAGGTAGCTATTGGTTAACCGTTTAACTATCTGCATTGACCCTTTTTTGCACTAAATCTTTTGACTCATTACATACGCTGCTTCTACTGTTTATTATCTACCCTGTTGCCTAGTCACTTTATCCATAATTATATGTATAAGGGCTAAGGGATGCTTACTCTATAAGGGATGTTTTTGTTACATGCAGTACATTTCTGTTCCTGTCAATATCAGATTTAAAACCATAATAGTACATTGCCGTATATATCCTACTTTATACTTTACAAACATACATTTTAGTTCTGTAGGTGTCCACATATGTATATAGCAGACAACAGTTTAAAATCTATAGGATAAGTATGAGTAAATTGTATTTTAATAAATGAGAAGGCAGTCATATCAAAAGTAATGTGAGCATTGCATTGTGAAAGCAAGTTTTCTATATGAACATGTATTGATTGCAATGTGGATTTACCATACTTGTAAAAAAGCGATTGAATTTTTTTTTATTATGAGTAACATAATCTGATTTGATAATTTAGGAAATTATGGACAATAATCATTGAAAATGGAGGAAAATACAATATATTGTCATTTTTTTAAAACATGTTATTCTAGGTGACACAACATTGACAATAGACTAGGTCTACATCTACTGTACATGTGCTGTAGTACACTTAGTTAACCCAGGAGTTTGTGGGATTGACATACTGTTGTGTGCCATAATGAAACAAACTTTTGTGCTATAAAAATAAGCAATTAATTATTTCACATCGAACTGTTGGATGATTAGATTGTACTAATAATTAGATTGTACTGGTGAGCACGACTAGCCACAGGCTGTTTGGTTTTGTGTGGCACAGGCCACACACACATGCGACAGCATTTGGCAATTGCACCTTTGTTTGGCAATTGCACCTTTGTTCTTAAACTCTTGGAAGGGTACTCAGATTTAGCAGATTTAAAAAACAAATGGCAACAAATTTGTGATTATTTGACGTAATGTGACTGTTGACCCATCTAACTAGGCCTGTCCACATGTCTTTGGTCCGACTAATCCAGGTTTTCATCTCTTGCTGTTTTCGATCTTTTAGTCCTTACGCCAGTGCTTTGTGACTTAGTTGTCTCCTGATATTAGCATTGTATTTATTTTCTCCAGAAGATTATTTGATGCAGAGTTTGTTGTTTTTAGTAAAAACAAAATATTCAGTTGCTGCTACTAGCTTCGTCGCTGCTGTTTTTGTTTTTTGAAAGGTCAACATTTTGGTTGTGCTTTTCCACTACTATTTTTGTTTATTTGAGAGGCCTTTCATTTTCTGTTAGTCATGAATCCATTGCAGCTTTTAAAAATGCATGAAGGATTCAAAGGTATGCAATTATGTTGGTGTCCTGTGTTTTTCCGGATTTACAGTGGGCGGTTTTATGTAAATAACATGCAAATAATTAACTCTGAATAACTTCTACTTTTATTTTTCTCTCACACAGGCTTGAGGTTTTTAAGGGCATTAAGGTTGATACAGTTCTCAGAAATCTTACAGTTTTTGAACATATTAAAAACAAGGTAAGTGCATTATTATTTTCTCCAACTTCACTGTATTCAATTTCAGTACAATTTGGTGTGTATTAATTCTAGTTAGTAGTATTCAAAGCATTTGCATGCACTATGTTATGACAATGTTTGTAATTCTGTCTATGTGATGAATATTGATACATTTACAATTATACAATACGCTCACAGGCTCTTCTAATACAGTGGCATTTTAATGTACAGTAGCTACTGCAAATTGTTAAATATAGAACCTCCTCTCAATTTAAAAAAACATATTATTGGAAACTAGTCAGCTGAGCTTGGCCTACTTTCAGTCTGGGTGGATTACTTGGGAACAGTTTGGTTTATTGCTGTCATATTTGGGGAATGAAAGAAGTTACCATATTATACTGTACTTCTGTGATAACAAGTAAATCATTTTTGTCACTTTTCAAAACTGAAATGGTAACATGTTAGGTATTGTTCTTTAGGATGTATAACATATCCTATATTCAATTTAATTTCGATATTTTTCATTGGAATTCCAAATTGTGCACATTTTCTGCTCTTTGAAACCTATTGGACAGCATGCCACATGATGAATTCTACAATTTACCCCACTGCTTAGAATTAAAGCTTGTGCTGCACAGATGTCAGAAAGAGCTTATAGCTCAACATTTTTTTTGAATAATCCCTAGACTCATTTACTGTAATGGAGGTAAGGCCAGAACAGAACAGAACACACAGTACATGAACGACCAGAACAATGCAAGTCACTGTAACATTACCTTAGAAATATACAGTTAACTGACTAAATTAAGGAAACACTTGAGTAAATGAGGATTCTGGCGACTCTGTTATGGTGTGGGGTATATTCTCCTGGCATGGTTCACTCAACCCCTTACAGCAGCATTTTCAAAACTCGGTCCTCAAGTTTATTTCTCCAAACACTACACAACTGATTGAAATTATCAAAAGTTGATATTTAGTTGATTATTTCAGCTGCGTAGTGGTAGGGCAAAAACCAAAGCGTGTACCCCTGGGGTACCAAGGACCGAGTTTGGGAAACCCTGCCTTAGAGGGCAAGGTAAACGTCAATAAATACACCGCCATTGTGAGTGGTCACCTTCAACCTATGGTGAATCATTTCTATCCTGATGGGCGTGGCCTCTTCCAGGATGACAATGACCCCATCCACAGGGCAATGGGGGTCACTGAATGGTTTGATGAGCCTGAAAACGATGTAAACCATATGCCATGGCTGTCTCAGTCACCAGATCTCAACCCAATTGAACACTTATGGGAGATTCAGGAGTGGTGCCTGAGATGGCGTTTTCCATCACCAAAACACCAAATGATGGAATTTCTCATGGAAGTACTGTATGGTGTTGCATCCCAACAATAGAGTTCCAGATATTTGTAGAATCTATGCCAAGGTGCATTGAAGCTGTTCTGGTTCAAGGGGCCCAATGCCTTATTAACACACTTTATGTTGGTGTTTCCTTTATTTTGGCAGATACCCGTATATACCTTAGGAACATTTATATTCACAGTTGATTCTGTATTGAAAAGTTAACGGCAATGAAAGCAAGTTTGTCATTAGTTTAACATTTAGGATTTTGAAATATTATTCCCAAAAACATTTTTACCAAGTTTTCGGTTTGTTGCTGTTACAGTGCCTTGCGAAAGTATTCGGCCCCCTTGAACTTTGCGACCTTTTGCCACATTTCAGGCTTCAAACATAAAGATATAAAACTGTATTTTTTTGTGAAGAATCAACAACAAGTGGGACACAATCATGAAGTGGAACAACATTTATTGGATATTTCAAACTTTTTTAACAAATCAAAAACTGAAAAATTGGGCGTGCAAAATTATTCAGCCCCCTTAAGTTAATACTTTGTAGCGCCACCTGTTGCTGCGATTACAGCTGTAAGTCGCTTGGGGTATGTCTCTATCAGTTTTGCACATCGAGAGACTGACATTTTTTCCCATTCCTCCTTGCAAAACAGCTCGAGCTCAGTGAGGTTGGATGGAGAGCATTTGTGAACAGCAGTTTTCAGTTCTTTCCACACATTCTTGATTGGATTCCGGTCTGGACTTTGACTTGGCCATTCTAACACCTGGATATGTTTATTTTTGAACCATTCCATTGTAGATTTTGCTTTATGTTTTGGATCATTGTCTTGTTGGGAGACTAATCTCCGTCCCAGTCTCAGGTCTTTTGCAGACTCCATCAGGTTTTCTTCCAGAATGGTCCTGTATTTGGCTCCATCCATCTTCCCATCAATTTTAACCATCTTCCCTGTCCCTGCTGAAGAAAAGCAGGCCCAAACCATGATGCTGCCACCACCATGTTTGACAGTGGGGATGGTGTGTTGCTTTTACGCCAAACATAACGTTTTGCATTGTTGCCAAAAAGTTCAATTTTGGTTTCATCTGACCAGAGCACCTTCTTCCACGTTTGGTGTGTCTCCCAGGTGGCTTGTGGCAAACTTTAACCGACACTTTTTATGGATATCTTTAAGAAATTGCTTTCTTCTTGCCACTCTTCCATAAAGGCCAGATTTGTGCAATATACGACTGATTGTTGTCCTATGGACAGAGTATCCCACCTCAGCTGTAGATCTCTGCAGTTCATCCAGAGTGATCATGGGCCTCTTGGCTGCATCTCTGATCAGTCTTCTCCTTGTATGAGCTGAAAGTTTAGAGGGACGGCCAGGTCTTGGTAGATTTGCAGTGGTCTGATACTCCTTCCATTTCAATATTATCGCTTGCACAGTGCTCCTTGGGGTGTTTAAAGCTTGGGAAATATTTTTGTATCCAAATCCGGCTTTAGACTTCTTCACAACAGTATCTCGGACCTGCCTGGTGTGTTCCTTGTTCTTCATGATGCTCTCTGCGCTTTTAACGGACCTCTGAGACTATTACAGTGCAGGTGCATTTATACGGAGACTTGATTACACACAGGTGGATTTATCATCATTAGTCATTTAGGTCAACATTGGATCATTCAGAGATCTTCACTGAACTTCTGGAGAGAGTTTGCTGCACTGAAAGTAAAGAGGCTGAATAATTTTGCATGCCCAATTTTTCAGTTTTTGATTTGTTAAAAAAGTTTGAAATATCCAATAAATGTTGTTCCACTTCATGATTGTGTCCCACTTGTTGTTGATTCTTCACAAAAAAATACAGTTTTATATCTTTATGTTTGAAGCCTGAAATGTGGCAAAAGGTCGCAAAGTTCAAGGGGGCCGAATACTTTCGCAAGGCACTGTACATAATATTGTAGGCTGAGCAGCTCAGACTGTAACCAGTTATCATCCATTATCCCAAAGGATGTTCTTCAGACAAAATCACCATTAGGCACTTATACAGCAATTACTGCTTTGTGATATGTAATGTTTTGGCACTGTTTTGACATAATAGTTCAAGTTAGTGTTACCAATTATTCATTATGTTATCAAAAGGGCATCCTTTACTGGTGTTCTTCTTTTGAACTCACACAAGGCAGGTCTTTTTTTGTTGAACACTAGCATTGTTAATTGATATTGTCTGGCTCTCTTGTTTTCAATAGCAATTCCATAAAACTGGTGAACTTATGTTCAATCTTCATAAGTACATGGCTAACAGCGGCAGGCTTCATACATCTGGTAAGTCACAGAAAGCCATAAAGGCAAAACAGAAGGACTAAGTACTGTATTATGGTAAATACTCGTTGTGTCTTTGGCTATGCCGGATTAAGTGATATGACATGCTATTTTATAAAATCCTTTCTCTGTAATTAATATTACCTGATTGAGCTAATCATGTAAATGTAACTAGAAAGTCGGGGGACCACAAAATAATATTTATAGAGCAGTTATCTTCCGAATAAACTCTTAAAGACCTAGTAATATTTTACATCAATAGCAGTCAATATTAATCGTCACCTTATTTCAGTCTCATCTGAAAGTTGTAAGTTCTTGGTTATCTTCACGAACCCTGGCTAACGAGTTGAATCAGCAATACAAAATTGGGTTTAATTATTTATTTACTAAATACCTAACTAATCACACAGAATTACGTATACACAGAATGGATCGTACCTTGATTACAAATGATGTCATAAAGGAAAACGTCCCTGGCGGACAGAACAGATATGACAGCTGGTTACACAAAGAAAAAGGGGGGTTGGGTTTAGGTGAAAGAGCGGGAAGACTGAAGAACAAAGGGAGAAGCGATGTCTCTCGTAAATACAGGATCTTATGCATTCTAAAATACCGCCCATTTGGAAAAGGAAAATGCAATTAATATTTACTCTGAGCTACTCTTCAATAGGTTGGTGGTAGATGGAAGGCCGTGTTGCCCAACAGAGTCCTTTGTCCTTTTGTCCTCTCCTAGCCCGGTTTACAGCGGCCACTGCTAACTCAACGGCTAGGAGGTATCACTTCTTTAGCGAATAAGAGTTCAAAGTTCATACGATTCACAACCAAAGCTCACGCTGAGGTTGGCTTAGTTCTGTAGTTATTATCTGAACCCTTCTGTCATCGGCATGTCATCCTAATGTACTCGGAACAGCAAGTTATATTGTCGTCAACGCTTTATATAGGAAGGGAGAGGAGGGCGTGTTTCATAGTTTATAACCAATGTCTCTTCACGTGGGTGGGCCACTGAGTCGGGTCTAATTCACTCATGAAAACCCAGTTCTCACATTTTAGAAGCTACGATCACATTTCATCCCCTCCCAAATAATTTCATATTCAAACATTTAAATTGCACAACAATTCCATGTGAATCTGATAACTACAATGTGTAGACTTTCCACTGTACCGTTTGTCATCCTATCATTGATGAGAATGTCTCAGATGACAACCGAACTGACATCATATTAATTAAGTACCAATGCATATGTTCACTTGGTTGGATTACCAAAATATGGTTCATTTCCACTCACCTTCTGATGTTCCCAGAATCTCTGTTGAACAAAGGCTTTTCAAGAGTCTCTCTGTAGAGTCAAGAGAGAGGGAAGGGAGAAAGGTATTTATGGGTGGGTCATAAACCTTACCCACAGGCCAACGTCATGACAACAGATAGGTGGACATAATGTTAAGTAAAGCATTGTACAACCTAGCCCCTACAAGTATTCCTCACTTGATGGATGATATAACTGTGGAATATTTTCAGGTCTGTTTTTAAATGAGCAGGACCACTAAATGGTGGCATGGTAATTGCTTCTGAAAATGTGAAAGTTTATTACGGTTCTGAGAACAGTAAATAATTGATACGGTGTGACTAAGTGAATAAGTCCGTAAGTAAACAATAAAGTAAATAATGAAGTGGCAGTGTCCAAAATCTGTCTTGGTTACTACTTACTAAAACTGCATACTGTGTACTAATCGTACTACATACTATTTGGAATGTATTGTTAAGTAAAAACGAATGCAGTTTTCAAACAAATATCAGCATACTAGGCTCATCCTACTGAGAATGCGGCATCTAATGCGCAAATTGCATTGATTCCTGACATTTGTTCATGTTGCTACAGCACGTACCCTCAGCTGATTGTCAGCTGTTGTCAAACACATGTGGACGATTCTATTCCTCAAAAGTATGCAACAAATTTACTAAATGAAACTGAAATGAGTATGATATCCTGGCATTTAAACCATACTAAATTTTCTACATTTCACATACTATAAAACTTTTTTCACTTACCCAAAATGCCTACTCTTTAGAATACAAGTATGGGTATTCGGAGACGGCCATTGAGTAAGTATGTAAGCAAGTCAGTAAGTTGTAATACAATGCTCTTCATGTTCCTCTCTGTCAATATCCGTTATTGTGACCTCTGTTCTAGGTGGAAAACTCAGGGGATCCTTGGGAAAACTTCCAAAATTCCCAAGCACTTTCCTACTGGGAATGTGTCTACTTACTCATGGTTACTATGTCCACTGTGGGCTATGGAGACGTGTATGCAAAAACCACCCTGGGACGACTTTTCATGGTCTTCTTCATCCTTGGTGGTTTGGTAAAAATCCCTCTCTTATTTAATTTACTCCTAACCTGCTTCCGTCCTTCATCCATACGATCACACCTGCAATCATCATGATTCATGTCCCTGTTGCTGCTACCAACAGCTGGAAAGTCTTTGCACTTCAATGCCTGTTAAAATCAAAGCTCCATTGTTGTCTTGTAGTTGTTTTTTGTGGCAGTTTGTTACCCATGGCAGTTTATTGTCAAATGTATTATTATTTGTAAGTATTATACGCCTATAATATTTATTATATAATAATTGTACTGAAGGTATATACATGTATATTTATTATTATTATATAGTTTTATTGCATTTCTATATTTTTCAAACCGAGTAAGATTTGTTTTCTAATGGTTCGCAACGTTAACTAAAGTAATGTGCGGTTTCAGGTGACCCAATCCTTGAGCTTCCCCTTCCCCAAATTCCAACAAACACAGTGAAAGGAGTGATCTATAGACCAGCTTGATGATTAACATGGCACAACAGTGTATGCCAGTAACACCCATTGATACACAACAGTCAGTTAGCATGATATGCAACCAAAACCATTGAACTTTTAATATGTTAATTTGACTTGATCATTTGTATTTGGGGTAACAATGGAAGAAGGCTTAGTGTGTACATTAGTACAGTACTACTACAATAGTTTGGAGGTTCAAGGGTTGCTGAAAGTCCTCTATTATCCTTTATCTCTGGACATTGTACCTGAGTATTTTCAGAGTGACATTAACAATATGACGCGTCACTCTCCTACCCAGGTTTATATACGTTCATGTAAGTTATATAGTTTATATAAATGTATACAATATATAAGTTATATATAAGTTGTATATACTGTCAAGTCAAATGTAAGTATGCACAAGGCTTCAAATCTATAGGATTGACATAATTCAGGTAATTTTTCAGCAATTTAATGAATTGATCCAATTTGCAGCTATGTTACATTGGGTTGTACTATTCAAATCAACCTGGCATAAGTGTTTGTTGGACAAAACATGGCATATAAGGTTTTTTTCTTCCTTTTTATTATTTTAAACGTTTTCTTTTCAATCACAGCTTGACATACAGATATAGTCAACTGTAATTTTTTACTGCTTTTTCCTAAATAAATATCCGTAAAAGCTGGTTAAGTTAAATATTCCTGTCATTTTTTTCTTCTTCGTTGCTTATCATACCTTTTTTTTTCTCAAATCTGAATATGATAACCTTTACATAATTTCAGATTGTGTTATAACTTTTACTGTAGTGTAGTAATCTAACTTTGTCTGAGTGTACAAAACACTAAGAACGCCTTCCTAATATTGAGTTGCACCCCCCTTTGCCCTCAGAATAGCCTCAATTTGTCGGGGAATGGGCTCTACAAGGTGTCCAAAGTGTTCCACAGGGATGCTCAGCCTGGTCTCACAGACTAGATGTAACATAGTAAATGTAAATCTGAGACATATGGTTACGTAAAACAGATGGTTTCTTAAGGCAAAAATGAAAGTAGGTTGTGAGTTCAAATCTCATCATGGAAAACCTTAGCATTTTAGCTAATTAGCAACTTTTCAACTACATACTACTTGTTATCTACTTTGCATGTTAGCAAACCCTTCCCTTAAACCTAACCTTAACCGTTTTAGCTAACTACCTAACCTTAACCCAAAACCATAACCCCTAGCCTAGCTAACGTTAGCCAGCTACCTAACATTAGCCACCTAGCTAGAATTTGTAACATATCATATATTTTGGAAATTATATCAGACGAATTGGGTGACGGACATCCACAAATTAATACATACCATATGAAACGTAACATATCATACTATTATACAGAATAATACAAAATGCTCTGACACCAGGTTGGGATGCTGGCCCATGTTCACTCCAATGCTTCCCATTAGTTGTGTCAAGTTGCCTGGATGTCCTTTCGGTGGTGTAACTTTCTTGATACACATGGGAAAATGTTATGTGTGAAAAACCCAGCAGCGTTGCAGTTCTTGACACAAACCAGTGGGCCTGGTACATACTACCACATAATACCCCGTTCAAAGGCACTTACATTTTTTATTTTGCCCATTCACCCTTAGAATGGCACACATACACAATACATGTTTTAATTGTCTCAAGGCTTATAAATCCATCTTTAACCTGTTTCCTCCTCTTCATCTACACTGATTGAAGTGGATTTAACACATGACATCAATAAGGGATCATAGCTTTCACCTGGACTCACCTGGTCAGTCTATCATGGAAAAAGCAGGTGTTCCTAATATTTTGTGCACTCAGTGTGTAACCTACCTTATCCAGAACAAGACTTTTTTTTTTTTTACATTTTCTATTCACTTTTTGTTTCTCTATTAATTTTTCTATAAAATAAATAATTTTACGGATATCTTTTAAGCAAAAATAGACGCACAGCTCTCTCTTTTGCGTATCTTTTCTTTAGTATTTTCTTCTGTCTCCTATCTTCTCCTTAGGCCATGTTTGCGAGCTACGTCCCTGAAATCATAGAGTTAATAGGAAACCGCAAGAAATATGGTGGTTCCTATAGTGCGGTTAATGGGAGAAAGTAAGTATTACTGGGAGGCTCTACTGCCTCTGCCGCAGTAGAACCATCCTCTGCATGCCCTTTTTTTTTTTCTGTTCCATGCATGTAGGCCATGTTTGCTCGCTACGTGCCAGAAATTGCTGCTCTCATCCTTAATCGGAAGAAATACGGAGGGAGTTATAACTCAACACGAGGCAGAAAGTAAGTCAAACAAATATACAAAACAAAAATTATTCTAAAAAGTGTGGTTTTGGTGTGAATACTCAAGTCCCCCTCTCCTAAAGTGGGGTACCAGTAATTATCCAGAAATGATTGATATTAATACTTTTATACATTTTGGGGAAAAAAGTCATACTGGTGACTGGAGAGCTTGGCCATGAAAGCTTACGCTATTGCTTTGTACTGGTATTTGTGTGCTAGCTGTCATTGCTTCTTATAATGAATACATGTTTTTTTGTGATGTGTCAAATGTATTATTTGCTATACTGTATGCTTGAGTGTTTTACTTGCTTATTTACTAGAACACTTACATGTTTGTGCCTGTGTTTTGTGTTTGCCAATCATATGCATCTTGCCACCCACCACAAAGTAGTTTTTGTTTTTATTATCTTTTTTACAGTCAAGACTGATTGCAGCTATAGCTGTAGTACCTTTACAGTATTTAAAAATACATTTTGAACATTATGTCTTATATCTTGGTGACAGAGATGATGTCATAGAAAATTCTGCACAATAGCAAAAGAGTGTCCTGAGAAACTACATTAAGGGATTACCTGCAGTTAAATAATCAGCTATTTTAAATATAATTATCTTCCAGATCATTTGAAATGCGGTTACCTTTTACATCTGCTTCGTCCACACATGATCTTGCATGTTCCTTGCATGCTTTTAGTTAGTTATCTTTTAGCCTTTTATATTTAGCCTTTCATTTCCTGTTTTGTCTCTTCTGGATTATGTATTTTTTGTCTGGTACCACCAGTTCATTTTATTTTTCCAAGCCCTGCTACATTCCTGGCCTTAATCTTCAGTCAGACCTACACCCTAAGGCCCAAACACATAATCAATGCATGGATCACACTGAAATTCAAGTTAAAAACATGTTTCTTAAGGTACAATAGGATTCTGCCCTAAATCCTGCTTCCACCCTCTGAACAAACTTTGATTTCTCTTGGCTCGCTTTTAGAATTTTGTTTTGTTTACTTTTTTCTGTTGAATTTTTTTACTTGGATTTAGTCCAGTCTCTATAACTGTGTTTTGGCCATTTATTCCCTCTTTCCTTCTGCATGCTGATGTATCTGTATTTCTGTTTCAAGTGATTCATATCATTATGTCTCAGTTTTACTGTCAATGCATTTTAATACCTTTTCCATCTACAAATATAAATATAGCATCTCTGTAAAAAAAATTAAAAATAATAATATAAAGTAAATATGATACAATAATTAACAAATGTAATAATAATTATTTCACACGTACGAATTGGAAATTAATTTTTTGCATATCCAACTTCCACAGAGTGGGTTTTCCCTGGAGCAATTAGGGTTAAGTGCCTTGCTCAAGGGATTTTTCACCTAGTCGACTTAGGGAATTGAACCAATGACCTTCCAGTTTCTGGCCCAACACTCCCAACCGCTAGGCTATATGCAGTCCCAAACTCTAATAAGATACAATATTAAAGAGGTATTTCAAAACAATGTACAGTATGTGAGTTGTCAGTATGTTGTCAGTATGTTTTCCAAACCAATTGGTTTGGAAAATGCCCTTCTTAAACCCATCCTGAGTTCATCTGACGATGAAGCGTTATCTCACAATCCTGCATGTACTATCCTGTAGCAGGGATACAGTCTGTCGGAAAACTTCCCTCACGTGGAGGCAAGATGTCTCTAGCTAAAGATAAGCTCTTTCCTGGATTGTACAATGTAGTAATCACATCATAATCGCCAACAAAGGACACTCATCCTTTTTAATCTGTTACTGGGAATCCAGAACATGCTCAGCTCTGTGATCTCTCCTGTCTTTCAGGCACCACATAGGACTAAAGAGCTCTTACTGACACCTGTTCACATAAAAAATGGACTCCTGTTCATCACAGAACATGTACAAACCAGGGAGAATTATGAATTTTTGGGGGAAGTTAACAATGGGCTGACAGTGTTCATTTTCTACACAGAAACCACATTTTTGAGGTCCTTTTTTATTGACTATACTGTGGTGTGGACAACACTTTTTTGTCAGATCCAACTTATAATTTCATTTTATTTTCAGAATCAAGAAGGAATGTGACACTGACATCTATCAGTAGTTTATCAGCGTCTTCATTTTGGCTGCAGCTTTTAGCAAACCATAGCTTAAATCTTATGACTATTCCTGGATCTTATTTCCTATAGGCACATCGTGGTCTGTGGTCATATAACACTTGAAAGTGTATCCAACTTCCTTAAAGACTTCCTACACAAGGACAGGGATGATGTCAATGTAGAAATTGTTTTTCTCCATAAGTAAGTGTACCATGTTTTTTCCTTACACTTTACAGGCCAGTTTCCAGGACCCAGATTAAACCTAGTCCTGGACTAAAAACCATACTCAATGGGAAATTGAAAGTGTGTTTAATTCCACGACTATGTTTAATCTGGGTCTGGAAAAATGGCCCCAAAACTCATAACAATACTGAGTGTTTCAGAGAAGGAAAGGCGATAGCAGCTCCCAAAAAATGACTCCCAACAACCTTTCGGGAACTGCCACCACCTTTCCTTTTTTTGGAATACTCAGACTCTACAATGACTATATCCTAAAAAGCACCCAGATCCATGGAAACCGTTGGTAGCGCTGGGCCTGCCCGGTACACCAGCATACTACTTATAGCAATACATTAGAATAAATGACATTTCAAATACTACACAATAAATTGCACTTTGATTTGCTGAGGAGACGAGACCTCACTCAGCCCCCTAACATTAACACATAGGTCGCTCTCCTGTCTGTCCCAGTACTAAACCGAATCTTGAGGTGAAGTGGAGGCCCTGGTTAACATTAACAAACTCTACTTTGTGTCCCAGTATTTCCCCTAATCTTGAGCTGGAAGCCTTGTTTAAACGCCACTTCACCCAGGTGGAGTTCTACCAGGGATCTGTTCTCAACCCACATGACCTGGCCAGAGTCAAGGTAACTGGCCTGTTTTAATGAGTATTAACCTGACTTATTTCTTTCAGCTACTAATGGAGAAAAGGGCCTTGACAGTCCAACTCTTCAATAAGTTTTCCCGGTCCTTGTTGTATAAGAACATTTGGTCACACTTTACAATATGGTAACCTTTTATAATGCGTTTACAAGGGTTTATGTGTATATATATATATATACTACCGTTCAAAAGTTTGGGGTCATGTAGAAATGTCCTTGTTTTTGAAAGAAAAGCACATTTTTTGTCCATTAAAATAACATCAAAATGATCAGAAATACAGTGTAGACATTGTTAATGTTGTAATCGACTATTATAGCTGGAAACAGCTGATTTTAAAGGAATATCTACATAGGTGTTCAGAGGCCCATTATCAGCAACCATCACTCCTGTGTTCCAATGGCACGTTGTGTTAGCTAATCAAAGTTTATCATTTTAAAAGGCTAATTGATCATTAGAAAACCCTTTTGCAGTTACGTTAGCACAGCTGAAAACTGTTGTCCTGATTAAAGAAGCAATAAAACTGGCCTTCTGTAGACAAGTTGAGTATCTGGAGCATCTGCATTTGTGGGTTCGATTACAGGCTCAATATGGCCAGAAACAATGAACTTCCTTCTGAAACTCGTCAGCCTATTCTCATTCTGAGAAATGAAGGCTATTCCATGCGAGAAGTTGCAAAGAAACTGAAAATCTTGTACAACGCTGTGTACTACTCCTTTCACAGAACAGCGCAAACTGGCTCTAACAAGAATAGAAAGAGGAGTGGGAGGCCCCGGTGCACAACTGAGCAAGAGGACAAATACATTCCTCACAAGTCCTCAAATGGCCCGCAAAGCACCCGTCTCAACGTCAACAGTGAAGAGGCGTCTCCGGGATGCTGGCCTTCTAGGCAGAGTTGCAAAGAAAAAGCCATATCTCAGAGTGGCCAATAAAAATAAAAAATGAAGATGAGCAAAGAACACAGACAGAGGAACTCTGCCTAGTAGGTTTGTCAAAAAGTTTGGACACACCTATGTAACGGATGTGAAACGGCTAGCCTAGTTAGCGGTGCGCACTAAATAGCGTTTCAATCGGTGACGTCACTTGCTCTGAGACCTTGAAGTAGTAGTTCCCCTTGCTCTGCAAGGGCTGCTGCTTTTGTGGAGCGATGGGTAACGATGCTTCGTGGGTGTCAGTTGTTGATGTCTGCAGAAGGCCCCTGGTTCGCGCCCGGGTATGGGCGAGGGGACGGTATAAAGTTATACTGTTACATTGATGCTGTTGACCCGGATTACTGGTTGCTGCGGAAAAAAAAGGAGGAAGGTCAAAAGGGGGGTGAGTGTAACGGATGTCAAATGGCTAGCTTAGTTAGCGGTGCGCGCTAAATAGCGTTTCAATCGGTGACGTCACTTGCTCTGAGACCTTGAAGTAGTAGTTCCCCTTGCTCTGCAAGGGCCACGGCTTTTGTGGAGCGATGGGTAACGATGCTTCGTGGGTGTCAGTTGTTGATGTGTGCAGAAGGCCCCTGGTTTGCGCCCGGGTATGGGCGAGGGGACGGTCTAAAATTATACTGTAACACCTACTCGTTCAAGGGTTTTTCTTTATTTGTACTATTTTCAACATTGTAGAATAATAGTGAAGACATCAAAACTATGAAATAACACATATAGAATCATGTAGTAACCAAAAAAGTGTTAAACAAATCCAAATATATTTAATATTTGATAGCCACCTTTTTCTTTGATGACAGCTTTGCACACTGTTGGCATTCTCTCAACCAGCTTCACCTGGAATGCTTTTCCAACAGTCTTGAAGAGTTCCCACATACAGTTGAAATCGGAAGTTTACATACACTAAGGTTGGAGTCATTAAAACTCGTTTTTCAACCACTCCACAAATTTCTAGTTTTGGCAATTTGGTTAGGACCACTACTTTTTCCAACAATTGTTTACAGGCAGATTATTTCACTTATAATTCACTGTATCACAAGTCCAGTGGGTCAGAAGTTTACATACAATAATTTTACTGTGACTTTAAACAGCTTGGAAAATTCCTGAAAATGATGTCATGGCTTTAGAAGCTTCTGATAGGCTAGTGGACATCATTTGAGTCAATTGGCGGTTTACCTGTGGATGTATTTCAAGGCCTACCTTCAAACTCAGTGCCTCTTTGCTTGACATCATGGGAAAATCTAAAGAAATCAGCCAAGACCTCCACAAGTCTACTTCATCATTGGGAGCAATTTCTAAATGCCTGAAGGTACCACGTTCATCTGTACAAACAATAGTACACACGTATAAACACCATGGGACCATGCAGCCGTCATACCGCTCAGGAAGGAGTCTGTCTCCTAGAGATGAACGTGCTTTGGTGCGAAAAGTGCAAATCAATCCCAGAACAACAGCAAAGGACCCTGTGAAGATGCTGGAGGAAGCAGGTGCAAAAGTATCTATATCCACAGTAAAACAAGTCCTATATCGACATAACCTGAAAGGCCGCTCAGCAAGGAAGAAGCCACTGCTCCAAAACCACCATTAAAAAAGCCAGACTATGGTTTGCAACTGCACATGGGTACAAAGATTGTACTTTTTGGAGAAATGTCTTCTGGTCTGACCATAATGACAATCGTTATGGTTGGAGGATAAAGGGGGAGGCTTGCAAGTCGAAGAACACCATCCCAACCATGAAGCAAGGGGGTGGCAGCATCATGTTGTGGGGGTGCTTTGCTGCAGGAGGGACTGGTGCACTGCACAAAACAGATGGTATCATGAGGTAGGAAAATGATGTGGATATATTGACGCAACATTTCAAGACATCAGTCAGTTAAAGCTTGGTCGCAAATGGGTCTTCCAAATGGACAATGACCCCAAGCATACTTCCAAAGTTATGGCTTACGGACAACAAAGTCAAGGTATTGGAGTGGCCATCACAAAGCCCTGACATCAATCTCATAGAACATTTGTGGGCAGAACTGAAAAAGCGTGTGAGCAAGGAGGCCTACAAACCTGACTCAGTTACACCAGCTCTGTCAGGAGGAATGGAACAAAATTCACCCAACTTATTGTGGGAAGCGTGTGGAAGGCTACCTGAAATGTTTGACCCAAGTAAAAAAAATTTAAAGGCAATGCTACCAAATACTAATTGAGTGTATGTAAACTTCTGACCCACTGGGAATGTGATGAAATGAATTAAAGCTGAAATAAATCATTTTCTCTACTATTATTCTGACATTTCACAATCTTAAATTAAAGTGGGGATGCTAACTGACCTAAGACAGGGAATTTTTACTTGGATTAAATGTCAGGAATTGTGAAAAACTGAGTTTAAATGTATTTGGCTAAGGTGTATGTAAACTTCCGACTTCAACTCTGTGCTGAGCACTTGTTGGCTGCTTTTTCTTCACTCTGCCGTCCAATTCATCCCAAATCACCTCAAATGGTCTTCTAGGCAGAGTTCCTCTGTTCGGTGTCTGTGTTCTTTTGCCCATCTTAATCGTTTATTTTTATTGGCCACTCTGAGATATGGCTTTTTCTTTGCAACTCTGCCTAGAAGGCCGGCATCCCGGAGTCACCTTTTCACTGTTCAAATCAAAGTATATTTGTCATGTGCGCCGAATACCGTGAAATGCTTACTTACAGGCTCTAACCAACAATGCAAAAAAAAGGTATTAGGTGAACAATCGGTAAGTAAAGAAATAAAAACAACAGTAAATAGACAGTGAAAAATAACAGTAGCGAGGCTATATACAGTAGCGAGGCTATAACAGTAGCAAGGCTATATACAGACACCGGTTAGTCAGGCTGTTTGAGGTAGTATGTACATGTAGATATGGATAAAGTGACTATGCATATATGATGGACAGAGAATAGCAGTAGCGTAAAAGAGGGGTTGGCAGGTGGCGGGTGGTGGGACACAATGCAGATAGCCCCGGTTAGCCAATTTGTGGGAACACTGGTTGGTCGGGCCAATTGAGGTAGTATGTACGACTAAAGTGACTATGCATATAAGATTAACAGAGAATAGCAGCAGCGTAAAAGAGGGGTTGAGGGGACACACAATGCAAATAGTCTGGGTAACCATTTGGTTACCTGTTCAGGAGTCTTATGGCTTGGGGGTAAAAACTTTTGAGATGCCTTTTTGTCCCTGACTCCGGTACCGCTTGCCATGCGGTGGTAGAGAGAACAGTCTATGACAATTTTTAGGGCCTTCCTCTGACACCGCCTGGTGTAGAGGTCCTGGATGACAGGCAGTTTAGCCCCAGTAATATACTGGGCCGTATGCACTACCCTCTATAGTGCCTTGCAGTCGGAGGCCGATCAATTGCCGTAGCAGGCAGTGAAGCAACCAGCAACCAGATGCTCTCGATGTTGCAGCTTTAAAACCGTTTGAGGATCTCAGGAACCATGCCAAGTCTTTTTAGTTTCCTGATGGGGAATAGGCTTTGTCGTGCCCTCTTCACGACCGTCTTGGTGTGTTTGGACCATTCTAGTTTGTTGGTAATGTGGACACCAAGGAACTTGAAGCTCTCAACCTGCTCCACAACAGCCCCGTCGATGAGAATGGGGTGTGCTCGGTCCTCCTTTTCCTGTAGTCCACAATCATCTCCTCAGTCTTGCTTACTTCGAGGGATAGGTTGTTATTTTGTCACCACCTGGACAGGTCTCTGACCTCCTCCCTAACGGCTGTTGACGTTGAGACTGGTGTTTTGCGGGTATTATTTAATGAAGCTGCCATTTGAGGACCTTGTTTCTCAAACTAGACACTCTAATGTACTTGTCCTCTTGCTCAGTTGTGCACCGGGGCCTCCCACTCCTCTTTCTATTCTGGTTAGAGCCAGTTTTCTCTGTTCTGTGAAGGGAGTAGTACACAGCATTGTATTTCAAAAGGTTTTTGTAATCATCAATTAGCTTTTTAAAATGATTAACTTGGATTAGCTAGTATAATGTGCCATTGGAACACAGGATTGATGGTTGCTGATAATGGGCCTCTGTAAGCCTATGTAGATATTCCATAAAGAAATCAGTTGTTTCCAGCTACAATAGTCATTTACAACATTAACAATGTTTACACTGTATTTCTGACCAATTTGATGTTATTTTAATGGACAAAAAATGTTGCTTTTCTTTAAAAAACCTGGACTTTTCTAAGTGACCCCAAACCTTTGAACGGTATTGTGTATATTGTATTTTTTACTGTCAAACATTCATTGAGACATAATTTAGCAGCCAGGTAAGTTATTGGCTGTGCCTGAAATCTGTGCTGCTTACTACACACTAAAACGGCATAATATTAACAAATATTACTACATTAGAAGGTCTGTTTCTAGTAAAATCGAATGCAGTAAGCAACAAATATCAGCATCCTAGGCTCATCCATACTGAGAATGCATATTATTACCGTCATTCACTCATTTTGGGTACAGCGTGAAACCATATCTGATTATCAGCTGTTGTCAAACACACGTGGGTCTCGAAAGACTAATCTCTTCCTCAATAGTGTGCAGTGAATTTTACTAGTTGAAAAGCCAACATGAGTATGACATCCTGGCATTTAAAGCATACAACATTTTGGGAATTTCACATAGTATAACATTTTATATTTTCGTAAAACCCACAATGCCAACTATTTAGTATGGGTATTCGGACACAGCTATTGATATCTATAAAGGGTAAATATACTTTGACTGAAGTTAGAAATTAACGCACGGTGACGTACAATGCTGTTCATAGCTCTGAGTGAATGCAGTTATGATTTCTAGTGTCTCTACAGATGGAGCACCTGGGTGGTTGGCATCAGTCTAATGTCCTAAGTCTATCTGCCTCCCAAATGCCACCCTATTCCCCTACGTACAGTAGTGCACGACTTTTGACCAGTGTCTGTATAGAGTCAGGTCTTATGTTTCTGTCATCTCCCGCCCTCAGATAGAGTCAGCAGACGCCTGTTTGATCCTAGCTAATAAATACTGTGCAGACCCTGATGCTGAGGATGCCTCCAACATCATGAGGTACAGAAACAACTTAACCAAGCTGTGTTGTATAACTGTGTATTGGAAATATGGAAATGTATTCTGATATACAAAAGTTATTCCATTTTCTATCACCTTGATAAATTACGCAAGTACAGTATGCTTGAGAGCACGTGAAAATGTATTCTGGAGAAATGCATTGATAATACATACCAATGTCTAACCTCAAGTTCCCTAAGCAAGAAACCTGTGTTACTACTACTGTGTCCTAGATTTGTTAGATGGGTCTTAAGTTGTTTCTTGTAACAATATTTCAGGGTGATATCCATCAAGAACTACCACCCAAAAATCCGAATCATTACCCAGATGTTGCAGTACCACAACAAGGTGTGTACAGTACAAACCCTTCAGAGTGCTACTTATTACACTGTGTCATTGAACTCCAGCGGAGGCAGGCGAACATGAGTTCTCTACTGATGCTCTTCCTGCACCTCCCTTGTATAGAAGGGTTGCAAAATTCAGGAAATGTATGAGAATTTTAGAACCTTAATCTCGCTCCACCTTTCCTGTGTGTCCCCAGGCCCACCTTTTGAACATTCCCAGTTGGAACTGGAAGGAGGGTGACGATGCCATTTGCCTGGCTGAGCTGAAGCTGGGCTTCATAGCACAGAGCTGTCTGGCTCAGGGCCTGTCCACCATGCTGGCCAACCTCTTCTCCATGAGGTCCTTCATCAAGGTACTCGTTAGGGAGAGCCAAAAAGACTGTAATCGTTAGGTCGTCCGTTTAAATCCGTCTCGAAGGACCAGGAAGAGCCAGAGATATTGAACTAACATTATTCTACTTTTCCACAGCCTTTAGTACAGTAATGTTCACACGTTGTCTGACTGGATTTGCATTTTCAGAATACTTGTCTTATATTTAAGTATACACCATACAGTACAGACACTCTTAAAGTGTTATTTGCTTTATGGTCACTTTATGCGAGTGAAATATGTTCATGATAAAATACTGTACCTTTGCAAGCCATGTTTTATCTGTTATTGTTTCAGATTGAAGAGGACACGTGGCAGAAGTATTACCTGGAAGGAGTAGCCAATGAAATGTACACTGAGTATCTGTCTAGTGCCTTTGTGGGCTTATCCTTCCCGACCATTTGTGAGTAAGTATGACCCTCTTTTCTGAAGTACCCTACTATATCAAGTATATTCTCTCTCCCCCTCTAACTTTTTATTTTTCCTCTCTCTCATCCCTCTCCCTCCTTTTCTTTCTCTACGTCTGTCTGTCTGTCTCTCTCCTACTCATCCCTTTGATTGTGTATAAATATTTCTGATTTTGAATGCTCCTCTCTAGACTCTGCTATGTGAAGCTGAAGCTGCTACTGATTGCTATCGAGTACAAGTCTGATATAAGGGAAAGCAGGTAAAGTTCACTGTGTTGTACATTGCCAATTGTACAATGTGATGTTTGTCAGAAATTGTATTGTAAAAATAACGTTGAACCAAGTCATATGCAGCACAGTACAGGATGTCCATTTTCCAGATCTTTACATGCAAACCTCAATATCCAGTCTTCAATGACAATACAGCTGTCCTGACTTTGATCTATTGTAATGGATTTCAACTTCAACTTAATACACAGTACTCATCACTAATTGACACAGATAGTTTACAAAGTTTGACAAAGAAAGTGGTATGCCCCCGACATCCATATTCTTTATTTTTTACCTTCAATACTTTCAAACACACCCACAGTCATCCATGTCGCATTTGTTATTCAGATTTGTATTCATATTTATAGTTGGATGTTTCCACCATTCCATTTCAGATTACTGTTTGATGTGTATGCAGGTGTGAAATTATGCAATTAACTTTTATTTTATTACAGCATGGCTGGTGTTCTTGGCCAAATTACTGTCACAGTCTCAGTGGAAAAGAAACATCAATGACTCCTTTCCATCTAAAATCATTGCCATGTACTATCTTAACCTAATTACTGAGGATTGATGTGGCGTGTATGTTCCTCTTAAAGAGCCAGTGCTTGTTTACTGAACCATCAGGTTCATACAAATGGCCTGATCGCCCCAAATCTGTTTGTGCTGTTTGTACACAAACAGTTCTGGGGTGATCTGGCTAGTTAGTATACAAGCATCTTCCCAGCTGACAAAGCTGGTTGAAATGGTGTCATTACAACCTGTTTTGGCCACTGGTTTAGCTCTGAGGATTCTCATATTGTCCCTTCCATTCTCTATAGGTGGAGGTTCTCTAATCATTACTTGTCACTGTTTAATTATCATTGGGTGATGGCAGCTATTTTATAATACCAGTGACACCTGCATTTGTTTTTAGCTTGATTCCCAGGAACTTCAGTACCTCACCAACCCGTGTTTGTCCGAAAGGCGTACCTTGTGTCCCATTCCTTGTGATTAGTGCATTAGGATGTTAAATGTAACTGAAAGATTCTCCTCATTGACGACCATGTATATTTGTTTGTATTGACAACAGCACCCTCATCAACCCTGGGAACCATGTGAAGATGCAGGAAGGAACCCTGGGGTTCTTTATCGCCAGCGATGCCAAAGAAGTAAAGAGGTATGTAAATGTTTCGAGTTTCAAGTTTTAATGTCACATGCACAAGTACAGTGAAATACTTTTCTTGCAAGCTTTAAACCCAGCAATGCAGTAATCAATAACAGTGTAATACTAAAAATAACAAGGTAGAATAAAAACACATGAGATATAAAAATAAGAAATAAGAAGAACACGATGAGGTAAGTAAGTATAGTATATACAGGGTCAGTTCCAGTACCATATTTCCAATGTGCAGGGATAGTGGAGTGATGGAGGTAAATATGTACAGGGGTAAGGTGACTAGGCATCAGGATAAAATATACTGCAAATGTAGGAAAATGTACATAATTGCCTCTGTTAGAAGAGACAGAAAGCCTACAAATACAGTTTGATATCAAACTACTGTATGTTCAATTACTCTTGGACTTGCTGATGATTTAATACTATGCTGTTTTCTTAGGGCACTTTTTTACTGCAAAGCTTGTCACGATGACATCACAGATCCCAAAAGGATAAAGAAATGTGGATGCAAACGATGTAAGTATTTATTTACTGTTCTTTAATTAATAAAAATATATATTGAGCTGTGTCTTTAATGCACAGGCATATTTTAATATGCATATGTAGATACTGTATAAAACTGTGCCTTACGCCTCGATCACACCTACTTTGTTGTTGTGCAAAATGGTACGCAGCATCCTCTGGATATGTGGCAAACAAAAGTTCAACATTCAATCTCTGATACCGTTTCTGTTAAGCCGTCTACGCATACAGTTTGACCCATACAGTTTGACCCATACACTTTGACACATACAGTTTGACCCATACAGTTTGACCCATACACTTTGACACATACAGTTTGACCCATACAGTTTGACCCATACAGTTTGACACATACAGTTTGACACATACACTTTGACCCATACACTTTGACCCATACACTTTGACCCATACACTTTGACACATACACTTTGACACATACACTTTGACACATACACTTTGACACATACACTTTGACCCATACAGTTTGACCCATACAGTTTGACCCATACAGTTTGACCCATACAGTTTGACCCATACACTTTGACCCATACACTTTGACCCATACACTTTGACCCATAGACTTTGACACATACACTTTGACCCATACAGTTTGACCCATACAGTTTGACCCATACACTTTGACCCATACACTTTGACCCATAGACTTTGACACATACACTTTGACACATACACTTTGACACATACACTTTGACACACACTTTGACGCATACATTCAATAAATCCAACGTATGCACCACACATAACGCACTGCAACTGCCTCTTCAATGTAAGGCTGCAAGGCAAACGCATCGTTACGTTGGAAATGAATGTACTTCTGGTGTACCAAAATGCAATGACGCTGTCGGTGTGACCGAGGTGTTAGTTATTTTTTTACATAAAAGATATTTGAACAATGTGTATACTGGACATGTATTATACTGTACTGCATGTTCTACTATACACATTTCTATAATTATTAGATATTATTCATGTACAATAACTACCAAAGTTGTTGAATAAACACCTCTTCAGATGCCCGTTGACAGGTATTTGTTTAGAGGTTTGAGCAGAGCCCAACATTAACATAAACATTATAGCGTCACTACATTGCCTGTGTCACATGTGACACCCTGTTCCCTTTATAGTGCACTACTTTTGACCCATAGAACTGTGGTCAAAAGTAATGCCTTATATTGGGAAAAGGATGCCATTTGGAACAAAGCCACGATCTACATAGCCATTTGTCTAAACCAGTTATGTCCTTTATTAATAATCCACAGGATAAAACCCTGTAACCTCTGCCTCAGGAAAGGCCATATGATCACTTTAAACAAGCATTCAGTGCACAAATAACTGTGTACAGAAAATTAATAAAGTGTCATTTGGGCTAACTCTCAATTTACACTTTATTCCCTATATATTGCACTACGTTTGACCAGATCCCACAGGGCCCTGGTCATAAGTAGTGGACACAATAAGGAATAGGTGGCCATTTGGGTCGCATATTTATTCATATTTAATGTAGCACTCAATAAAGAGAATGAGGATATAGAAACATATAGCCTGGTCCCAGATCTGTCATGTTTGGCATTACAATGACTATAGAAGTTGGCAAAACAATCTGAACAGATCTGGGACCAGTCATGACAACAACAAAAACAGTGTGATCTGTCTTAAATCTGTTTTTATTTTCTCCTTTCAAGATTTCAAACAGGCTTCTTCTATATTGTGCCTTGTTTAAAGAGGCTTGTCTCATATAACTTTGATGACCATATCTACTGACGCTAATGTTTGATGTATTCTCTTTCTGCTGCCTTGGAACATGAAACAATGTTTTAACTGTTCACGTATAGTGCTCTATTGTGAGTAATATAGGTGCCCTACCCCTACCCTCCGTAGTACAGCCTGCTACCCTTGAGTTCGATCTTTTTTGTTATTGTTGAGTGTACTGCACATGTTGCATGTGGCGATGGTGGACACTTCTGCCTGCATCCTTCACGTTCACTCACATCTCATTTGCACGCTATACTCTCAGGTCAAGGAGAACACAAAAAACGTGATGATTGGTAGATTTGTCGACCCTATACATTAGGGTAGATACCCGTCAACCTTAAGTATTTGATGAAGCCAAATATACAATGTAGCCTTAACGAGTCCAATTACATAACAATTCTTTTTCCTGTGGTACAAGAGAAAAAAAGACTGTGCTAGTTAGTACCAATTATATATATGTTTTGTCCCTGTAAGGAACCCTTTTTTGGCCTTTTTACATCAGTTCTTCGAATAACTCTTGGTATAACCATATGTATAGTTCTTAATTACATTGACAGAATCAGAGGATTCTTCATTACACTGTTCAACATTTTCTAGCTACTGGTTGCAGTGAAAATTCAGTAAATATTCAAAAAGTGACTGTATTTTTAGAGCTTGTTTCAGGTATTATTGCTGTAAGGGACAGTTTGCTGCTTTATTCTGATTTACTTTGGAGTGAACCAAAGATGGCGTCGAAGAACATGGTTGACGTTTTACATTCTCCCAACCAAATGGGCTGTTATGATAGTTTTTTGGGGTTTGTGTAACTTATTGTTTTTACTTATTGTGTACATAATGTTGGTGCTACTGTCCCTTCTGACCGAAAATAACTTCTGGGCATGAGAACAGTGATTACTCACCGCGGACTGGAAGAAACTTTTTCCTTTAACGAGTCCGACGAGAAGGATATCTTGCTTTCACTGGAACAGGCCCAGATCCTCGCCTCCTTCTGAGAGTCCGTAGGTGAGTGAGTAAACCCCCACTGTCATCCGTTCTTCTTGCTAACGTGCAATCATTGGAAAATAAAATTGATGACCTACGATTAAGATTATCCTACCAACGGGACATCAAAAACTGTAACATCTTATGTTTTACGTGACGTGACTGAACGACGATACGGATAATATAGAGCTGGCTGGATTTTCCATGCACCTGCAGAACAGAGATGCTACCTCTGGTAAGACGAGGGGTGGGGGTGTGTGTCTATTTGTCAATAACAGCTGGTGCGCGATGTCTAATATTAAAGAAGTCTTAAAGAAGTACCTTATGATAAGCTGTAGACCACACTATCTACCAAGAGAGTTCTCATCTATATTATTCGTAGCCGTCTATTTACCACCACAGAACGAAGCTGGCAATAAGACCGCTCTCAACCAACTCTATAAGGTCGTAAGCAAAGAAGAAAATGCTCACACAGAAGCGGTGCTACTAGTGGCCGGGGACTTTAATGCAGGCAAACTTTTGCCAAATATGTGCAACCAGAGGGAAAAAAATCCTAGACCACCTTTACTCCACACACAGAGATGCATACAAAGCTCTCCCCCGCACTTCATTTGGCAAATCTTACCATAATTCTATCCTCCTGATTCCTGCTTACAAGCAACATCTAAAGCGGGTGTACCAGTGACCAGTGACTCGCACAATACGGAAGTGGTCAGATGACGCGGATGCTACACTACAGGACTGTTTTGCTAGCACAGACTGGAATATGTTCCGGGATTCATCCAATGGCATTGAGGAGTACACCATCTCAGTCATCGGCTTCATCAATAAGTGCATCGACGACGTCGTTCCCATAGTGACTTTACGTACATATCCGAACCAGAAGCCATGGATTACAGGCAACATCCGCATTGAGCTAAAGGCTAGAGCTGCCGCTTTCAAGGAGTGGGAGATTAATCCAGACGCTTATAAGGAATCCCGCTATGCCCTCAGACGAACCATCAAACAAGTCAAGTGTCAATACAGGATTAAGATTGAATCCTACTACAATCGGAATAAGAATGTGTTCCTAACTGACTTGCCTAGTTAAATAAAAAGGTATAAAAATGTATAAATATAAAAAAATATAATAATAATAATAAATAAAAAAATCGGCGCACAAAAATACCGATTTCTGATTGTATGCTCGTCGGATGTGGCAGGGCTTGAAAACTATTAAGGACTACAAAGGGAAACCCAGTCGCAAGCTGCCCAGTGACGCGAGCTAAATGCCATTTGTGCTCGCTTCGAGGCAAGCAACACTGAAGCTTGCATGAAAGCATTAGCTGTTCTGGACGACTGTGTGATAACGCTCTTAGTAGCCGATGTGAACAAAACCTTTAAACAGGTCAACATTCACAAAGCTGCTGGGCCAGACGGATTACCAGGACATGTACTCAAAGCATGCGCAGACCAACTGTCAAGTGTCTTCACAGACATTTTCAACCTCTCCCTGAACGAGTCTGTAATACCAACATGTTTCAAGCAGAACACTATAGTCCCTGTGCCCACGAAAATGAAGGTAACTTGCCTAAATGATTACGGCCCTGTGGCATTCACATCGGTTGCCATGAAGTGCTTTGAAAGGCTGGTTATGGCTCACATCAACAGCATCTTCCCGGAAACCCTAGACCCACTCCAATTTGCATACCGCTCCAACAGATCTACAGCTGACGCAATCTCAATCGCACTCCACACTGCCCTTTCTCACCTGGACAAAACTAACACCTATGTGAGGATGCTATTCATTGCGGCAGGTAGCCTAGTGGTTAGAGCGTCGGACTAGTAACCGAAAGGTTGCAAGATCGAATCCCAGAGCTGACAAGGTAAAATTCTGTCGTTCTGTCCCTGAATCAGGCACTTAACCCACTGTTATTGGGCCTAAATCTCAGCTTTGTTAAATAAACAATCGAAGAAAAACTATTATATTTATCATAGTGATTCAGGTGTGACGTTAAAACAGAATAATATGCCCCACCAACATTAGACAGCAATACAGAAAACCCTCAAATTGCTGAAATACTGTAAGTAAATGAAGTAAATGAAATGAGTAAATTAAATCAATGATGAGTGCAGAGATGTATTATAGGTAATGAATATGTATGGAAATGACTTTGTGGCGCAACAGAAAGGTCAGTGTACTTAAATTCCAGAGTTTGTCTGTTCAACAACCAGGTGGGGTCATACTTTAGCTAAACAGCAATAACACATTCAATTGCATGTGATCACTAATGTGAAGTGTTCCAAAAACAAAAAAATTCACGTGAAAAGTCACATGATGTGTTCCAAAAACATGTTTTCACATTTTCACATGTGGAATGTCACAAGTGAAGTGTTCCAAAAAACATATTTTCACATGTTAAATGTCACGTGAGGGTGTTACAAAAAAAAAAAAATTCACATGTATTTACATGTAAAATGTCATGTAAAGAGTTCCGGAAACACAGGTTTTCACATGATCATACATGTGAAATGCCACATGTGAATTGTTCCAAATCCATGTTTTCACAAGTAGAATGTCACATAAAGTGTTCCAAAAACACAGGTTTTTAAATGTAAAATATGAAAACACAGATTTTCACATGATTTCACATGTGAAATGTCACGTGACATGTGTATCAAAAACACAATTTCAGATGATTTCAAATGTCAAATGTCACGTGAAGTGTTCCAAAAACACGTTTTCACATGTGAAGTGTTTCAAAAACACCTTTCAACATGATTTCACATAAATTAGCTTGCCATTCCTCACTTTAAACGTAGAGGATACTTGTTTAGGTGTGCTTTTGGGACAAACTGTAAAATCAGAAGTCCTGTAATTTTATAGTAAGTTACCAGCTACGGAGTTGTGATGAAAATAGTGGGAACAACTTTTTCTGTATTTCTTCAGCTGACTTTATACAACGAACTGTATTCGGGAAGTGCGCAGAAATTCAAATTAAGATTATTTGGGAATTTGATTCACTTTTTGAATTGACCTTAACATTCGTTAACACACTTTGGACGCAACCATAACCAAAGAACGCAAACGAAAAAGTAGCAGTGCTTAGGGACACTTGACATTAAGGCCTAGATTCAATCAGATCAAGCATATTGGTGATCCCAAGCTGTATCACAACCGGCCGTGATTGGGAGTCCCATAGGACGGCGCACAATTGGCATCCAGGCATCATTGTAAGTAAGAATTTGTTCTTAACTGACTTGCCTAGTTAAATAAAGGTAAAATAAATATGGCGGTGTTGGAGTTTTAACTCATTAGAACTGTCAAATCGGTGAGTGGCTGCTCATGTGGTCATTGTCACAAAGCCACACCCATCCTAATCACGTTAGAATTTCATAATGAGAAAGTGTAGGCTATATAGAAATAATGAAACTCAAATCAAAATGAAAAATTAAAATTCTATCAGCCTAATTGAGCTGTAGATCACATAGCACAGTCCGGTGTTCCAACCTGCTCTGTGCAGCCAATTGTAATGTCCTCTTTAGGTATAAGGCCGGGAACTGCTTGGGGATTTGACAGCTCTAATGCAGTTCTACCTCTGACACTGCCAAAACAACCACTATGCAGGTGGCCATTAGTGCAGATCTTATAGAATAGCCCTGTGTGCATAAATGCTCTTGGCACTTGTCCTTGCAACCTTTTGGTCTGGAGTGCATTAATGTCTCTGGAGGGCCACCAGATGGTTACTTGTGAACATGAACATATCTCCACACACTATTAAATATGAAAGTATGTATGGTTACAGTACAATGTTGTTCCCTGGTGTACAAAAAGGGTACATGTGCAGAGAATCTAGTACAATGGTACATTTTTCTACCCAACATATTCAATATGGTACTGCATTAGTAACCATGTGGGAGGTGGGAATTTACCAATTGTGAAGTCGGAAATACCAGCTTCAGGTGCATTCTGGTGCTTTAAAGTCATTGGGAAGCTGCAATTGGCTAAATGGCCACATTTGACCACTCCCCCAGATATGCTAATGAGCCCCAACCAGTACTTTTCCACCACACAGTGATTGATGGGTAAAATATTACAAAATACAATTACAAACTTCCATGAAGATCAATGTTACAAAAATAATCTACGGAATACTTATGTTTTGAAATGTATTTTATTGAAATGCATGTAGTTTGTATTTTAAAATACAAAAATACATTCACAAGTAGATGGGCTGTACAGCAACAGCATTCTCAGTAACGGTTACAGAACCATTTTACTTGATATGATATGTTGTTGTTTATCTACCTTAGTTGAATGCACTGACTGTAAGTCACTCTGGATAGGAGTGTCTGCTAAATTACAAAATGTAATGTATGTGAAAATGAACTGCAAAGCACACTGGGTATTATTATTACTATTATTGGCCTTATTTTGGGGTAATCTCTAGATGGGACACAGTTTAACCTAATTATCCTAACCTGCTACGTTAATTCAATTAACCTGATATGTACATTTTCCAAAACCTGCTATGAAAAGTCAATTTCGACAAAAGCTGTATCCCTTCTCGACCAAACCTTGTTTTGTGGCGGAGCTCATTAGAATAATACTCAGCATCTTTTGCAATTGTACATGTTTACATACACAATTATATTTAGTTCATGTAGCAGATGGTCTTATTCCACCATAGTGCCATCAGAATTCTGATACCAATGCAGGGTGAAAGGTGGCCACAAAATGGTGAACCACTATAAAAAAAAAATGGTATAGAAAAGTGTTTTATATTTTCAAAATATGAATTACAGCACTCGAAAGTATGTTGTTACCTAATACATTGGAGTATACTTCAGCCCAGTGTAATAGAAAATACTCAGAAGTAATTGAAATACACACTTCAAATACATGTAACAGAAATACTGCACATCTCTGCCCCCACTTATATTTTAAAGTGTAATAATGATTGTACCTTATATCCAAAATATAAACTGTACCATGTGAGTTTATATGTGTACCTTTGACTTTTTGTACGCCAAGGAACAACACTGTACCTTAACCATAACCTTATTTTTTGAGTGTGTTAATATATGTAGGTCGTCATCGAAAATAAGAATTTGTTGTTAACTAACTTGCCTAGTTAAATAAAAAATAAATATGTTCCAAGTAATGAGTATGACCCTGCTGGCACTGCAGAAACATCGATGCACTCCTTACCAAGAGGTTGCAAGTTAAAATCCACAAATGTATACTGTAGTGTCCTTAAGCCCTGCATAGTTTTATGTTGATGTTACGCTGGTGTTGATAATTGTGTAATTATTTATTTGATTCTGGGCAGCATTTCCCAAATGTGTTCACAGTACAAAATTATACAAGATTATACAGTAATTGAAATCAGAATATAGCTGCATACTGTCATTTTATAGAAATAACACTTAAGTTGTTGTGCATGTTTACTTTATTTGTACTGCAACTTTAGGCAACATGCAGAAATGTATTATTGGCAATAAATATATAGCCAATCTCTGCAGTAGACTGTCCTTTAACATAACACCTTAATTTAGCTGTAAAATACACTAACTAGTTTTAGATTTACCATATTTTAGACAAAACCTATAGAAGACCATAACACAACATTCTGAGAACGTCCTAAAAACATAATTGGGGTCATCCCTGAAACAAACTGGGAACTAGACAAAAGCTGCAGGGGACCATGCCTTTTAAAGTATTCTAAATGGCATTTGACATATAGGCTTTCACATGTGCTCAAATGTTGTCACGTGTAATTAATGGTATCACATGTTGAAATGTTGCATCCCTGTGATGTATTTCTTTTCACATGATCATGTTTTCACGTGCTCAAATGTTGTCACGTGTAGTGTAATGGTATATATTGAAATTGAAATGTTGCATCCTCATGTTGTCACATTTATTTCACATGAAATCGTGTTTTCACATGTGCTCACGTGTAGTTTCATGTTCTCACATGTTGAAATTTTGCACCCCCATGTTGTCACTTTTATTTCACATTCATTTCATATGAGTTCTCACATGTTGTCATGTGTAATTTTATGTTGTCACATTACTTCACATTAAATCACAAGTGATCACAACGGATCACGCGATCACATGTTAAATTCATGTGTTTTTTCCGTAAGGGTTAAGGTTACTGTGCATTTTCCAGTAACTTAATGGCAGTTGGTCACCAGGTACTGTAGTTCATGTTTATTTTTCAATATTTTTCTGTCAGCCTGCTTCAAGTAGTTATTGTAAAATTCACAGGAAAATTCACTCTCACTGACCTGATGGTGTGACAGGAAGGTCTGTTTGCGGCCAGGTGAGGTCCCAAGTATGTTCACCACAAAGAATGCTTAGCAGATGTCAACTGATATTACGCTATCTTGTAATCAGAAAAGTCCAGGTAAAGTACAGTAAGTTACTGACAGCTGGTTGACAGTTACAGTGCCAGTCAAAAGTTTGGACACCTAGTCATTCAAGGGTTTTTCTTTATTTGTGCTATTGTCTACATTGCAGAATAATAGTGAAGACATCAACATTATGAAATAGCTCATATGGAATCATGTAGTAACCAAAAAAGTGTTAAACAAATCAAAATATATTTAATATATTGGATTCTTCAAAGTAGCCACCCTTACCCTGATGACAGCTTTGCACACTCTTGGCATATTTTTTTATTATTATTATTATTTTTATTTCACCTATATTTAACCAGGTAGGCTAGTTGAGAACAAGTTCTCATTTACAACTGCGACCTGGCCAAGATAAAGCAAAGCAGTGCAACACAAACAACAACACAGAGTTACACATGGAATAAACAAACATACAGTCAAATCAAATCAAATTTTATTTGTCACATACACATGGTTAGCAGATGTTAATGCGAGTGTAGCGAAATGCTTGTGCTTCTAGTTCCGACAATGCAGTAATAACAAGTAATCTAACTAACAATTCCAAAACGACTGTCTTGTACACAGTGTAAGGGGATAAAGAATATGTACATAAGGATATATGAATGAGTGATGGTACAGAGCAGCATAGGCAAGATACAGTAGATGGTATCGAGTACAGTATATACATATGAGATGAGTATGTAAACAAAGTGGCATAGTTAAAGTGGCTAGTGATACATGTATTACATAAGAATACAGTCGATGATATAGAGTACAGTATATACGTATGTGTAACGGATGTGAAACGGCTAGCTTAGTTAGCGTGGGCGCTAAATAGCGTTTCAATCAGTGACGTCACTTGCTCTGAGACCTTGAAGTAGTAGTTCCCCTTGCTCTGCAAGAGCCGCGGCTTTTGTGGCGCGATGGGTAACGATGCTTCGAGGGTGACTGTTGATGTGTGCAGAAGGTCCCTAGTTCGCGCCCGGGTATGGGCGAGGGGACGGTCTAAAGTTGTACTGTTACATTGATGCTGTTGACCCGGATTACTGGTTGCTGCGGAAAAGGAGGAAGGTCAAAAGGGGGGTGAGTGTAACGGATGTGAAACGGCTAGCTTAGTTAGCGTGGGCGCTAAATAGCGTTTCAATCAGTGACGTCACTTGCTCTGAGACCTTGAAGTAGTAGTTCCCCTTGCTCTGCAAGAGCCGCGGCTTTTGTGGCGCGATGGGTAACGATGCTTCGAGGGTGACTGTTGATGTGTGCAGAAGGTCCCTAGTTCGCGCCCGGGTATGGGCGAGGGGACGGTCTAAAGTTGTACTGTTACATATGCATATGAGATGAATAATGTAGGGTAAGTAACATTATATAAGGTAGCATTGTTTAAAGTGGCTAGTGATATATTTACATCATTTCCCATCAATTCCCATTATTAAAGTGGCTGGAGTTGAGTCAGTGTCAGTGTGTTGGCAGCAGCCACTCAATGTTAGTGGTGGCTGTTTAACAGTCTGATGGCCTTGAGATAGAAGCTGTTTTTCAGTCTCTCGGTCCCAGCTTTGATGCACCTGTACTGACCTCGCCTTCTGGATGAGGGGTGAACAGGCAGTGGCTCGGGTGGTTGATGTCCTTGATGATCTTTATGGCCTTCCTGTGACATCGGGTGGTGTAGCCAACGAGAGCATACAGGTCGCCGTGGTGGGTAGTATATGGGGCTTTGGTGACAAAACGGATGGCACTGTGATAGACTGCATCCAATTTGCTGAGTAGAGTGTTGGAGGCTATTTTGTAAATGACATCGCCGAAGTCAAGGATCGGTAGGACAGTCAGTTTTACGAGGGTATGTTTGGCAGCATGAGGATGCTTTGTTGTGAATTAGAAAGCCGATTCCAGATTTAATTTTGGATTTGGAGATGCTTAATGTGAGTCTGGAAGGAGAGTTTACAATCTAACCAAACACCTAGGTATTTGTAGATGTCAACATATTCTACGTCAGAACCGTCCAGAGTAGTGATGCTGGACGGGTGGGTAGGTGTGGGCAGCAATCGATTGAAGAGCATGCATTTAGTTTTGCCTGCATTTAAGAGCAGTTGGAGGCCACAGAAGGAGAGTTGTATGGCATTGAAGCTCGTCTGGAGGTTTGTTAACACAGTGTCCAAAGAAGGGACAGAAGTATACAGAATTGTGTCGTTTGCGTAGAGGTGGATCAGAGAATCACCAGCAGTAAGAGCGACATCATTGATGTATACAGAGAAAATAGTTGTTCCGAGGATTGAACCCTGTGTCACCCCCATAGAGGGGGAGGTCCGGACAACAGGCCCTCCGATTTGACACACTGAACTCAGAGAAGTAGTTGGTGAACCAGGCGAGGCAGTCAACCAGGAGAGGCAGTCATTCTCTCAACCAGCTTCATGAGGAATGCTTTTCCAACAGTCTTGATAGAGTTCCCACATATACTGAACAATTGTTGGCTGCTTTTCCTTCACTCTGAGGTCCAACTCATCCCAAACCATCTCAATTGGGTTGAGGTCTGGTGATTGTGGAGGCCAGGTCATCTGATGCAGCACTCCATCACTCTCCTTCTTGATCTAATAGCCCTTACACAGCCTGGAGGTGTGTTTTGGGTCATTGTCCTGTTGAAAAACAAATGGTAGTCTCACTAAGCACGAACCAGATTGGATGATGTATTTCTGCAGAATGCTGTGGTAGCCATGCTGGTTAAGTGTGCCTAGAATTCTAAATAAATCACAGATAGCGTCACCACAAAAGCCTCCCCACACAATCACACCTCCTCGTCCATGCTTCACGGTGGGAATCACACATGCAGAGATCATCCGTTCACCTACTCCGCGTCTCACAAAGACACAGCAGTTGGAATCAGAAATCAAAATTTGAACTCATCAGACCAAAGGACAGATTTCCACCGGTCTAATGTCCATTGCTATTGTTCCTTTATCCAAGCAAGTCTCTTCTTCTTATTGGTGTCTTTCAGTAGTGTTTTCTTTGCAGCAATTTGACCATGAAGCCCTGATTCACGAAGTCTCCTCTGAACTGTTGATGTTGAGATGTCTGTTACTTGAACTCTGAAGCATTTATTTAGGCTGCAATTTGAAGTGCAGTTAACTCTAATGAACTTGTCCTCTGCAGCAGAGGTAACTCTTTGTCTTCCTTTCCTGTGGCGGTCTTCATGAGAGCCAGTTTCATCATAGGGCTTGATGTTTTTTGTGACTGCACTTGAAGAAACTTTCACATTTCTTGAAATGTTCGCGGATTGATTGACCTTCATGTCTTAAAGTAATGATGGACTGTCATTTGTCTTTGGTTATTTGAGCTGTTCTTGCCATAATATGAACTTGGTATTTTACCGAATAGGGTTATCTTCTGTATACCACTACTACCTTATCACAACACAACTGATTGGCTCAAACGCATTAAGAAGGAAAGAAATTCCACCAATTAACTTTTAACAAGGCACACCTGCTAATTGAAATACATTCCAGGTGAAGCTGGTTGAGAGAATGCCAAGAGTGTGCAAAGCTGTCATCAAGGCAAATGGTGGCTGCTTTGAAGAATCTCAAATATAAAATATATTTTGATTTGCTTAACTATTTTTTTTGGTTACTACATGATTCCATGTGTTATTCCATAGTTTTGATGTCTTCACTATTATTCTACAATGTAGAAAATAGTAAAAATAAAGAAAACCCCCGGAATAAGTAAAAATTAGAGTAACTTTTTAACAGTGTATTGCTTCATGGCATAAAGGCATTCATGTTGGGGGGAAAGAACATGATGGTTCTTCACAACCATCACAGCAGTAAAGAACCCTTCCTGAAATGCAAAAAAAAAATGTTACGCTTATCACCCTCACACCTGACAAAGAACCCCTCAATAACCTTTTTTTAGAGTGTGATGTTTACATGATACATATTTGACTTCTGTAGAAAAAGAAGCAGTTCTACTGCAACTAACCACCAGATGTCCTCCAAACTCTATAAACTAGTAATTATTACAACACCCTACCATTTGAAATCTGAAAGTGCCATTTTTTTCTACCCAAAAGTCACTACACCTTCACTTTTTACAAATCCAACAAAGTGAACCCAATTCTTTCCCATTGAGGCCAAACCAGTACCCAGTCCCATCCTCTTACGTGTGTACTGTACTGTATGTGGCTAACATCTCATCCAGTGGCTACATCATGTGAACTTTTCTGAGGATCTATGTCAAGATGACAAAGATATACTGTAGCGTTATAGCTTTTGGCATAACATTGAGATTCCACAGTCCTGCTTTGCTTGGGTTGTCAAATGCTTACAGTTCATGTTCATCACAAAACCAGCAAACTGTTTTATTTAAACCTTTAGGCTGCATACTATATCATGTGATATACCTTTGGTGTAACTGTGATACTATAACTGTGTATAACTGTGATACACTACACAACGAATACAGTAGCCCATCCACTCACCTTTTATATGCAAGTATTGAGTACAGTGTATTTCACCTCAGGGCATCTATCATCCATGACCTTGAGTGTCATCATTGACCCTTTGATATTTACATCCACTAGTCTCAGAAGATAGCTACTGACTGAAGATCCTCATTTTATGTGCATAAGAACACAAGTTAGCATCAATGAATGTTTTCAAACTAAAGCCCACAGTAGGATTTAGCTACATTGGTCAGTTTTAGATTATAGAATAGTAGTACCAGTCAGCGATGTGGTAGTTCGAGTCTGACTCCCCAGCTACTCCCTTCCCAAGTATTCCCTAGCCCCATCCTCCTCCCTAGGTACAGAATAACCTTGTGTTGCCATTAACCTGCTGCCTTTCCTCTCCTCCTCTCATCCTGCCATCCAACCAACCAACCACCCTACCGTCCCATGACTGTAGCCAAGATGTCCGTCTACAAGAGAATGATGCTGGCATGTTGTTTTGATTGCGGCCATTCAGAGTGTGACTGCTCTTGCATGTCAGCCAATGTGCATCATGATAGTAACACGAAGGACACCCTTCAGCAACGTGGCTTCCCTCTCTCTCCTGTCTCTCTTAATGATTGCTCAACCACTTTAAGTGCCTGTAAGTTGTCAACGTGACACAGCATGTGTTATCCATGTTCGTGATGTTCACTGTATGTATGTTCATGTGGTACAAAGTCTGGCTCGTTTGTTTTCTGTATGGTTTAAAAGGAATCGATAGTTTAAATATGGCACTTTTGTTAGCTACTGGCGTAATTGTTGATGTTGTTGGATATTCGTGTTATGATTTTAGGTATTGTGTAGTGTCTTTGTCCTGCTACTAGTGAAGATGGTAGTTGTCTTCTAGAGCATGCTATGTTAGTCTAGCGTGTGTTGTGCTGATGTTTCTTCATAGTTTGTGTTTTGGTTTTACTTTAGCGTCAGATCATTTACGGCTTTATTGTTGTTGTTTTAAAAATGTGTAATTTATATGGATTCTTTCAAGATGGGTATGAAATGATGTATCGTTATTTTATTGAATTATGAAATGTTTTTAGTTGGTTACAGTACATCTCTTACATTTGAATAAGCTGAGTTTATTGACAAAATGTTAAATAATATTTAGATATTTTGGATGGACATAACCAATTCTCCTTGCCTTTCTTATTTGGACATTGTTGAAGGGTTTCATAATGCTGTGGCCTATGTGGTACATTTACTAGTGACCTGGATCACTCATCACTGAGATGCTTTAAGAGCCGGGGCTGTAAGACACACAACCCACCCTGCCAAGAAACAAGCCCCTACAGACAGGGACACTGACATGGAGCCAAGGGAGCTTTGTCTCTGGTAACTTAGGCCCCTACAGACAGAGATACAGACATGGAGCCAAGGGAGCTTTGTTCCTGATAACTCAGGCATTTTATATCTCTCTGAGGTGTCGGCGCATGACATCATCACTCGACACTAGTGCATGTTGTTGTTTGTGTCGGGGGAAAATAAGTCCTGAGAAGAGCAGAATATGCAATGTGTTACATGTTACTTTGATATATTAAGTCAGTCCAAATTTATCTAAGCAAACGTCTTTTAATCAAAAGCAGATCTGCAGCACATAGTTACATCTCTGGGGCTATCCTCTCCCCTCCAGCTGCATCATGTCTTCCAGGGCTGTTGTGGATGTGACCAGTTAGTTGACTAGCTGTAGTCTGGCTGCATGGATAAGATAGCAGAGAATACTCCAGAGTCGCTGTCTACACGGTGTGCGGCATGCTGAGGGCAGGGACTTACGCGGGCTGACATGGAAATTATGTTTGCATTTTCTTTTTTTTTTTGAGTGCTACCGGTTGTCATGAAACTCAGGGTGACAGTTCCTAACCACTAGGCAACCCAGAGCACCCTTGCTCCCCCTCTCTCCTCCTTTCTCTCTCCTTTCCTCTCCCTCACTTCCTTTCTCCCCATCTCTCTCTCTCCTCCCCCAGGGCCCCCTCTCTCTCTCCCTTCCTCTCCCTCTCTTCTCTCCCTCTTTCCCCATTTCTCGGTCCCTCTCGTCCCCCCCCTCGCTGGGGGACAGATGCTAGTCTCTTAGTCCTGTGCCGGCCGATCGCAGGCGACAGATGCCAGAACCAGCATGCTCCCTGGTTGAACATGTCCTGTCACAGTCCTGCCTTTAGCCCAAAGCCTGACCTTTATATTGTACTATACAGGAATGGGGATTCAATGCGTAAGGTACTTATGAACATGTACTTTCTCTGGGTCCAAAAGCCGAATCACTGACTCACAGAAAGTAACTTCCATGCATCCAGATGTTCCCAGGCAATCCTGTGGAACCGGGGATATCCCTACCGGGGAGTAGGGAAAACCTTTCCTTTGTAAATGTAGACCATTCTGCTATAGGCCTCTGTCATCAATGTATGCTGTACTGTATATGCAGTAACTACATTTACGTTGCGCTGTAACAATACGGTTTATCATTTTAAGTTAACCATTCATCATTTCAGCTTGCTGACGGCATCACCGCAAATCATTGAAACATTCTTATTTTTCTTCATATTTTTTTTCTATTTTCCATTGCTTTGTCTATATGGTCTTCAAGGCACACCACAGTTCAGTGGTGTCTTAAAGAGATTCAACCCAACAGCGGCTTTCTAACCAACATTGTATCCTTCAGTTTTAACCTGTATTATTATCCTATATAATTTGCTCTCATTGCAACAACCCTGTAACCTCTCATTGTATCTGCATTTTTCTCAGCAAAAAATAACTATAACGGATATATCAAATCAAGTAAGTTTTGATTTCAATTTATGTTTTTATTTGTTTCTTAAGTCATTAATCCCAGTCCCCTGCCCATTCCCTGCCGCCATCCTTCTGACTGTGTCTACCTCATATTTTCCTGTTTGCTCGTCAGTAGGGTTGGGGTCAATTCCATTTCAATTAATTTCATTAATTCAGGAAGTACACTTAAATTACAATTCCAGTTTTCCTCCATTGTTATTTTTCTAATGGGAGAACAATTGGAATTGGAATTCTTCTTCTTTTTTTTTTCTTTTTTATTTACTTCCTGGATTGACTGCATTAAATAAAAATAAAAATGTGTTCTTAACTACTTGCTTAGTCAAATAAAGGTAAAAAAAAAGAAAATAAAATATATATCTTTTTTTTTTACCTCAACCCTGCTTGTCAGCCACTCCTGTGTTTCACTGCTCAATAATCCCACATCCTCAACCACTGACGTTAATAAAGCGACTATGTAGTATGTCCTTCTGGACTGGGTTGTGTATCTTTGGGAGGGGGGCTTGTGTCTGTCTGATGTTGCCCTGTGATAAAAACATTGCTGTACAGTAAGCCTAACATGGTACATGAGGCAAATTAACTTTGACATTTTATTGTATCACTTTATTTATTGATTTAAAAATATTTATTTGTGGAAAGTACAGACCGATACCTGTTTTTCAGTTTTATATTCCAATACTATATGTTTCATGAAGTATTAGTTGTAATTTGAGCAGTAGATGGTGCTACGGCTCTAAGGTATCTCTGGAGTTCACTGGACTGTAGAGTATAGCACTCTAGTTCTCAGATAACACTTATGTCTGGAGAATTTCAAGAGCGCTTGGAAATAGCTATTGGATCAATTGTTTTCATTGGGGGGGGGGGGGGGGGGGAGTTGACAATGAGAACACATAATCTTCTACATTATTTAGGAGGGGTATAGTGCAGTGAGAAAATATTACTATAGTCCATCTACAGAGTTGAGGGCCCTAGACAATGAATTATACATACACTAGATGACTGATAGGGGGTGCTGTGTTGAAACCACTGTGCCTCCATCTTTCCAGTCCCCCACCATTGTTAAACATTTTTAGGAAGCTATAGAAATGTTATTTTGGAAGCTATAGCTATAGCTTCCTAAAAATGTTTAACAGTGGTGGGGGACTGGAAAGATGGAGGCACAGTGGTTTCAACACAGCACCCCCTATCAGTCATCTAGTGTATGTATAATTCATTGTCTAGGGCCCTCAACTCTGTAGATGGTCTATAGTAATATTTTCTCACTGCACTATACCCCTCCTAAATAATGTAGAAGATTATGTGTTCTCATTGTCAATGACTATATTCATCTTTGCCAAGTGAATTCTATTACAGACAGCTTAATGCGTACTTTCAATTATGTTTTGTGAGCTAATTTATTTTATTTTATCCTTTTCCTTAAAGTATAATTTTGAGGTTACTAATATTACTGTCCCCACTACAACAACACAAATATTTAAATACATGTACATCCTTGAAACATTTAATTAAAATACTGTAGAATTACATTAATGTCCTATGGAGGACTGCTCCTACTGGGTAGTGCCAATACCGACTGGTGTCTTCAAAGGCTCTAAATGGCCAATACATGGAATCAGCAATCCAGGGCAAATATTTTACAGTGCATTCGGAAAGTATTCTGACCCCTTGACTTTTTCCACATTTTGTTACGTTACATCCTTATCCTGAAATGTATTAAACATCCTCACCAATCTAAACACAATACCCCATAATTACAAAGCAAAAACAGGTTTTTAGAAGTGTTTGCAAATTTATTACAAATAAAAAACAGATACCATACTTACATAAGTATTCAGCCTTTCAGAATGCACTGAACATCATTGGTCCTAGATAGCCAGCCCATCTGCCACAATGTGTTGTCCCTGCTGTAAAGCTGTGTGGGTTTGACGTGGGACAGATGAATGCAGGAGGTTTGGGGCTGGGACGGTAATGTATTAGACAGCTGACCAGTTAAATAATCATCTCTACACCCTGGCTTCACTGGCTTCTGTTCCCAGCTAGCTTTGGGCGAGGTGGAAATATCTTCCTCCTGATGGTATTGTTAGATTTGAGTCATATTTAGAATTTTTGTCTATTTTAAACACTAGGAAATTAGATAAGTAAATAAACAAATAAACAGCTTTGATTAGGGATTAAAATAGTTGATTTATTAGATTTATTGTGATAAACTACGTTTAGTTCTTCCTCATTCAGCATTATGCTATTTTTCCTTTTTAGACACTGATTGTAAATGTCCGTTGTCATGCCGTTGTTCTTATCGTACAACAATCCAAGTAACACCTGAAAGCCCTGCTTAATTAATTCATGTTTATTATGAATATCAAAGTAAATGTCATATCTAACATTTCATTTTAAGAGTCTACTGGTTAAGTGGTGTTTAATAACAATGAGATCCTTAATTATTTAACTGTTAGTATTCTTGTGCCATATCCCGTACTTAAAATAATAATGAATGACACGACTGTGAACAACAACAAAAAAATCCACTGATATCCAACCCATTATTAAAGAAATTTAAAATCAACCCCATAGTTACTCATTTGAGGACAAACTACATTTCATAAACTGTGATTATTGTTATTTGCTAATTTTCATTATTTTCTATTTGGCAGTTAAAGACAACACCCTTATCAAAAGGTCAACCTATCAGAACAAATCTATTAAATTGAACCACAACTCCACGGCCAACGCGACCCACCATAAAGTAGCAACGCCCCACAGTGGAGTAGTACTGCCTGGCTCTGGGTCCGGCTCTGGGTCAGTTCCTCTAGTCAACAACCGTAAAGGAAGCCTGCAGCCTTCCAGGGGGCCCTCAGTGCTGAGGCGTAGCCTCCTGGGTTCCAGAGAGCTGGTCGAGGTGGCGAGGGGACCAGGTGGTCCAGGGGGGCTGGCAGCAGAGGAGGCCAGCAGGCTCCTGAGGGCACGCAGCCTGCCAGTGAAATACAGATACCAGCCCAGTCACTCTAGTAATGCCACCCTGCTCAATATGAGACACTGTACATGTAAGAAGCCCTCTCACATAGAACCACAGCATGGTGTGGCTAGCTAGGCAACAGTAACTAGGCCCCTGCTCACCACTACTAGATAACAACACACAGGTGCATGTGTTTGAGACCGAGGCTGGGGTTGAATGAAGAGATTGCAAGCCCCCTCGTGTTGCCCTTCCTTGCGGCACGGTGTGGCTAGGCTAGCTAGGCCCGGCTCAACAATACTAGCTAGCATCATAACGCATGTGTTTGTGAGTGAGGCTGTTGCTAGGCTCTAGTGGAGGGGTTGCAAGCCCCCTTTGCGTTTCGCCTCTGTGCGGCACGGTGTGGCTAGGCTAGCTAGGCCCTGCACAACAGCTAACGTCACAACACATGTGTTTGTGACTGAAGCTAAGGCTGCTGTACTGCTGGGGTGGAGTGGAGTGGTTGCATGTGTAGCATTCCTTACTAATGACCCAGTGTGTGCAGCTGTCAGCTGGGAGCTATTAAATATTGAACCAACTGACTGAGGAAGATGTGAACAAACGACCAGCCATCTCCAGCAGTGTGTATGTGTGTCTGTGTGTGGGTGAACAACATCCCACTCTGCTGAAAGCCCCTTACTTACAGTGCTTCGTCCCTGTTTCCATTATGCTGTCGTAGGTAGACATGCCAGCAGCGTTGCAATTGAACGTGTAGCCCAACTTCAAAGGACCATGATATTTGAGATGTTATTCATTTGAATGTAGGAGTTACATTCTAGATTCCTTTGTAAAGGAAGGTCAGGTTGAAACACGTTGTGTCATGTTGACAGTCTGAAACACCATTTAAAACCACTTAGCTGCTTCTCCTGGTTTTGTCTGTGTGTGTCCCAAACGACACCCTATTCCCTAGTGCACTACTATGGGCCCTGGTCAAAAGTAGTGCACTATATAGGGAATAAGGTGCCATTTGGGATATTATCCTGGTTTTGTATATCTAACTCGTTATAACTCAACATGGCTGCTAACATGGCTAGTTGTGTGTTAAAGATAAGTGAATAGAAACACTAACATGCAATGAGAGGATTTTAGTAACAGTCTTAGTTAGAAGCTTGCTGTTTTTCTTCAATTTTATTTTCACTCAACAGCTGTTTTTTCTTTCTTTTTTTGTGTATAAATGTGATATCAGCTAAATTAATTTCTACTCGAGGGTGAAACTTGTAATTTATTTTTCCGCAAAGAGAAGAGCCTGGGTCAGTGCATGTAGTTTCACGTAGTGTTAAAAGACAATGTCCAAGGGGAAGCTGAGCTGTGGATAAATCATACTGGCACTCAGACAAACCTAATTACACGAGCCAAGGGCATCGCAGTCAATGTCGTCAGGCCCCGAGACAAGAGGAAACTAAAGACCAGCCACCTCAGATGCATTCAGACATTGGAACAAAGGGGCCATATTTCCGATGTCATCTCCGTGATATTTATGCGTTATTATCTTAATTAGATGAACGAACATTGTGAGTGATTTTCATAGCCGGCAGTAGAAGCATCTTAAGTGTTTCTAATATAATGAGTAGTCGCTAATAGGACATGGCCATATGGAATTTTAAATAATATTTGCCTATACTGGGTTAATGCATGTGTTACAGTCAGTCACACCCTCTTAGTGATACTAGGGGCTTGATTCAATCCGTATTGCAGAAGTTCAGCACTATAACACGATTGATTTCCGATTAAGCGGACATATGCAATGTTTACTGTGAATGCAGTCTCCGCTAACTCGGGAACATTGCCTTTAAATTTCTATTACGCTATGGATTGAATCGAGCCCTAGCTAATTCTATGGGTTGATTCCATACTGCATTTTTAAACTACAATGATTCAGAAATGGTTTGCTTTATGAGGATAATTACAATTTGTATATTTCTAAAGAATGTGAACAAGAAATACATGTAGAAACGTTTGACAAGGAAAAGAGAAGGTATCATTTGTAATTGCCCTTCTAGTGTGGGCTTGGTTTTTATGGGGATTCTTGTACAGTACTGTATTGTACCATTTTTGTCATATAATATTCTATGCACAGTATGAAAGCTACAGTAAGAGCTCAAATGAGCACTTATCAACGTTTTACAGTAAGTCTGTTTTACAGAAATTACATTTTACAGTAAGTCAGTTTTACAGTAAGTCAGTGATACATTATTTCAGCAGCATGATGGGGATGGCACTACAGCATGTTGGATCATTATGTTCACACACACGGACAATGTGCACCTGCATTTTGGACTGATGTCAAACATGTCAGGTTGTACTTGCATACCATGTGCCCTCCTGTCTTTTCCTTACCCCACCTCACCCTTTCCTCACTCCTTTCTCACCTCCTGGTCTCCCATTTGTTATTCTAACCTCTCTCTTTGGGATCTTCTCTGACTTTTGAACTGATTGTGTTGTCTTGGTGTTGTTACTTACAGTACATACAGTACATGTAGGATTTACTATAAGTGTTTTTACTCAGCCATTCCTTTGTTCCTCACACTCTTGTCTGTGCTTGCAGTCGAAGAGGAGCAGTATTCGACACTGTCGCCTAAAAAGAAACAACGTAATGGAGACACAAGGAACTCACCCAACGGTTCACCAAAAATGATGAGGTAGGACAACAGCTTCAAGAGAGCACTATATATCAGTAATATTATTTTCCATTTCTTTAACCTAACAACTGTGATGATAAGTGTTGCATGGAATTAGACATAGAAAAAGAAGGGACAGAACTCTAACGCCGAAGCATTTTTACTCTGTCAGTTCATCAGCGGTAAATGACACATAGAGCTTCAATAGTTATTTAATGAGAGGGACAGACGGACCGACCATGATAATCTGTTTGAGAAATACTCTCGTTTTAAGGCCTCAACTGTCACCCTCCTAGTCCCATCCACATGTACTGGAGTCTTTAAACAGCAGTGACACTAATGACATCACCAACCAATCAGAGAGGCTCCTGTGGTTCTATCGCCTGGGGCTACTCCTCTATTGTAGCGATCCCTTTGAGTTCTATTTTTGGTTCATAAGGCCACGAGTGATGTGCACCATCACCATCCAAACTGAAAATCAAATGCTACCTTGCTTTTATCTTGTCCCATGGAATTAAATGAGTGTTTATTGATTTTGACGGGTGATAGGGACTGTTATTCAACACATGAGCACATGAACACATATTCCCATTAGAGGGAATAGAAGAATCCTTATCATTAAAGAGGAAAGGTAATAGATGGACCAGGTCAGAGAGAAGTCACACAGCAGTGTATGGAACAACTCCAAACCTCTCTGTATAAAACATGATGTAATTCTACTTTATATTACTACTCTATATACTTGTGTAAAAGTAAGTTGAATTGAAGGTACTTCCGAGCAAGTTAAAATAGTACTACACTTTACAGTTACCCACAAACATTTGTTCACCCTCTTACATGAGGAAATGACCTTTGTGCAGAAAACTAAGGAGTGTCCCTGTTTGTCACATCATTTACACATGCTTTTTTTGATCTGTTTGACTGGACATTTTTCTTAGCAGGCATTTGCCCTCTTTTGATTTGCTTCAAAGTGGTGTCAGAGCTTTACAGTGCCACTTTAGGAGGTTTCCCTGGCTCCTGGGAAGGTAGTTGAAGACCTGGTGATCTGTAATGTTACTCAGACTAAGGCCTTTTCATGTTATAGCCCTTAGCTAAATGGACGCTAACGCACCAGACTCACATCAAAGTGTGTAATGTACAGTGTTTATTTTGTATACAGCAGCACTGTGTGTCTAAGCCAATTTCCCCCTTCGGGGACGTTGACGTTTATCCTATCGTATCCTCCTCCTCTGTTGGTCATGTTACTACTGCTGGATATACAGGTAGATCTGATCTTTCATATATGAACTACTTAAGAGCTACATGGTGCATCGCCTGGCTGTATGCGCTGTGGAGAGGAGGGGATTGTTTGGGTTAGCCTCAGGGATACTTTATTTCTACAAGCGGAGAAAAAAACCCATCTGGTTATGTATACTATATCAAATGTGTTTTCTACAGGACCTGGGGGCCCCACGGCCTCTGTAAATAAGTAATGATCAACAGATTGGCTGTGGGTTTTTGAAAAGCATGCCTTTGTCAGTTTGTATGATGGGGGGAGCATTTTCAAAGCCATCGCCTGCTTTCATTGCCTGCTGGAGTGGAGCGGGACAGAGTGTTCACCCACAGCTAGGAGCTGCTGTAGCTACATTACTCTTACTAAAGGGAATGCTGGAAGAGGAAATTTGACACAAATAAAATGCCCAGCTTCTAGCAGAGTTTCTTCTCAGTTGAGCTGTCAACTCCTATGCTCTAGAATTCATTGATTTTATATGCTACTGATGTATTATCTTTCATGTTGAATGTGAATCTAAATTAATCCATCACTGTGATAGGCTTACAAGCTAGGCAGAAGAAATATTACTAATTAGAATGTAAAAATAAAACCACCCCAAACTTTTCTTGGTTCACGGGTGGATCTGAAACCTATGGCATTCATAAAGATTTTGACTCTGCTAAATCTACACAGTGTAAATAATTTAACCCATAGCCTACAGTATGTGTTGATGAAAGCAATCAGCTGTGGAGATACTAGGAGATATAGGATGCATCTCAAATGGAACCCTATTTTCTAAGTACAAAGTACCCTTCATTTTGGTCAAAAGTAACACACTATGTAGGGAATATGGTGCCATTTGGGACGCAGTCATGGTGATATAGTCATCTCCTGATGATGGCAGAGAGAGAATGTGACATGTCACTGAGGTAACAAGTCACACCTCACCTCCTCTTCCACTATCCTCCTTGACGATTTCCTCCTCGCTGAAATTAACACCATTTCCATACCTCTTGATGGGCCATGAGACACATCTAATTGTGGAAAGTCACAAAGCATTTGCTTATACCCGTCTGCACCGTGACACCCATGTCATGTTGGGTACATCGCGGCTGAGGTGAGTGGCGGTGTAGGCTAGTGACAGGCAGCCAGGACGTCATGGTTGGCAGTGTTTGCTTCCCAAATGGCACCTTATTCCCTACATAGTGCACTACTAATGATCAGAGCCTCATGGGCCCTGGTCAAAAGTAACGCACTATATATAGGGAATAGAGTTCCATTTGGAACGCACACAGTGTGCCTGTGAGACTGTGAGAGATAGCTATCTTGGCAGACAGTCTCTGCCTCAATCACCAGTCATGGCGGGGGAGTGGAGATTGAAGTGACAGGCCTCCACTGAGTGAGTGGTGAAACATGCAGCTCGTAATTAAATATTTAGCTGGGTGTAAAAGCACTAAATGCTTACACTCTTATTAGCACCTGTTCTGGTCTTCCTTTCAACTTCCTACAGATTATTAAAAACACAACATGCAAGTCAGGTCGTCATTGTAAATAAGAATTTGTTCTTAATTGACCTGCCTGGTAAAATAAAAAAATGTATAAGGTAAATTGATAATGTTAGATCAGCCCAGCCAAAATGTACATATGAAGGAGCTAATGGTTTATACTTTGAACAAGAGGTATATCCACATGTAGGCAACTACTGAGAATAAATTATAAAACAAATTGAGATAACCAATTGCTAATAGAAGTGGTTGTTTCTGATGATCAGCCATTGTGAGAACTTGGCATATTTCATAAATGTTATTCTCTTAAAATGATCTGTTCAACATACACTACATGACCAAAAGTATGTGGACACCTGATCGTCGAACATCTCATTCCAAAATTCTTGACATTAATATTGACATTAATATGGAGTTGGTCCTCACTGTACTGACACCTCTTACACTGAGATGCAGTGCCTTAGACCGCTGCGCCACTCTGATTCTTCAAAGTAGCCACCCTTTGCCTTGATGATAGCTTTGCACACTCTTGGCATTCTCTCAACTACCTTCACCTGGAATGCTTTTCAGTCTTGAAGGAGTTCCCACATATGCTGAGCACTTGTTGGCTGCTTTTCCTTCATCCTGCAGTCCAACTCATCCCAAACCATCTCAATTGGTCTGAGGTCGGATGCAGCACTCCATCACTATCCTTCTTGGTCAAATAGCCCTTACACAGCCTGGAGGTGTGTTGGGTCATTGTCATGTTGAAAAACAAATGATAATCCCACTAAACGCAAACCAGATGGGATGGCGTATCACTGCAGAATCCTTTGGTAGCCATGCTGGTTAAGTGTGCCTTGAATTATAAATACACGGCGGTTGGAACCAAAAATCCAAAATTTTGACAGATTTCCACCGGTCTAATGTCCATTGCTCGTGTTTCTTGGCCCAAGCAGGTCTCTTCTTATTATTGGTGTCCTTTATGAGTTGTTTCTTCTTTGCAATTCGACCAGGAAGGCCTGATTCACGCAGTCTCCTCTGAACAGTTGTTGTTGAGATGTGTCTGTTACTTGAGCTCTGTGAAGCATTCATTTGGGCTTCAATTTCTGAGGCTGTTAACTCTTTATATATTTCTTTTTTTACCTCTTTCTCTCCCCAATTTCTTGGTATCCAATTGGTAGTTACAGTCTTGTCCCATCACTGAAAGTCCTGTACGGACTCAGGTGAGGCGAATGTCGAGAGCTGTGTTTCCTCCGAAACACAACCCAGCCAAGACGCACTGCTTCTTGACACAATGCCCGCTTAACCCGGAAGCCAGCCGCGCCACCGTGTTGAAGGGAACACCATTCACCTGGTGACCGTGTTAGCGCGCACTGCACCCGGCCCACCACAGGAGTCGCTAGTGCGCGAATGGACAAAATTGGGTCTCCCGGTCGTGGCCGGCTTCGACAGAGCCTGCCTGGACTGGAACCAGGATCTCTAGTGGCCTTAGACCACTGCACCACTCGGGAGGCCCTAGGCTGATAACTCTAATGAACTTATTCTCTGCAGCAGAGGTATCTCTGGGTCTTCCTTTCCTGTGGCAGTCCTCATGAGATCCAGTTTCATCATAGCACTTGATGGTTTTTGTGACTGCACTTGAAGTTCTTGAAATTTTCCGGATTAACTGACCTTCATGTCTTAAAGTAATGATGGACTGTCATTTGTCTTTGTTTATTTGAGCTGTTCTTGCCATAATATGGACCAAATAGAGCTAACTTCTGTATACCACCCCTACCTTGTCACAACACAACTGATTGGCTCAAATGCATTAAGAAGGAAAGAAATTCCACAAATTAACTTTTAACAAGGCACACCTGTTAAGTGAAATGCATTCTAGGTGACTATCTCATGGAGCTGGTTGAGAGAATGTCAAGAGTGTGCAAAGCTGTCATCAAGGCAAAGGCTGGCTACTTTGAAGAACACTTTTTTGGTTACTACATGATTCCATAAGTGTTATTTCATAGTTTATGTCTTCGCTATTATTCTTCAATGTATAAAATGGTTTAAATAAAGAAAAACCCTTGAATGAGTGGGTGTGTCCTAACTGTTTACTGGTACTGTATAGTGTTTCTTCACATATTTAAGTGTGGGTCGTGCACTACAATAAAACAACCACGATTTTTCTTCCACTAACCCTGTTTAAACACAACCTTTGTGTCTTTCACGTACAAATCTGGGTCTTTTTGAATTGTCGTTTTGAATTGAGTTCTCCTGACAGATTTCAGTTTGAGAAGTAGAAAGCATTTTAAAGGGGCAATCTGCAGTTGCTTCATCCATTTTTGGACTTGTAAATTAATGATATACACTGATTCTTGAAGATTATAATAAAATAAATGCCTCATGAGCTTAGTTGTCACACTCCATCACAACCCAAAATATAAGCTTGTTTTACGCCAATGTTTGTAAACAATGTACATTTAAATAAACACTATATATCCTCAAAATATTGTTCAAAGTATAATTTTGATATTATGGATGGTCTTTCCTTGCATCCATAGCTCTGTCCATGAATTTTAGAGTGGTTACATTTCTCTAGCTCCATCCCTCAGCTTTTTACCAAAACAGAGACGGGAGTTTGCTTTGTTATTGGTTCAACTGCTGATTGCTGCTTTAAAGTAGACATTTGCCAGCGTTATCCATCTACTTTCCTGAGGGAGAGGAACATTAAGGCTTTAGCCTTGGGTTAAACCCCCACAGGCAGACATTTTGGGTCTCCTGTCTGATGGAGCCTGAGGGATTGTACTTTCAGTTGACACCATCATGCATACTTAAAACCTTACTTAGGGTGGCATTCTTCTAATGTCCATACAGATCAAAGATACAGTGCTTTTAACTGATAAAATATATAAAGTATTTAAAAGGATGAAGACAGAGTATGTGCATATTTCAGAGGGTATTATCTTCAGGCAAATGTATTTGACTAATCCATGTTGTAACAAAAGCTAGGTACAATGTATGGAACTAAAAGTAGTTTTATTTTCATAGATTAACATGGTAACAGGCATGCTTATTTTTCTATGCCTGTAGCACTTAATGATAAGGCGTTATATCCTAAAACACAATTATTAATCCCATATAAAATGTGCTTTAACCCTCATACTACCGTTTGGCCTTCCCCCCCAACTTGTCTCCACAACCTGAATATTATAACTGTTTTCAAACGGACTGTATAGATCATATCTGTTTTAGCGTCAATGCATGCACAGTACAACCGCAGGTACGCTTGTTTGGAGAACGTTTAGTGGTCAGCGTAGGATACCATCAAGCTCAGATGCTCATAACCGCACTCACTAGAAATTGGTTTGTTCGGTCCTGACACACACACCGCTCAGATGCTAAAACATTAATGGTCTTCAGTTTGGAAAGCAAATATGATTGGGCAAATTGCTGAAATATTTAAAGTGTGGTCTGTTAAAGCTTTACCGTGAGGAGTGCAGCGTCAGAAGCTGTATGCTGTAAGGAAGCCGTAATTGGTTGTCCATGCTCATGCCAGTCAGAGGGTTTGTCCCAAATTGCACCCTATTCCCTTCGTATTGCACAACTTTTGACCAAGGCCCATTTGTCCAGAGCCTCTTGGGCCTTGGTCAAAGGTAGTAGTGCACTACATAGGGAGTAGGGTGCAATTTGTGAGGCATCCAGAAGCAGTGTATTGCTGCCATCTCCTTCCTTCTTCCTCCTCACATTTGATGTCACTCACTCTGATGACCCTGCAGTTTGTTGGCGTCTCCACTGATCACTTCTGACAGGAATAAGCAGAAAAAAAGAGTGGAAAAAAATAAGAATAAAAAAAGCTTTGACTTCGACTTTGAGTAAAAGTGATTTGTTTGCTGATCCTCTAAAAGGTTTTTAATATCATATTGATGAGTGGGTTTTGAGGATGGAAACTGGAATTTTATGGCCAGTCCTGCTGATGGCTTATGTGAAAACCTGAAGGAGGTAAAGTGCTATATTGAGTGCAGGACACTTAACAATAGTGAAAGAAGGTGCGAACCAAAGGCACCCTTTCCCTATATAGTGCACTGCTTTTGACCAAGGCCCATAGTACTCTGGTCAAAAGTAGTTCACTACAGTATATAGGGACTAGGGTGCCATTTGTGACACAATACAGTGCCCTCACAAAGTATTCATAGCCCTTGACTTATTCCACATTTTGTTGTGTTAAAGCCTGAATTCAAAATGGATGAAACATTTTTTCCCTCACCCATCTACATATAATGGCCTATAATGACAAAGTTAAAATGTGTTTTTAGAATGTTTACACATTATTGAAAATGAACTAAAGAAATATCTAATTTACATAAGTATTCACACTGTCACCTGTATTTTCTATGGTAGAGTAGATCAGGGCGTGACTAGGGGTTTTTGTTCTAGTTTATATTTTCTATGTGGGGTCCTAGGTTTGATTTTCTATGTTGGTGATTTGTATGATTCCCAATTAGAGGCAGCTGGTTACCGTTGTCTCTATTTGGGGATCATTCTTAAATAGCATTTTTTCCACCTGTGGGTTATGGGATATTGTTTATGTTAAGTTGCCTGTTAGCACCGCATTGTCGTCAAGGTTAGTTTATTCTTTATTGTTTTTTTCTTCTTCTAAGTTTCACTCTCTAATAAAATATGTGGAACTCTATGTATGCTGCGCCTTGGTCCGACCATCATTATTACGAACAACGTGACACACACTCCTGAGTCAATACATGTTAGAATCCCCTTTGACAGCGTTTACAGCTGTGAGTCTTTTATTAAACAAAAAAACTCCCAAGTCCTTGCTGATGACAAGCATACCCATAACATGATGCAGCCACCACCAAGCTTGAAAATATGTGGAATGGTACTCAGTGATGTGTTGTATTTGCCCCAAACATAACACTTTGTATTCAGGACAGAAAGTGAATTTCTTTGACACATATTTTACTTTGGTGCCTTATTGCAAACAGGATGCGTGTTTTTGATCCATCCCCAGTTTTTTCCTATCACAGCCATTCAACTGTTTAAAAACCTCTTTGTGCTTGCGTCCCACCTGGCCAACATCCGGTGAAATTGCAGAGCGCAATATTAATTTGTAATATTAAACATTCATGAAAATACAAGTGTCTTACGTCATTTAAAAGCTTAACTTCTTGTTAATCCAGATTTCAGATTTCAAAATGGCTTTACGGCGAAAGCATACCATGCGATTATCTGAGGACAGCGCCCCGCATACAAAAGCATTACAAACATTTTCCAAACAAGAGGCGGTACGAAAGTCAGAAATAGTGATAAAACAAATCACTTACCTTTGAAGATCTTCCTCAGTTTGCAATCCCAAGTGTTCCAGCTATATAACGAATGGTCCTTTTGTTCGATAAAGTCCTTCTTTATATCCCAAAAAAGTCAGTTTAGTTGGTGCGCTTGGCTCAGTATCCACCAGTTTCCCTCGTTCAAAATGCATGCAAATGAATCCCAAAAGTTAGCAATGAACTTCGTCCAAACACGTCAAACAACATTTCTAATCAATCCTCAGGTACCCTAATATGTAATAAACAATACAATTTAAGATCTGTACCATGCTCCAAAAAATATTCAATGTCTGTGTTTTTTGTTTTTACCCATCTACGAATAGGTGCATTAGAAAACCTCCCTGCTCTTTGTGGTTGAATCTGTGTTTGAAATGCACTACTCGACAGATGTGTTGAGTACAGGGATGAGGTAGTCATTCAAAAATCATGTTAAACACTTTTATTCCACACAGAGTGAGTCCATACAATTTATTATGTGACTTGTTAAGCAAATGTTTACTCCTGAACTAGTAATTTTAGGCTTGCCATAACAAATGGGTTGAACCCTTGTTGACTCAAGACATTTCAGCTTTCCATTTTTTATTAAAAACATAATTCCCCTTTGACATTAGCTGAAATATAAACCAGATAGATTTGTCTCGCCAACTTTCAGGTTATACGACCGCATGTAAATAATGCTGAACAATTTATTGCCTTTCATCTTGATGTTCAAATATTGATCAGCGGCTGCCGACTACGCGCCAGTTCATTACATTTTAAAACGACACAACGACGACAAGCTTCCAATCCTCCCTGCAGGTCTATCTCTTATCCTTCCATTTCTCTCCTCCCTCTTCTCTCCTCCCTCCCTCCTTCTTTTGTTTGATTAGGCATGACCCTCTCCTCATGCCGGGGAATGAACAGATTGAGAACATGGACATGAACGTGAAGAAGTACGACTCCACAGGGATGTTCCACTGGTGCCAGTCCAAAGACATCGAGAAGGTCATCTTGGTGGGTACCTCACTCCCTCACGCGTCTCCATACTCCCTCCCGCTGAGGGGGTCATTCATCAGTGCTTGTGTCCCAAATGGCACCCTATTTCCTATATAGTGCACTACTTTTGACCTGAGATCTATGGGTTTTCTGTGGGTCCTGGTCAAAAGTAGTCAACTATAAAGGGAATAGGATGTTATTTGGAACGCAGCTGGTGACACGGTCCTCTCCCGCCACAGACGTGTTGTGTCACAAAAGGGCAGTTAAACACATTGTAATGAGGTGGTTGGCATGCCATTTGCTCCATGGGGGGGTCCTGTGTATAGGACATTTATTATACCAATATGCTGTATTAGAAATGGCAAATTACAATCTAATAGATACTATATTACAGTCAGTAGACGAATAATAATTTCAAGGGACACTTTGTTCAGAATAACTGGCATTGGTTAGTAATTTGCAGCCTGCAGGTATAATGCTTTATTACTTGTTATAAATAAGAGCCTTTCTAATGTCCTTTTATAAGGCTTGTATTATATTATGTCACTGGATTTTTTTCCCTGTCTCAGACCAGAAGTGAAGCTGCCATGACTGTCCTAAGCGGCCACGTGGTCGTCTGTATATTTGGAGACGCGAAGTCTGCTTTGGTGGGCCTAAGGAACCTTGTGATGCCTCTGAGAGCTAGCAACTTCCACTACCACGAGCTGAAACCCATCGTGTTTGTGGGTTCCCTGGAGTATCTGAAGAGGGAATGGGAGACCCTTCACAACTTCCCCAAAGTCTCCATCTTACCTGTGAGTAGAGCTAAATCACATTTTGAAAATTGATGTCAGTTTGTTTTCCTCCAGAAGAAAGACCAAAGGAATATGAGTTAATTGAGTTAAATAACTGAAACGGAGACTCAGCGATATGACGTGACCATTCACACTTTGTTTAATGTTATATAGCTGTATATACCTTTACATTTTGGCTTTGTTCAACTACATTGTAACAAATGACTGTGCTGCCAGTAATTTACTGTAAAAATTACAGGAAATGTTTTACAGTGTATAGAATAACTTTTTCACCTTTGTATCCCTCTCCTGTCACAGGGCACACCATCACATCTCTACTATTATTATGGAATAACAATGTTTGTTCATCTTATATTCATATTTCACAGGGCACACCATTAAGCCGGGCCGATCTGAGGGCTGTCAATATCAACCTCTGTGACATGTGTGTCATCCTGTCGGCCAATCAGAACAATATTGACGACGCGTCACTGCAGGACAAGGAATGCATCCTGGCGTCACTCAACATCAAGTCCATGCAGTTTGACGACAGCATCGGGGTCTTGCAGGCTAACTCCCAAGGTAAGCAAGGGGAAGGAGTTGGCCTATCATAGTTCAGTGCTCTGCCCAGAGGAGACAGGCCCTGGCTCGACGAATATCCCTGACCTGGTGTGTTTGACAGGAAAGCCTGGTAATTCATGTTCTTCAATGACTAGTTAGCTACTGGTTGGTTTCTTCATAATGTAATTGGTGATTCTCTGGCATTATCTTGGCATAATGCTTTACTTGAGAATGCAAAGTCAATTAAATGTGTATTTGTTTGTAGATTAAATGCAAATGAATAATAATTATTATTATTATTCATATGTAATCAATCTGACCATTTTTATATATTATTTTCTAGCAGATAATTTATCGATATTATATCAAACAATTCTCTTGTGAGAAGTGGCAGTGGAGTGAGATGGTCTTCAATAATGACCTGCCACTCCCTGGCATTGAATGTCATGTAAATGAGACCTCTTGTCCTGAAAATAAATTTCTGTGCCCTTTGGTTGTGTCTCTAATACTTGTATGACCTAACGGTTTGCCGTAGTCAGCAGCAAGACACAGATGTCAAAACAAGGACCATGTATAATGCATACAGCATCACTGAATTAATGTGTTTACTTGTCAGTTTGAGGAAAGCAAGAGATGTCAAGTCAATCTCACATCACTTGTTTTATTATTTCGTGGCATTAATGGAAACAAAATGGGCCACATGTAACATTTGTTATGTTTTAGGGATGGATGGAGGGACCTCAAGAATATTGCACTCAACATTGTGTAATATTGTCTTACTACAAATTATTTGAATGTGACAAAGAATGGCTAAAACATATATAAATGTATTATAAATAAATAATGATTTGTTCCTTTCTACTGATATACCTTCCTCAGATAATAGATAAGTAAAGGGAAAGGGGGATACCTAGTTAGTTGCGCAGATGAATGCATTCAACCAAAATGTTTTTTTACGCATTTAGTCCAACCCCGCTGAATCAGAGAGGTGCGGAGGGCTGCCTTAATCCACATCCACGCCATCGGTTTCGTGGAACAATGGGGTTAAATGCCTTGCTCAGGGGCAGAACAACAGTGCCACATAGCAAGAATGTGTTTTGTAGTAACCCACAATGTACGCATTTATAGAGCCTTTAAATATATGTCGTAGGCAGTCATTAACGTCTATATATCTTTCCATGCAGGTTTCACTCCTCCAGGCATGGACAGGTCCTCTCCTGAAAACAGTCCACTTCATGGGGGGTTGGTCCGACAGGCTTCCATCACAACAGGAGCCAACATCCCCATCATCACTGAACTAGGTATGTCAGCAGGTATGAATGAAATGTCACTTTGACAAACTCTTTTAGGAGGGTGAAATGTGTGATAAGGAAATGTTCATGTAATTATATTAACATTTTTTATTAATGATTGACGAAAAAGCACCAAAGTGAATTGCCTCATTGAGAATATGAAACATTTTCTAATCTATAGTAAGAATGTTTCAGGTTTTGACGATGACAACCAACCAAAACCAAACAGAACATAATTCCTCAGTCAATTGCTGCTCTCTAACCTTCTGAAGATGATTTTCATGTTTTTAACCATTCGTGACTAATACATTCATCTAATCTTAATAACCTCTTGAACATGCTTCATCACGTAACTATTTCTCCCTAACACTTGTCTGTAGCACCATTATCAAAAACAGCAGGCAAAGTCCTGCCTGTGGTTTCATTCAGTCAGGATAAAAGCAGTGGGATCAACATACAAATAATAACAGAGCTGGGTAAGAAGCTACTGCCTCAGTGTTGCTCTACAGCCGCCTCCTCCTCGTCCTCCATCAAGCTGCCTTTTGATTTCTCGTGCTGCCTGGCCCAAGAGGCTGTGGTTTCTTCCCAAATGGCACACTATTACTTATGTAGTGCATTACTTTTGACCAGGGCCCTGTGCCTTGGTCAAAAGTAGTGGACTATGTAGGGAACAAGGTGACATTTGGGACGTAGCCCTAGTCTCGTTCATTCCCATGGTATCACTTTGAGCACATTGTACTATGTTACTCTGGGTTCTTTTGTTGCAATTGACTGTGTTGGCCTATTTTTTCTTCCTTTCTTCATGCGTCTGTTCTTTTCTTTCTCTTTTCTGAGAATCACAAGGACCTTTCATCCCAATACAAGTCCTTGTGGCTGTTTCCAAAGTAGCATCGTAGTTCTTCATAGATCATATCCTCTGGCCAATGACCTCCTTCCTTTCATCTGACACGTCAAATCTGACTGACGTTTATTTTCGCACCCAGCTGGAAGTGTCTGATAGAAGTAACACTTCTGAAACAAAACTCAACATCAATACTTTCTTTTTTAAAAGCCTTGTGCTTTTTGTGGTCAAAGGCATGTTTAAAAAAAATGGACATAGTTTTGGGCAGTGAAAAGTATGTAACAAGACTTTTTAAATGAATACCCTGAACAAAAATATAAACGCAGCATGGTAAATGTTGGTCGCATGTTTCATGACTTGAAATAAAAGATCCCAGAAATGTTCCATAGGCACAAAAAGCTTATTTCTTTCAAATGTTGTGCACAAATTTGTTTGCATCCCTGTCAGTGAGCATTTTTTCTTTGCCAAGATAATCCATCCACCTGACAGGTGTGGCATATCAAGAACCTGATTAAACAGCATGATCATTACTCAGGTGCACCTTGTACTGGGGACAATAAAAGGCCTCTCAAAAATGTGTAGTTTTGACACAACACAGTGCCACATATGTCTCAAGTTTTGAGGGAGCATGCAATTGTCATGCTGACTGCGGGAATGTCCACCAGAGCTGTTGCTAGAGAATTGAATGTTCATTTATCTACCATAAGCTGCCTCCAACGTCGTTTTAGAGAATTGGCAGTACTTCCATCCGGCCTCACAACTGCAGACCACGTTTATGGCATCAGTTTGAAGCAGTTTGCTGATGTCCACATTGTGAACAAAGTGCCCCATGGTAGCGGTGGGGTTATGGTATGGGCAGGCATATGCTACAGACAACGAACCCAATTGTATTTCATGGATGGCAATTTGAATGCACAAAAATACAGTGCAGAAATCCTGAGGCCCATTTTTTTAAAGGTATCTGTGACCAACAGATGCATATCTGTATTCCAAGTCATGAAATCCATATATTAGGTCCAAATGAATGAATTTAAATTGACTGATAACCTCATATGAACTGTAACTCAGTAAAATCAATGATATTGTTGTATGCTGCGTTTATATTTTTGTTCAGTGTAGATATAGCTGGAACTATTAGCTATATTTACAAGACAAAACTATATCTTATCCGTGTTGTTAATACTATATATTTAATCTCTTGAGGATTGTTTGCGTTGAATTTCAGAGCTTGAGGCTTTAAATATGCATAAAGCCATGAGTGCATGAATGGCCTGGATATGGGTTGTAAGAGCTGACCCCAAATCCAACCAGAGACCATACTCACAGATTCAATATACACTGAGTTTACAAAATATTAGGAACACCTGCTTTTTCCATGACCAGGTGAAAGCTATGATGTAATTTGTTAAATCCACAGTGTAGATGAAGGGGAGGAGACAGGATAAACCTTTCTTGCAGTCAAATCACCAAAGCGCCACCTAGTGGCATCATGGGTGGAATGTTATTACTATTTTTCATAATTAATAAACATTTATTGATTTTTACACCAAAAATCCAGTGTTTCTATGTCAAACGGTTTTGTTATATTTCAGTCTTCTGTAATGTACATTGGGGGCGTGCTGCAGAGATGGTTGTCCTTCTGGAAGGTTCTCCCATCCCCACAGAGGAACTCTAGTGCTCGGTCAGAGTGACCACCAGGTTCTTGGTCACCTCCATGACGAAGGCCCTTCTCCCCCGATTGCTCAGTTTGGCCGGACGGCCAGCTCTAGGAAGAGTCTTGGTGGTTCCAAACTTCTTCCATTTAAGAATGATGGAGGCCACTTTGTTCTTGTGGACCTTCATTGCTGCAGACATTTTTTGGTACCCTTCCCCAGATCTGTGCCTCGACACAATCCTGTCTCCGAGCTCTACGGACAATTCCTTCGACCTCATGGCTCGGTTTCTGCTCTGACATGCACTGTCAACTGTGGAACCTTATATAGACAGGTGTGTTCCTTTCCATGATGTTCCATCATGTCCAATAAACTGAATTTACCACAGGTGGACTCCAATCAAGTTGTAGAAACATCTCAAGGATGATCAATGGAAACAGGATGCACCTGAGCTCAATTTCGAGTCAAAGCAAAAGATCTGCATACTTATGTAAATAAGGTTGTTTTTTTGCAAACATTTTTTAAAGCCTGTTTTCACTTTGTCTTTATGGGGTATTGTGTGTAGAGTCAAGAGGATTTTTTATTTTATTTAATCCATTTTGTTTAAGACTACCAATAATTTTTTTGACCCTGATTTAGCCCACTGCAATAAAAAGTTAAAGAAGGATTTTTAAGCCTTGGGACAATTGAGACATGGATTGTGTTTGTGTGACATTCAGAGGTTGAATCGACAAGAAAAAAAATATTTAAGTGCCTTTGAACGGTGTATGGTAGAAGGTGCCAGGTGCACTGGTTTGAGTATGTCAAGATCTGCAACGGTACTGGGTCTTTCACACTCAACAGTTTCCTGTGTGTATCAAGAATGGTCCACCACCCAAAGGATATCCAGCCAACTTGACACAACTGTGGCAAGCATTGGAGTCACATGGGCCAGCATGCCTGTGGAACGCTTTCGACACCTTGTAGAGACACCTTGTATATGCCCCAAATAATTGAGTCTGTTCTGAGGGCAAAAGGGGTTGCAACTCAATATTAGGAAGGTGTACCTAATGTTTTGTACACTCAGTGTATGTTTGGTTTCAAGGATGCCTGTAAAGATTAAGATCTTCTCCAAGTACAACAATGATTTGAATGTATACTTTTGAAATACTAAACTCATAACAATCCATATCCCCTGCCATTGACTGTTTAAAGCAATCCCTCTGTGCTATCAGGCATTGTGTACGTTCTATCACTGAATATGTGATGCTTCATAGTCACTGTTGGATGTGAACCATGTCTTAGATTAAGTTGCACATTTAGTCTGTATGTAAAAGTATATAGTATGCATGATAATGCTTTACTCCATATGGTTGAGCTTTTGATCAAATTGAGTTATACTGTATTGTATATTCAGCAGCCTACACCTTGACCAAACCGGCCCCATGCGCGCGTCCGCCATTGTGGTCATGTCGATTTTGTCTCTCCCCACCAGACGCGTTTATGAAGTTAAAATATCAAAAACAACTGTGAACCAACTCTATTAATTTGGAGACTGGTCAAAACACACATGAAACATTCATGGACATTTAGCTAGCTTGTTGTTGCTAGCTACTTTGTCCTGGGAGATAAACTTTGGGTTGTTATTTTCCCTGAATTCCATAATGGTCCTATTTTTTGGATCTCTGTAGAATTTTTACCCATTTTGAGTTAACACATGATTTTGAATCTCTACTTTGACAATTATTTCACAGGTAAAGGGGAGACCTAGTTAGTTTTTTGTTAGTTTTCTTTGATTAAATCAAATCAAATTGTATTTGTCAAATGCGCTGAGTACAACAGGTACTTTCACCTTACAGTGAAATGCTTACTTACAAGCCCTTAACCAACATTGCAGTTTTAAGAAAAATAAGTGTTAAGTAAAAAAAAAAAAATAGATAAGTAAAAAATAGTTAAAGAGCAGCAGTAAAATAACAGTAGCGATGCTATATACAGGGGGTACCGGTACAGAGTCATTGTGCGGGGGCACAGGTTGGTCGAGGATTAATCTCTCCACATTCATCTTTCAATCACCATTGGGAAAACCAATGAGTAGATGAGAAAGGCGGGACTTACGGCGCATCAGCGCATCCAAACTGCCCATTGATGCACGAGCAGTTTGGATGAAATTAGTGAATAACATGTATGTGTTGCAATGCCCATGCAAGCAACCTGGCCGGTCTAGTCGGCATGTTACTGGCAAAGTCAACAGCATGTGTTTCATACCATGATACTGTAGTAGCATACACATCAATAAGTTCATATTTGTATGTCTTTCTCCACCAGTGAATGACTCCAATGTTCAGTTCCTGGACCAGGATGATGATGATGACCCTGACACAGAATTGTACCTCACTCAGCCCTTTGCCTGTGGGACGGCCTTCGCAGTCAGTGTGCTGGATTCCCTGATGAGTGCGGTAAGACACAAAACCCAGACCTGAAGGCTTGTGTTGGCTCCCCTGAGCGATTGGCTAGGCTTTAGCTCAGTGGGCTCGCCAGAGACCCGGGTTCAGACCACAGTTGATAACGCAAAGTGCTTGTGGTTTAGACATTTCATAACCTAAATGCGCAATGAAAATATTGGTTAGGAAGGTGTAACTATATATGTTTTTATCTAAAAGGTATCTATACAGACATCATCATATCAAGCAAGGTCTTAGTGGAATCCCATTGGTACAATTGCATTTTATGTCCCAGTGTTTAAAAAGCTCCCGGAAGACAGACACGAAAGCCTGGCACTTTACCTGGTATGATGGCTTCATCTGTCTACCTTTCACTTTGACTGAGAAGCTGCCTTCAAGTGCGATTCACTGTAGACAAAGGTCATGCTACTTAATAGATTGGCCTCGTCCATCATTCTGCTCTGGAGCCCTGACAGCGGCCCAGCCAGGGGACATGTTCCTGTGTAGAACAAACAAGGACAGACAGACAGAGAGACAGCTGTAGCCTCTATAGTCTACAGCGTTAGAAAGCGGCAGACATCACAGTACAGGCTCACTAATGGGGAACAAAGTAGTAACCAAGATGTGCATGATATTAGGGATAAGGGACAGAGATATCAAAAGGCCTGAACATGTTCTCTAGTCTACATTGGTGTAACTGACTAACAGGAGGTTGTTACATATTTATTACCCCACCACTGCTACTCTACTGTCGTCTCTTCTCTATCCGGCTAAACCTTTCGTTCCCGATCTTACCACTCCTAAGAGTACTTCAACAGCATGAATGTGTAGGAACAAGTCACTGTAGCTCTGTCTGATGGACGTGAAAGGAGAGGAGTGAGAGAGAGTGTAACCTGCAGTAATTGGAATATCCTGTTTGTTCAGTCTGGGTGCAGGGCGACGTGAAGAGACAGGCCAGGGTTAGATAGCACTGTCTCTTCAGGCTGCATGGCACTTTGTGTGGATTCAGCTGTGACTTTGACTGGGTTTGCTTTGCTTAAGGATACTCCCTCTCTCTCTCTTTCTCCTTCTTCTTCATCCTTTCAGACATACTTCAATGATAATATCCTCACCCTGATCCGGACGCTGGTAACAGGGGGGGCCACTCCAGAGCTGGAGGGTCTGTTGGCGGAGGAGAACGCATTACGAGGAGGCTACAGCACGCCGCAGACCCTCGCTAACCGGGACAGGTGTCGTGTGGCACAGCTAGCCTTGTACGACGGGCCTTTCGCTGACTTGGGAGTAAGTGACTGGTTGTGTTTTGTCACCTCGGCTTCCAGTAGAGAGAAGTCCTTCGGGACTGTTTGCTCATCGAGGCCAGTAGGGGAGAACAAGGCATGTGGAGATGGCTGGGTGATATGATATATCCAGGCCTGTGACCCCTATCATAGCAAATGCTGTACCATGCAAACAATGGACATGTTTATAATGAAATTCGTTTTGAGGGAGATATACTATGTTCATATGTAAATACACCTTTCATTCACATTAAGAAATCTCTGTATTTTTATCTGATTGTTTTATTGAGATCTGTATCATTTGACAAACGTGTGTGAAATATCAAAACTCCTTATGAAATCTTCTGCTTCTCTGCCTTACAGGATGGTGGTTGCTACGGTGACTTGTTTTGTAAAGCTTTAAAAACATACAACATGCTGTGCTTCGGAATTTATCGATTAAGAGATGCACATTTAAACACACAAAGTCATACAAGTCAATGCACTAAACGGTGAGTATGTTGTAGCTTAAATTATTGTTGGCAGAATGTCCACTACCCAGAAGGCAAAACTGGTTGCAACGACATCATTACAACTAGATTTCAACCGTTGTAATATGTTTGTAATTACGCCATTTCAACCAGCTTTGGCATCTGGTTGATAATTTTTTGGGATAAATCAATAGTAGATCATCTGTATTGATGACTCTTCACTGGCTCTTTCCTCTTTAGGTATGTGATAACCAATCCGCCATATGGTTTTGAGTTGGTGCCATCAGACCTGATCTTCTGCCTGATGCAGTTTGACCACAATGCGGGTCAGTCCAGGGCCAGCCTCTCCCACAGCTCCCACTCCTCCCATTCTTCCAGCAAAAAGAGCTCCTCCGTCCATTCTCTCACTGCCACCAACCGTACCAACCGCACCAAGAGCAGGGACTCGCGGGACAAACAGAAGTATGTACCCCTCTGAAGATGGATACATCCCAAATGGTACCCTATTCTCTATATAGTACACTAATTTTGACCAGAGCCCTAATGGACATTTCATTTATGGTACAAAAGGTTAATAAAATATAAAAGTGTTACTGCTTGACAGTTAGTGTCTCTTTTAAATCAGTACCAATTTGGGGGAAAAAAAAGAAAAAAGATTGTTGCTTTTAGGGTTCAGGGAATAGGGAGCCATTTGGGACGTATCCATGTTTGTCGAGTATTGCCTGTGAACTGTCTTAACTGTTGTCAAGTGTCCTATCCGGTTTCTTCTCACTGATCGACATCAATGGCTCTATAACATAGAAATCAAAATGGCTACCGAAGTGCCTTAAGTCGATGATGACAGCCAGTGCTTGACTTGGGCCAGAGCTGTCCGGAGCACTGTACCGGCACTTCTAATTTTTGGGGAATTGCATACCGGCTCCTCTATAAAACAAAATAGCATGTTGCCGGCCCAGATTCCCACACCAAGGCAAAAAAGTTTGATCAAAGTGGAATGAAGGCCGGATCTGCATTGAATAATAGCAAGGGAGAGTGGGCATTAATTTTTCTGATTCCACTTTGTTCAAGTTTATTTGCCGCTAGTCAGTGAATCTGTGACAGTAGACTTGTGCAGATTGAAAATGTCCTAGCCTGAATGGCATGATGCGCAGTTCCAAGTTGTCAAATTAAGGTTTCTAAGGTCATGGAAATTAGTTTCATAATTGTTGTTAATGTACATCATGAAAGCACACTTTTAAATATGATCAATCAATTAAAAAATTACATATCAGCCATTATCTGAAAGACCCTTCAGTGCATGTCTGTGGTGCTGCATGAGTGCCAGTGTGAGTGGGCTGTTGCCCAAGGAGAGAGAGCGCGACATTTCAACAGCCGGTATAAAATAATGACAGACAACAGTCTAACTAGATGGTCAAATCAAAACATAACTTGTAGCAGCTTTGTCGCCATTTAATTATAGCTAACTAAGCATTAATGTAGTTGTCGCCTTTCCACCGGCACTATAGATAGCCTAAATACATCTGCACCGTAGGAAAGCTGGGATTCCCCTCTACGGAAAAGTTTGAAAATGTATGCATTCCCTACTATTAGTCGCTCTGGATAAGAGCATCTGCTAAATTACTTACATTTAAATGTATTAAACAGTTATTGTGACAACGTAAAAAATGATCTAAGAATAGCCTAATTGACAAATAACTTGCTGTGCAGAGATCTCCCCTGAAACAGTAATATCTGAGCCTTATACAATACCAGTCAAACTACTCATTCAAGGGTTTTTCTATATTTTACTATTTTCTACATTGTATAATAAAAGTGAAGACATCAAAACTATGAAATAACACATATGGAATCATCTAGTAACCAAAAAAGTGTTTAACAAATCAAACTATATTTTGGATTTTAGATTCTTCAAAGTAGCCATCCTTTGCCTTGATGACAGCTTTGCACACTCTTGGCATTCTCTCAACCAACTTCAACTGGAATGAGTTCCCACATATTCGGAGCACTTGTTGGCTGCTTTTCCTTCACTCTGCGGTCCAACTCATCCCAAACCATCTCTGGGTTGAGGGTTGGGGATTGTGGAGGCCAGGTCATCTGATGCAGCACTCCATCACTCTCCTTCTTTGTCAATTACAATACACAAAGCCTGGAGGTGTGTTGGGTCATTGTCCTGTTGAAAAACAAATGATAGTTGCACTAAGCGCAAACCAGATGGGATGGAATGCTGGGGTAGCCATGCTGGTTAAGTGTGCCTTGAATTCTAAGTAAATCACTGACAGTGTCACCAGCAAAGCACATCACACCTCCTCCTCCATGCTTCACAGTGGGAAAAATACATGTGGAGATCATCTGTTAACCTACTCTGCCTCTCACAAATACATGGCGGTTGGAACAAAAATATCTCAAATTTGGACTCATCAGACCAAAGGGTAGATTTCTACCAGTTTAATGTCCCAAGCAAGCCTCTTCTTATTATTGGTGTCCTATAGTAGTGGTTTCTTTGCAGCAATTTGACCATGAAGGCCTGATTCACACAGTCTCCTCTGAACAGTTGATGTTGAGATGTGTCTGTTTCTTGAACTCTGTGAAGCATTTATTTGGGCTGCAATTTATGAAGCTGGTAACTCTAATGAAATTATCCTCTGCAGCAGAGGTAACTCTGGGTCTTTCTTTCCTGTGGCGGTCCTCATGAGAGCCAGTTTCATCATAGCGCTTGGTGGTTTTTGCGACTGCACTTGAAGTTCTTGAAATTGAAATGTTCTGGATTGATTGACATTAATGTCTTAAAGTAATGGTGGACTGTCATTTCTCTTTGCTTGTTTGAGCTGTTCTTGCCATAATATGGACTTGGTCTTTTACCAAATAGGGCTATCTTCTGTATAAACAAAAATGACTAAAAACAATACATTTTCATTAAAACACAAATAGCAAAACACAGTTTGTTGTTAATCCACCTGGCGTGTCAGATTTCAAAAAAGCTTTTCGGCGAAAGCATATCAAGCGTTTATGTAAGGACATTTCTCTCAGTAGACAAAACATTACAAACAGCTAGCAGCCAAGTAGATTGGTCACGAAAGTCAAAGAAGCAATAAATGAATCGCTTACCTTTTTTAGATCTTTGCACACAAGACTCCCAGTTACACAAATGTTCCTTTTGTTCCATAAAAATTATTTTTATACCCAAAATACCTCCATTTGGTTGGCGCGTTATGTTCAGAAATCCACAGGCTCGAGCGGTCACAACCAGGCAGACAAAAATTCCAAATAGTATCCGTAAAGTCCGTAGAAACATGTCAAATGTTTTTTATAATCAATCCTCTGGTTGTTTTTACAATATATATAATCAATAATATTTCAACCGGGACTAGCTTCTTCAATAGGAGAGAGAGAGAGAAAATGTCTGCTCCAAGCTGTTGCGCATGCAAAACGCTGCTGGCACCCAGCCATACAATGACGTGATGTGATCTTTCTCGCTCATTTTTCAAAATAAAATCCTGAAACTTTGTCTGAAGACTGTTCACACCATGGGGAAGCCATGGGAAATGGAATCTGGTTGATACCCCTTTAAATGGAGCGAAGGCAGGCAATGGAACAGAGAGCTTTCAGGAAAAACAGCACTTCCAGGTTGGATTTTCCTCAGGTTTTCGCCTGCAATATCAGTTCTGTTATAATCACAGACAGTTGTTTTTGACAGTTTTGGAAACTTTAGAGTGTTTTCTATCCTAATCTGACATTTACAGTATATGCATATTCTAGATTCTGGGCCTGAGGCAGTTTAATTTGGGTACGTTTTTCATCCAAACATCAAAATACTGCCCCCTAGTCTCAAGAGGTTTAATAAACCATTTCTAAACAGTTTACTTACATTTATTAATCATTGTTCCTATATTTGTAAATGTCAGTAAGTAATCTCTAAATTAGCATTTAAGAATTTTAATTATTTATTACTGAGTTAAGATAATTAATAAGCTGTTTGATCATAGTATGTTCACAATTTCAAAACAATTTATAATGTACTAACAGTGTACTAAAAGCAGTTATTGTCAACTCATCAGATTACTTATAAGGCATGTGTTAATGGTTGATTAATGGTTTGACTCACTTTTTATAAACATATTTATAAATGTATTTATCTATGTCAGGTATTCCCAAACTGGGCAATGCCGTCGGCATATATAAAAAATGTATATACAGTATATTTTTTTTCTTCACATTTTCAAACAGTCCATTTATATTTTCCAAAGGGACTATAAATTTGGGTGAGGTGTGAGTAGCCTCGTTTCACTGCCAAAAATAAAATTAAACCATCTCGTGTTCAGCGAAATAACAACACAATGTCAAGTACAGGTAGCCTAGTTAAATAATTACCATCCAATCACATTAACCATTACTTTTTTTGCGGGAATTCCACTAACAGTCCATATGTAGCCAAACATAGTTGCTGCTCAATCCATTTGCTTGAAAGTTGATAAATGGTTAAAAAAGTAAGGCCTGTGTCCATAGAGACACATACCAGCTCTACTGGTAGTACTGCTACTACCAGCAGTACTGCACCTGTCAACGACACAAGTTGTTCTGCTTCCGCGAGCACATCCAATGCTAGCATCAGTAATTCTACATTTGTTGTTAGCCCAGCAAACATGGACACTGACAGTTGTGAATCTGATGCAGCCGAAGAGCTACTGCCCCCTTACCCGGGAAAGCATCGAACAACAGACCGGGACATTGGACCATCGAAGAGGCGCAAATATGATGAGAACTACATTGATTTGGGGTTCACTTAAATTAGGAGTAGTGCCTTTCCTCAGCCACAGTGTGTTATATGTGCAAAAGTACTATCTCAGAACTCGATGAAACTCAGACATTTAGAGACAAAACATGGCCATTTGAAAAATAAGCCATGGGAGTAGTAAGACATGTATAAAAGCAACAGATACCATTAATAAGAAGGGTCTAGAAGCATCTTATATGGTGAGCTACCGAGTGGCTAGGACAGGCAAGCCCCATGTTATTGTGAGGACTTCATTCTTCCTGGCTGGGACAATACTGGGGGGAAAAGGCCCAAAAAACTATACAGGTCCAAACAGCCCTATGCCACTATGTTTTCACTGCAGTGACGGATAAGGGGTATATCTCAGTCCAGGGATGGAAGGTGTCACTGGACTCCTAATTATCCCATTATCCAATCCGCGAAATCGAGAAGATTGAATTAATACTCGTTTTTTATTAAACTGCCTTGTTCATCAGCATGCTAGGCTAACTAATGCTAAAGCAGCCCATTGGATTCCAGAACACTCCCGACAGCAACTCACCCCAATGCTAGGCGTCACATGCTGTTTATAAATGGTTTATTAGGCTCCAGCTGAATATAATGCAATACTACAATACTACACTACACTCTCTAAACACTCTCTAAACAAGGAACTACTCACACAAACTGCATACTAAAAGATCATTTGTGTGTGATCTCCTTGAGAAAACTGAAGTTTAAGTGTGGGTTTACAGGATATCTTTAACAGTTACTGAGGTTGCTGAGTGAATGCTACAATGGTTAGTACTCTAGGTGAGACTACAAATATACTTACAAGCTTGTTTTTATTTATCTTGCATATTTTTTGGTCTTACATAGCATACTTATTTTAGTGTTTTAATATAGGCGAATGCCTCTTTTAGATATATTAAGTTTGGATGTTGCATGCTTTTCATATATTTTTTAAAATTACAGTCAAATCAAAAAAAGAGGACCATTTATACATATATAGCATGGATAACTCTCTGAACGCTGTGGAAACAAGCATGGACATGCTATAGTTGCTTTGCATTTGTATACCAATGTAGAGTACATGCTGTAACATAATTTTATAAATAATTTTATTAGCAAATGAATTGGAACCATGTTACCGTAATACACTTTGATGTGTTCAAATGTTTTTAGGGATGGATATTAAGCTAGCCTGAGGCTAGAACTTTTTATACTGGGCTAGTAGATAATCTGACAAACAAGCCAGCCAGGCCAGTGAAATGTTCAAATATCGCATGGCACAGATTTTGGACATGAATTTGTGATCTACTAGCCTGGCTGGTCAGTGCCCAAAATCCTTAAAGGAATACTTTGGGATTTTGGCAATGAGGCCCTTTTATCTACTGCTCCGGAGACAGATGAACTCGTAGATACCCATGCTAGTAGATACCTATAGACTTCCAGACATTGCACCTACGCCAGTAAGCATTGGCTCTCGAAACGACCTCTAACTTCCTTCATAGTGGACACAGACATAAACATGGTATACACGAGTTCATCTGACTCAGAGGAAGTAGATACAAAATCCTGAAGAACCCCTTTAAGTTTCATCCTAGCACATTTAGACTGGTTATTAGACATACAGTGGGGAGAACAAGTATTTGATACACTGCCGATTTTGCAGGTTTTCCTACTTACAAAGCATGTAGAGGTCTGTAATTTTTCTTATCATAGGTACACTTCAACTGTGAGAGATGCAATCTAAAACAAAAATCCAGAAAATCACATTGTATGATTTATAAGTAATTAATTTGTATTTTATTGCATGACATAAGTATTTAATACATCAGAAAAGCAAAACGTAATATTTGGTACAGAAACCTTTGTTTGCAATTACAGAGATCATATGTTTCCTGTAGTTCTTGACCAGGTTTGCACACACTGCAACAGGGATTTTGGCCCACTCCTCCATACAGACCTTCTCCAGATCCTTCAGGTTTCGGGGCTGTCGCTGGGCAATAAGTACTTTCAACTCCCTCCAAAGATTTTCTATTGGGTTCAGGTCTGGAGACTGGCTAGGCCACTCCAGGACCTTGAGATGCTTCTTACGGAGTCACTCCTTAGTTTCCCTGGCTGTGTGTTTCGGGTCGTAGTCATGCTGGAAGACCCAGCCACGACCCATCTTCAATGCTCTTACTGAGGGAAGGAGGTTGTTGGCCAAGATCTCGCGATACATGGCCCCATCCATCCTCCCCTCAATACGGTGCAGTCGTCCTGTCCCCTTTGCAGAAAAGCTTCCCCAAAGAATGATATTTCCACCTCCATGCTTCACGGTTGGGATGGTGTTCTTGGGGTTGTACTTATCCTTCTTCTTCCTCCAAACACGGCGAGTGGAGTTTAGACCAAAAAGCTCTATTTTTGTCTCATCAGACCAGATGACCTTCTCCCATTCCTCCTCTGGATCATCCAGATGGTCATTGGCAAACTTCAGACGGGCCTGGACATGCGCTGGCTTGAGCAGGGGGACCTTGCGTGTGCTGCAGGATTTTAATCCATGACGGTGTAGTGTGTTACTAATGGTTTTCTTTGAGACTGTGGTCCCAGCTCTCTTCAGGTCATTGACCAGGTCCTGCCGTGTAGTTCTGGGCTGATCCCTCACCTTCCTCATGATCATTGATGCCCCACGAGGTGAGATCTTGCATGGAGCCCCAGACAGAGGGTGATTGACCGTCATCTTGAACTTCTTCCATTTTCTAATAGTTGCGCCAACAGTTGTCCTTACACAGCTCTCTGGTCTTGGCCATTGTGAAGAGGTTGGAGTCTGTTTGATTGAGTGTGTGGACAGGTGTCTTTTATACAGGTAACGAGTTCAAACAGGTGCAGTTAATACAGGTAATGAGTGGAGAACAGGAGGGCTTCTTAAAGAAAAACTAACAGGTCTGTGAGAGCCTGAATTCTTACTGGTTGGTAGGTAATCAAATACTTATGTCATGCAATAAAATGCTAATTAATTACTTAAAAATCACACAATGTGATTTTCTGGATTTTTGTTTTAGATTCCGTCTCTCACAGTTGAAGTGTACCTATGATAAAAAATTACAGACCTCTACATGCTTTGTAAGTAGGAAAACCTGCAAAATCGGCAATGTATCAAATACTTGTTCTCCCCACTGGTTATACAATGTATGATGCCTATTTGTCTTACATGCGTAGTTCACACTTGTTTTTCTAAAGTGCAACAAGGATGAATAAAATTGGCCAAGGTATGGATGCGATGAATGAATATGCATGAAGTAGATAATGCATCAAAGTCATGCCCTTGTTGACTTTTTTTTTTGCTTTCTAAATGAAAGCATAGAAGCTTCTGGTGTTTCCAAAATAAATGCTACAACGCCCGACAGCATCCCAGACCTGCATGACTATAAACCCGTCATCAGTCCCTCTTAAATACTCTATTACGGAGTAGTTTATATGACCACACCAAATGGTTTGATGCCACTTTGACTTGTTTTCAGACAAATTTAACAGCAAACACATTTTCCAGATGGGGACAATAAAGTAAACAAGTGAAGTCAGTCAAAGTAGAGTATATCCTTTCAGCCATTATGGATCTTTCTACACTAGTCACCAGATACTTCAGCCATTATGGATCTTTCTACACTAGTCACCAGATACTTCAGCCATTATGGATCTTTCTACACTAGTCACCAGATACTTCAGCCATTATGGATCTTTCTACACTAGTCACCAGATACTTCAGCCATTATGGATCTTTCTACACTAGTCACCAGATACTTCAGCCATTATGGATCTTTCTACACTAACCACCAGATACTTCAGCCATTAGGGATCTTTCTACACTAACCACCAGATACTTCAGCCATTATGGATCTTTCTACACTAGTCACCAGATACTTCAGCCATTAGGGATCTTTCTACACTAACCACCAGATACGTCAGCCATTATGGATCTTTCTACACTAACCACCAGATACTTCAGCCATTAGGGATCTTTCTACACTAACCACCAGATACTTCAGCCATTAGGGATCTTTCTACACTAGTCACCAGATACTTCAGCCATTATGGATCTTTCTACACTAGTCACCAGATACTTCAGCCATTATGGATCTTTCTACACTAGTCACCAGATACTTCAGCCATTATGGATCTTTCTACACTAACCACCAGATACGTCAGCCATTATGGATCTTTCTACACTAACCACCAGATACTTCAGCCATTATGGATCTTTCTACACTAACCACCAGATACGTCAGCCATTAGGGATCTTTCTACACTAACCACCATATACTTCTGTGAAAGTACACTTGTTAGGACAATGTCATTGAATAAGTAATTTCATAATTTAATATATACAGTACGGATATCAAATCAACCGTCAGTTGGTCTTGTAGTTCTAATTTGATCCACACAATGCAGGTTGCATCAAGCCAAAGCCTGAAGCCCCACATAAAGCAATATTACTTTTGAATTATTTTAAATCTTGAATATAAACATTATCGATTTTGGGTGGATCCCAAATGGGACCCTATTCCCTTTTAAAGTGCACTACTTTTGACCAGGACCCATAAAGCTCTGGGTCAAAAGTAGTGCACTATATAAGGATTAGGGTGCCATTAAGGATGCAACCTATGAGTCCATTTCAGCCATCCCAGCTGACCCAGAGGAGAATGCATTGATTGTTGTAGACTATTGTACTGTGGCGTTACATTATGATATTTGCATTGCATGACCACTGACACACACAACAGCATGGTAAACTATTCTATAAAGATAGCTTGCTATCTGACATTAGGTCCCATTCAGCTTAAACAGTACTGATTTGGAATGCTTATGATATAGCCTTTTGGAAACAGTGATTGCACTCCAAGTGGCACCTTATTCCCCAGTGCACTACTTTTTACCATTTCCTTATGGGTTCTGGTCAAAAGAAGGTGCACTGTATAGGGAATAGGGTGACATTTAAGACGGAACCAGTAACATCCACAAACCATTAACTGTTTAATTTCTCTGTTGCTTCTCAGAAAAGACATGGTTTACAGATGAGCCTGAGAACGCGGCCTACCACAGGAACATTCACATCAAGCCAATGAATAGTAGTCACCGTAGTCACACAGCCAACCACCAGGTCAACCAGAACCCTTACAAATCCACCAACAACCATATTCCATCCATCAGAGAGGTGGAGGACGAATGCTGAACTACAGAACCCCATGTTGACACCCACAGTTGAACCCACCTGTAGAACACCTGGGAAAAGAACTTGGAACTCGAACCCAAGAACATCTAGAACCCACCTAGAGAACACATGGAAGTACACCAAGAACCCGTGGAGCTGGAACCTGAAGAACACCTTAAAGCTTGAATCTTTAGTTGCTTTAATGATATATACCCATTGAATCTTGAAGAATATAACTTAAACTTGCCTCATGAGCTTAGTTCAACTGTCGTACCCCATCAGAACCCAAAATATAAGTTTGTTTTACTCCAATGTTTGTAAATGTAAACAAATACTGTATAGCCTCAAAACATGGTTAAAACTGTAATGTTGATATTTTGGCTGGTCAGTCCTTGCATCCATAGCTCTCTCTCTGAATTAGAGAGTGGTTACATTGCACCAGACCTATCCCTTTTTTTACCCCCCCAAAAAAGGTTGACTGCTTTATTGTTTCAAGTAAAGATTCTAGCTTTAATGGGATACTTTGGGATTGTATATATTTCCCCCAGATTCAGATGAACTAGTGGATACAATTTGTATGTCTCTGTGTCCAGTATGAAGGAAGTTTGAGTTAGTTTCACGAGCCAATGCTAACTAGCGTTACACATAGACTCCCAGACATTGCGCTATCTGCTAGCGTGCTAGCATGCTAGCAGATACCCATAAACTTTCAGTCATTGCGCTAACGCAAGTTAGCAACTTCCTTCAAACTGCATGCAGAGACATAAAAATGGTATCCACTCTGAGGAAGTAGATTTAGGGCCTCATTGCCAAAATCCCGAAGCATTCTTTTAACATAGAACTCCAGAGAACAAAGGAGTAGTTGGGACGAATGGGGTGTTTGCATGGGAAAACATCATTCAGTATTCTCCCTCAGATTCCTTCTTCATCAGTCACCAGTTACTGATCACATCAGTACAAACTAACCTCTTGGAAAAGGACAACCTTTTTCCAGTTCATATGTACAGTACATACAGTAACATAATATATATATATTTATATATAAATGAAGCAACGTAATATACATAAATACAATCATATATCAATCAAATGTAGTCAGACAGTCACTAACGTTAACACTCAGCCATGTAGTTTGCACAGCCAGTTCCTCCTTAGTGACCAGACTCCATCAATTACACATTTTGGAGAATGAGGGTCGCTTCAGTCAGAATAGATAGCAACGCAACACAAGATTACATATGATGAAACTTTATATTAGATTGTTATGAAACTGGACAAATTATTTGCCATTGAAAGCATTTTCATTTTTTTACTTTCATTTGTAGAATGGTGTTTCAAGACTGACATGTATCCAGTATTGGAAAGTCGTACGCTTTGGGTCCATGTGTTTTTGACATGCCTGGTAAGATACAATACATAACAAAGTTTGCAAAAGGGTATATGGTATTTTTTGTGAAATGCAGTCCCACCAGAATTATATTGTTATCGATTTTGATTTCACCATATTATCACTTTGTGGATCGTCATTTAATACGAGTAAATTCCCATGACTATATTTGTGATTGATTGTCAACATTCATGTCAAAATAGTACATTTTATTGTATTGGCCCAAGCCTTATTTCGATTGGCCAGTTTGTTTTTGCGTCTTCTGATCTACAGGATACTTCCTGCCTTTTTAGCTTTGATATCAATGTCCAACAAATATACTGGAATATGAGATGTGGGTGGAATGACACTGGAAATACAAAATAAACCATATTCCCAATACATTTGACCTGTCATTATAGCGGCATAATGCTATAACCCAAGTATGATGATGCTGTTTTGGAGGATGTTCAGTAAGCTAACCGAGCAGCTAATAAGATGAACGGACCTTAATTACCTTAACTAATAGGCCTACCTATTGGATTATGTTATACTGTATTACCCTACCTGTATAATCCTACCTATACCTTAATAGACTTATCTGGAAGCACAGGGAGGGTTATACTGTATAACCCTACCTATACCTTAATTACCTTAATAGACGTACCTGGAAGCAAAGGGAGGGTTATACTGTATAACCCTACCTGTATAACCCTACCTATACCTTAATTACCTTAATAGACGTACCTGGAAGCACAGGGAGGGTTAAATAAGTTATGTTAATATCACCAGGAATTAGGTGAAAGAATGAGAAAGCCACATATCGTATGAAGTGGGTGTATATATCTGTAGCTCTGGTACCATCGCGCACCTACAACAACCCCTGACCCCTGAACCCACTCACCAATCTTACAGCTCTCTCCGCAACTCTCTGTTAGTAGAGGAATGTGCATTAACCTCCTGGACCAGTGCTATACCTGTAGACAGATCCTCCTTTGGCTGTAAGCTCTGCTTGGCATGGAGGCACTAGAGTAGCTTGAAAGTTCTCCATGACCAGTCCCAGTGCTATACTCAGACGGTAGAAGAAGGTCAAGGATTTTCTGTAGATATACCCCAAAACAGCTGAATCATAATGGGAGCATTTAGCTAACTACAGTACAAAGCTTTTTAATGCCAGTTTCTCATGTTTTGGTGTAACACAACTGACACTCAAACTCTACACCAATTTGTCATGTCTATAAACCATAACCATATGTGTTAATCTATTTTCTGTCTGCATACAATACAAAGCAGTACATGACTTTAAAGAGACAGAAAAATTCAGTAATCTGAAGAAAGAAATGATGTGGTATTTTGCTGACTTGGGGAATACCCAAGATTTCCGTGCCTCTGTGCCAGCATTGTGCCGGGCAGTGTTTAGGTCAAAGGACTCTGGCTAAAGACCCACTGTAGAGAAAGTGGTTTATTAAGATAGGGATTATATAGAAGCAGGGCATGTATATTGCTATTGCTAAAGAAGAGCGTGTCATATCTAGTCATAGAGGCATTTCAAACCGTATAAATTACATTTCAAATCATGTAAATTCTTGGGAAAATGTGATATTTAATTGTAAAAGGTTATTGGGAATGTACAGATTCCCTGAAGATAATTAGCATTGTAACGAATGATGAGAGTTAAAGTCTTAAACTAACATTGAAATTAGGAATTTACTTAGTAACTGCGAAATAAAATGTTCTATGTTTACTTCTTGGTCCTTTCAAGAAGTCAATACAAAGCTTTAGTGAATTATTCCTATTGCGTTTCTAGATGTTGGGTGAAGAGGAGATTGGCATTGCAGTTTAGTTGGTTTTGTTTGTATATTTTAACACTTTGATTTGTGGATACAATGACAAGTGCTATGTTTATATTTCTGACTATGTCGTACAGATGTAGAATCTTAATTTGAGCCAGTTTGCTACAGCAAGGAAATAATCCTGCAGCAAAAGGAAATGTGAATGATGTGTATTAGAATTCATGGACATTATGAAAATGTTCCTTTAGGGAAAATCAAGTCTGAAATTTCAAAGTAGAAACTACAAACTTCAGAAGCCTTTTTGAACCTCAAATACACTACTATCAAATTAAGGTCCTATGTCTGTACATACAATATCCAATGCTAAATACAGTATATTGTCTTTTTAAGGATTGTAAATAAGTTGTACATGATTTCATTTTGTATTTTCACAAATTAAAAAAACTGATGTATTGTGTTCTATGTCATATTGTTATTTGTGATCTTGTATTTGTTTTTAGGTGGGGGGATCCCTAATAATTGAATTACTAATTATATTGTACATATGCAATATCAACTCCATTTTAAGAGGAATACAGTCCAGTATACTGTAGTTTCTAGGCTATATATTCTAGTATACACAAGGCATTTTGGGGCATAGGTAATGTATGTTTTTCCTACTCACACTTTCCAATGCACTTCTCAGTAGTTGGTATTCAAAATCAAATGAAATGTGTGTTGAATACAACAGGTGTAGTAGACCTTACAGTGAAATACTTACTCACAAGCCCTTAACCAACAATGCAGTTTTAAGCAAAAAATACCCCCTAAAATTATAAATAAAAGTGACAAATATTAAATAGCAGAAGTAAAACAACAATAGCGAGGCTATGCCAGGGGGTACCGGTACAGAGTCAATGTGCGGGGGCACCGTTTAGTCGAGGTAATTGAGGTAATATGTACATGTCAGTATAGTAGAGTTATTAAAGTGACTAGGCATAGATAATAAACAGAGTAGCAGCAGAGTAAAATGGGGGGACAATGCAAATAGTCTGGGTAGCCATTTGATTAGATGTTCAGGAGTCTTGTGGCTTGGAGGTAGAAGCTGTTTAGAAGACTCTTGGACCTAGACTTGGCGCTCCGCTACCGCTTGTGGTAGCAGAGAGAACAGTCTATATCTAGGGTGGCTGGAGTTTTTGACAATTTTTAGGGCCTTCCTCTGACACTGCCTGGTGTAGAGGTCCTGGATGGAAGATTGGCCCCAGTGAAGTACTGGGCCGTACGGACTACCCTCTGTAGTGCCTTGTGGTCGGAGACCGAGCAGTTGCCATACCAGGCAGTGATGTAACCAGTCAGGATGCTCTCGATGGTGCAGCTGTAGAACCTTTATGCCAAATATTTTCAGTCTCCTGAGGGGGAATAGGTTTTGTCATGCCCTCTTCACGACTGTCTTGGTGTGCTTGGACCATGTTAGTTTGTTGGTGATGTGGACACCAGGAACTTGAAGCGCTCAACCTGCTCGACTACAGCCCTGTTGTTGATAATGGGGGTGTGCTCTGTCCTTCTTTTACTGTAGTCCACAAGCTTCTCCTTTGTCTTGATCATGTTGAAGGAACGTTTGTTGTCCTGTCACCAAACGGCCAGGTCTCTGACCTCCTCCCTTTAGGCTGTCTCGTCATTGTCTGTGATCAGGCTTACCACTGTTGTGGTCGGCAAACTTAATGATGGTGTTGGAGCCGTGCCTCCGCATGCAGTCATGAGTGAACAGGGAGTACAGGAGGGGACTGAGCACGCACCCCAGAGGGGCCCCCGTGTTGAGGATGTGTTGTTTCTTACCCTTTACACCTTGGGGCGGCCTGTCAGGAAGTCTAGGATCCAGTTGCAGAGGGAGGTGTTTAGTCCCAGGGTCCTTAGCTTGGTGATGAGCTTTGAGGGCACTTGTGTTGAACGCTGAGCTGTAGTCAAGGAATCGCATTCTCACATAAGTGTTCCTTTTGTCTAGGTGTGTCCAGGTATTCAGATTTACCTTGTGCAGGTGTGTAACATGCTTTTTAAATACGGTGTACCTTTAATTCAAATTTTGTTGACAGACTCACTAGAATATCAAGAGAAGAGGTTCAGAATATTAGGGATCAATGAAAGAGTTAGAGACAGCAGGTGCGGTAGAGAGAGAGCATGTTTGGGACAAGGTAGCATGTCCAGTGAACAGGTCAGGGTTCCATAGCCGCAGGCAGAACAGTTGAAACTGGAGCAGCAGCATGTCCAGGTGGACTGGGGACAGCAAGGAATCATCAGGCCAGGTAGTCCTGAGGCATGGTCCTTTGGGCTCAGGTCCTCCGAGAGAAGAGAAAGAGAAACAGAACAAGAGAGGGAGAATAAAAGGGAGCATACTTAAATTCACACAGGACACCGGATAAGACCGGAGAAATACTCCAGATATAACAGACTGACCCTAGCCCCCCGACACAAACTATTGCAGCATAAATACTGGAGGCTGAGACAGGAGGGGTCGGGAGACACTGTGGCCCTGTCCGACGATACCCCCGGACAGGGTCAAACGGGCAGGATTTAACCCCACCCACTTTTCCAAAGCACAACCCCCACACCACTAGAGGGATATCTTCAACCACCAACCTACTACCTTGAGACAAGGCTGAGTATAGCCCAAGAAGATCTCCCCCACGGCACGAACCCAAGGGGGGCACCAACCCGAACAGGAAGATCACATCAGAAGCCAATAGATTGGATTTCCAAATTTCATCTCTGCAAATTATGAAGACAAACAATAACAATTATGAAGAACGGCACAGCTAGTTATAGCCTACTTCGCTGTGAAAAAGGGTCTGCAATACATTCCATGTTGATATGATTTTCAGTTTGCTTCCATATGACTGGTTTCACATGTCTCCAGTGATCATAAGAAAAAATAATCTAAAACATTTCTATTTGTAATTACAATCCCCTTCTCCAAACGGATTACTCATTTACCTAGCGCTTATCAATTTATACATTACAGTGCAAGGAGAACGCTGTTATTAAGTGTAGATGTTTTTCCACTTTGAACCGATAGGTGCTGGACCTTATTCATGGTTTCCTCACGCATAAAGGTGGTGGAATGAGGGAATTAAGTCCAGGTCAGAATACGGTGTATCTGTAGCCACACCTTTACTTCTTTCATCTCCACCCCAAAGGATAAACTGACTGTCACATGCGTTTCCTCATGCTTAAGTTCAAGGTCAAAATATGCACAGAGAGAAAAGAATAAAAAGGAAATACTTTTCCATTTACAAGCGTGTAACTCTGTGTCTGAATTTCCCCCTTTGCGATTGCTAGACAAATCATCTGACAGGGGAGGCTTGGTTGTCTCAGTGCAGCCTGTGGATAATAGTTGATAAGACAGTCTCCACGTTCTCACCTTGGGATGAAGTGGGCCCATCATGTTGCTTATTAACGTTTTTACACACCCTGGCTCGGCGGGGGACTGTCAGCATGCCAATAATATTTACTGTCTGACACCTCAGAGGCTCGAGGGAAGCGGAGGGGCTGTTGATTGCACTGATCCACCATGGCTGTCGCGGCTACTGAAGCACACTCGGTGTGCATCCCCAAATGGTACCCTAATCCCTATGCACTACTGCACTACTGAAATACAGGATTGTTGGTTACAGAGATCACTGCCAGAGCAGCATCAGAGCACACACACATACACACACCAGAGCAGAGCTAGCCATGCAGCCTCTAGTGATAATAGTTTCCATGACAATGCAGTAGGCGAGCTAGCTAGCTAGGCGGTGGCTCTTAGTGCATCAATGCCATCCTGGATAAACAGTGATCCTTTACCAAAACAAGGAGGTCATTACGCCAGGCTTGTCAAATCAATGTTGAGTGTCCTGCCTGATTAAGCCATCCTCCTCTCAGCCCTGACACAGTGTCAATAATGGCTGGCTGGCTGAGGGAGGGAGGGAGGGGAGGCCCATGGCTGTGACTGCGTCCCAAATTGCATCTTATTCCCTACATGGGGCACTGCATTTGACGAGCCCTATGTGTTTCCCTATGGGCCCCGGTCAACAGTAGTGCACAGTGTAGGGAATAGGGTGCTATTTTGGACACAGCCAGACACTCTGATGATAGGCCTGAAAAGCCTATCAGTCAGACAGCTGAGCAGGACTAATGATTCCCTGTGCTGTCTATTAGAAGGACATGACAATTTAATCCTGTGGGGACCGGCAGCCCACAGAAGGAGAAAAAAAGGGGAAGGAAAAAGTGACCTTGGCTGCTTTATTTGAAGCTGAAGTAAATTGTCAACAGCAGATAAATCTTTACCTTGGGCTATTATTAACAGAAATACAGAAGAAGAACAACAACAAAGGAAGGAGGAGCAGGTTTCTATGAGGTTGTTATCGTTCACTGGTATTTCTTGTTCCTTTTTGTTTGGATTACAAACGCACGTAAGCCCACAGATATGACCTTTATAAAACCACCCGTGTCTTTTCAGACCATGTTATTTCTTCTGAATGTCTGAAACTATTGTTATTCAATAGATCAAAGGTCTGCTTATCTTTATATTGACAATTAATTATATGCATTAGTGGAGAACTACACCACCTAAAATATTAGGAAGAAAATCCTAATATTGAAATAGTTTGGGGACATGTTAGATCTTTTTTTACTGTACAAAGTCGACACTGTTTTTCGTTCACTAAACTAATAAGCTGAATGTTTAAGAAAATATTTGTATGAACAAAGACCCCAAATTAAAACCCAAGTCTTAATTCTACTGTACCCTGCTGTAATGCTTCGATATTCCACTACACCCTACGATAATGCTTGGATATTGCATGTGGATATTGCAAGTAGATCTGGGTGTTTTACAGATGTTGAGTGCCAGCCTGGTACAGTAGAGTACAGCCTCAGGGCAATGTATATTGCCCCAGACATGTATCTTAAGGCTATGGGAACATTGTCTACATCGTTGAAAAAAAGCCATGTGTTTACACAGATGTTCCAAGGCTTTTTGATCAGAGATCTTCTGTGCCAAGCTCTTCTACCATATTTTATGCCATGGGCCACATTCATTTTGCATTAGGTTCCTCTCTGATACAGAAAGGAATGAGAACAGAAGGATCCTGGCTGCACGCAAGCAGAGGGGTTGAACAACACTGGACCTGTACACTAGTGGACCTTGCAACCATTCTAAAACATTTCAATAAACCCAACTTGATTTAAAATTAGTCAAGTAAAATTATGTTTTCATTTTTATTACTTCCACTATCACGTCCTTTTCTCCTATTTTTGACTCTTATATTATATAAACAAAAGAAAGCATTCAATGGAAGGAAAAAAATCTAAATAATGAAGGTGAAGCTTCAATGGAAGGAAAAAAAGAACGGCGTAGCAAAGACAGACAAGGAGATTCAGTTCTTCCCTTTTTCAACTGGTACAATTCAGCGGTACAAACAGTAGCAGATAAACATTTGATCCCTGTCGTATGCGAAGTCCCCCCTGCTGGTTCACAAGGGTGCAGTTTTCCTCTGAGGCACCGTTGGCCCTGAACCCTTTGTGTTTTCTGTAAAGGTCAAAATGTTCCACTCCTTTGTTTCAGTGCTTGCATGCATAAATCGAAGCTCTCTTTGCTACCTCAATGCTTGAACCAGTGTCCTGGGGGTGTGTAAACCGCTTCAAATATAACATATAAACCCTATAGGGCGTACAGTACGTATTTACAGTATAGTGGGATATAATGCAACGTATTACACATGAATTATTATTGAACATATCCAATACTAGAGAAGACTACACTGATTCACAGACAAAATATCAACCTCATCGGGTTACATTTAGGTTTAACAGTACATTACTGAAAAGGAAGCACTTTACAGTAATGTACTGTTAAACTACAGTTTTGGGGGGAAAATACAGTTATATACTGTACTTTCTTTTATAGTAATTTACAGGTAACTGGCTGCCAGTAAGTTACCGTAAAACAACAGGATTTTTTTTTTTTTTTACAGTGTACCTTGAGAAGACAATGTGGGAAGTATATTGGTTTTACATATATAGGCTATTGTACATCTCCTGAAGTAATGACTTATCATGTTGCATTTGGACCTCTTGATAGTGAACATTACTGTACAGTCAATGTTGAGGTTATTTGGTATAATCTGGTCAAATTCACAGTAAAATTCAATGTGCCAAAGACACTATTCAGTACAAGTACATTAGTTATATTCTGACTGACTATATGCTAGATTGATTACACCAGTGCCCTCCATTTACCCTCCTTCCCAGTTGTTATTACTCCCAACCCTCTAAAAGACAACACTCCATTTTATTACTTACTACTGCGCTAAAAATAAATTAGCCATAACTGCAAAACAGATGGCGGTATGTATCTAATAACATTTACCCCTCACCCTATGTAGTAGTAAACATGATTTATAATTTGTAAGATATGATATGATTCATGATTCATGCCTGTGTCAGTAGCACATTGGTGGGTTAATAGAAATGCCACCATGTTGGCTGATTTACTTAGTAAAATGCTCATTCCAAGGTTCAGGTTCAGGAGATTGGAGTCAGTCTGAGTTACACGATCCATGCATTATGTAGAAGAGAACTGACACGACCTTCAGACATCACAGTCTACTCTATATATTACCACCCAGCTTGACCCTCCATCTCAAGGCCTTCCGGAAGGATTTAGAGATACATCTGATATATTTAACTTCTATTTCCATTAAATGATTGACTCACATTATTTATGAACTTGAGAAACCATTCTGTTATGACCGGACATGAGAGGAGATGAGGCACTTTAATTTGGATGAAAACGGTTGTTTGATACCCGTATTAACAATTATGTTTTGACATTTTCCATTTTCAACAGAAATGTATTAGAAAATATGACAAAGAAATAATGATACCACCAACACACACACACACACACACACACACACACACACACACACACACACACACACACACACACACACACACACACACACACACACACACACCACACACACACACACACACACACACACACACACACTCTTGTATAACTAACCTTGTGGGGACACACAATTCAGTCCCATTCAAAATTATATTTTCCCTAACCCCTAACCTTATCCCAAAGATCTAACCTTAACCCTAAACCTAACCCTAGAACTAACCCTAATTCTAACTTTAACCCTAAACCCCCTAGAAACAGCATTTGACCTTGTGGCGACTAACAAAATGTCCCCAGCGGGTCAAATGTTTGTTCATTTACTATTCTTGTGGGAACACGTCCACACACACACACGTCCACACACACACGCACACGCACACACAGTATATTAGGCATTCTCAAATTAAATGTATGTTTGTGTTGACTGTACAAATACACATAAAAACATGTACTGTATAAATCCTATCCGAAATTATTTTGGTTTCACCATATGGCAGGGATCCTCAACTAGAATCCCCCGCTGGCCAATTTTTTCTTGAGTGGCAGGTCAGGGGGCTGGAACATAATTACAAATAATCTGTAGACTGCAAGTTGACCGCAAGAGCAGATATGATATTTGACTAAAACATAATAATTTCGAACATTGCTTACATTTGTATACGATCACGTGTCTGTATTATGCGTGGGAATACTTGGAACAGATTTCCAACATCAAAATCATTTGGAGCTGATTTCCTGGTGTTTTTAGTCTTATTTTTTTTTTACCCTAATGGGTAAATTACATTCTTTGCATCTGAGCTCCTAGAGTGTGTGGCTCTCCTTTATTTTAAAGTTTTCTACTCCGCTAGCCAGCACCTCGCCTAAATAGGTGTGCGTTTATTAATTTTTTTCTAGTTGGTGAACCCTGCCATATGGCTTTATTAGTCCCATATGTAGAAGGGGAAAAAAATCGACCCCGTCTGCTAGAAGGGAAAGGATAGCAAATACAGTGCTTTTTTGAGAGCGCAGGGTCCATTTTTTAATAATTGACTTTAGAATTATTTATGACATTAATTGCCACATTATCGACTGGCTGTCAGGTCCTTTGGCATGCAGTCCATCCTTCTTCCCGCAGAGCGCTAGCCAGGCGCTTGCTCAGCCTAAAGTAGACTGACAAGCTAATTATACCATCTTCTCTCACAGTGAGAAATGTTGCTAATCTGAAACCAGGCTTGAAACCAGATTCGTACCAAATGGTAACCTATTCCCTATGTAGTGCACTACTGTATGTCTGACTCTTATTGATGGAGTAGGCCTACGACCTGGGGGATGATGACTGGGTCAGTTCTTCCATAAAGATGTAATTTTCATAGTCTTTGTGAGATACAAGGCACATAGTGTATCCCTGAGACAGTGTGGGTGGACATAATATATATATATATTTTTATATTATTTTACCCATTTTTTCTCCCCTATTTCGAGGTATCCAATTGGTAGTTACAGTCTTGTCTCATCATTGCAACTCCCGTATTGACTTGGGAGAGGTGAAGATCGAGAGCCGTGCATCCCCCGAAACACAACCCAACCAAGCCGCACTGCTTCTTGAAACAATGCCCACTTAACCCGGAAGCCAGCCACACCAATGTGTCGGAGGAAACACCGTACACCTGGAAACCGTGTCAATGTGCACTGTGCCCGGCCCGCCACAGGAGGTGCTAGAGCGCGATGGGACAAGGACATCCCTGCTGGCCAAACCCTCACTTAACCCAGATGACGCTGGGCCAATTGTGCGCCGCTCCGTTGGTCTCTCGGTCGCAGCCGGCTGCAATAGAGCCTGGACTCGAACCAGCATCTCAAGTGGCACAGCTAGAATATTACTACTTTTCTCCAAAGAACATATCCCCTCAGAAAAATGTATGCTAATAGTCTATCCAATATTAGTACATTTGTCAAATGTTTTAACCCAAAATTAGGAAGGCATCCAGCATAAATATATATATATATATATATATATATATATATATATAAATCCTTAAACCACGTATAAATCCTTAAACCATCTAGATGGCTTGGGTAGAAACCCTAGATTTGTGTCTATATACTATATCTTGTGCAAGGATGAAATGGTATGAATATATTCATCAAAATAACATTTTGATGAAAATATGTCAATCATTATTTGAACATGTTGGCAACCCGTTGTGTAAAAGTGATAATGTCCTGGAAGCCGGTGTTCGGAAGATATATTTGCACGGTTTGCCAGCCCTCGACTTCGACTTCCTCCAAACACTGGCTTCTCGGGTATTATCACTGAAATAAATCCTTTAACCATGTAATCTCTCAACAACAACAAATGTCTCAAGGTAAAAACATGACCGTTTTAATGATGCTGTTTCCGTACAGGAATACCTCTGCATCTTGTTGAGATGTGTGGCTGTGACAACGATAGGACGTGACACATACCAAACTTGGCATGTCCCAGAGTTATCTTCAGTGGCTGGGATGCTGTCATCTCTACCTACAGTACATCACTACCACTGGGTCAATGCTACTGTGACACATGTCTTTTCAGCAGAGTGCCTATTCAGCCAGATCAGGGCGTATATTACATTTTATGTTTATATACTGTATGTGTGTGTGTGTGTGGTGGTGGTGGGGGTTGGGGGGGGGGGGGGGGGTATGTATGAGGGAAAGAGGGGAGAGAGGGTGAGGTGCACATTTTGGTATCTTCCTCCTATGACTGTCTGTGCCAGTTGTCTGTAAACATAAGCCATGTTCCTCAATCAGACAAGCACTAATAAAACTGCACTCCATAACACATCTGATAGCACATCCAATCACTATTATAGTGATGAACCCCAAAGATCAAGTACTCCAGCTCAGCTGTTCATGTTCACAGTCTAAAAAATACTTATTAAAAATGTGTCTTTGATCAAATGAACTAAAAAAATATACAAAATAAAGATTAAATAAACACAAATTGCAACATTCAAAAACAAAAATTCATACAAATTCAGATTTCACTGAGTTTTTTGTAACAAGAGCTCCACTGCCTATCTAATTATTTCACATGCCCAGTGCAACCTATCTCTCTTGCACATGCTCAGATAGTGCAGACCCAGATTTGACTTTTGACCCCCTTTGATCAGCAGTTTTGGCAGGGCAATCCATCATTGTGCTCTTACTGTCACAAGAGGTGCCTGGCCTGTCTGGCTGCAGCTGTGTGTCACTGATGATGAGAGTAGGGGAGGGGGAGGAGGAGAGGGCAGGAGAGGAGTAGGGGTGGAGGAGGGTAGGGGGACAGGAGGGGAGGGAAGGAGAAGAGCGGGGAGGAGAAGAGAGGGGAGGAGAAGAGAGGGGAAGACAGAGAAGGATGGAAGAGGGATGGGGACAAGAGGCGCTGCTTAAAGGCAATCATGTCAGCATCTACTTGACTGCTCAGCTCAGAGTGACTGTGAGATTGAAGCAACACTAGGAGAAGCTGACATGGCCAGAGGAGTCAGGAGAGACAGGCAGAAGACACTAGAGGGCTGTGTCTGATTACGGAACACAGCCTATGTGTCCCAAATGGCACCCTATCCCCTATATAGTGCACTACATTTGTAGTACACTATATAGGGAATATGGTGCTATTTGGAACACACACAGCCAGAGTTAAGGGAATGATGGATTGTTTAATACTACTGTGGAGAAGATTGTGTAGTAGGCAATCTCTGGGAATATGTAGAGCCCTCTATAAGAAGATCATCAGCCACCTAAGCCAGAGCCTGTTCACCCCGCTATCATCTAGAAGGCGTAGACAGTACAGGTGCATCAAAGCTGGGACCGAGAGACTGAGAAACAGCTTCTATCTCAAGGCCATCAGACTGTAAAATAGTCACCATGAACCAGCCACCACCCAGTACCCTGCCCTGAACTTTAGTCACTGTGACCACCCGGTACGCTACCCTGTGCCTTAGAGACTGCTGCCCTATGTACAGAGTGTTTATATTCTGTTTTATCCACAATATATGTATATGCTATATTCTAGTCATGGCTCATCCTATATTACTGCACTGTTGGAGCTAGAAACATAAACATTTTGCTGCACCTGCAATAACATCTGCAAAAATGTATACGTGACCAATGAAATTCAATTTTATGTATATATTATCTGTCTGTGGATATACAGTTGAAATTGGAAGTTTACATACACTTAGGTTGGAGTCATTAAAACTTGTTTTTCAACCACTCCACAAATGTTAATTAACAAACTATAGTTTTGGCAAGTCAGGGGCGGCAGGGTAGCCTGGTGGTTAGAGTGTTGGACTAGTAACCAAAAGGTTGCAAGTTCAAATCCCCGAGCTGACAAGGTAAAAATCTGTTGTTCTGCCCCTGAACAGGCAGTTAACCCACTGTTCCTAGGCCTCATTGAAAATAAGAATTTGTTTTTAGCTGACTTGCCTAGTTAAATAAAGGTTTAAAAAAAAGTTGGTTAGGACATCTACTTTGTGCATGACAAAAGTCATTTTTCCAACAATTGTTTACAGACAGATTATTTCACTTATAATTCACTGTATCAAAATTCCAGTGGGTCAGAAGTTTACATACACTAAGTTGACTGCGACTTTAAACAGCTTGGAAAATTCCAGAAAATGATGTCATGGCTTTAGAAGCTTCTGATAGGCTAATTGACATCATTTGAGTCAATTGGAGGTGTACCTGTGGATGTATTTCAAGGCCTACCTTCAAACTCGGTGCCTCTTTGCTTGACATCATGGGAAAATAAAAATAAAGACCTCAGAAAAAGCTATTTCCAAATGCCTGAAGGTACCACGTTCATCTCTACAAACAATAGTATGCAAGTATAAACACCATGGGACCACGCAGCCGTCATACCGCTCAGGAAGGAGACGTGTTCTGTTTCCTAGAGATGAACGTACTTTGGTGCGAAAAGTGAAAATCAATCCCAGAACAACTGCAAAGGAGCTTGTGAATATGCTGGAGGAAACATGTACAAAGTATCTATATCCACAGTAAAACAAGTCCTATATTAACATAACCTGAAAGGCCGCTCAGCAAGGAAGAAGCCACTGCTCCAGACCCGCCATAAAAATGCCAGACTACAGTTTGCAACTGCACATGTGGACAAAGAGTGTACTTTTTGGAGAAATGTCCTCTGGTCTGATGATACAGAAATAGAACTGATTGGCCATAATGACCATCGTTATGTTTGGAGGAAAGGGGGAGGCTTGCAAGCCGGAGAACACCACCCCAACCGTGGAGCACGGGGGTGGCAGCATCATGTTGTGGGGGTGCTTTGCTGCAGGAAGGACTGGTGCACTTCACAAAATAGATGGCATCATGAGGAAGTAAAATTATGTGGATATATTGAAGCAACATCCCAAGAAATCAGTTAAAGCTTGGTCGCAAATGGGTCTTCCAAATGAACAATGACCCCAAGCATACTTCCAAAGTTGTGGCAAAATGGCTTAAGGACAACAAAGTGAAGGTATTGGAGTGGACATCACAAAGACTTGACCTCAATCCCATAGAACATTTGTTGGCAGAACTGAAAAATGTGTACAAGCAAGGAGGCCTACAAACCTGACTCAGTTACACCAGCTCTGTCAGGAGGAATGGGCCAAAATTCACCCAATCTGTTGTGGGAATCTTGTGGAAGGCTACCTGAAACATTTGACCCATGTTAAACAATTTAAAGACAATGCTACCAAATACTAATTGAGTGTATGTAAACTTCTGACCCACAGGGAATGTGATGAAATAAATAAATGCTGAAATAAATAATTATCTCTACTATTATTCTGACATTTCACATTCTTAAAATAAAGTGGTGATCCTAACCGACCTAAGAGGGTATTCTTACTAGGATTAAATGTCAGGAATTGTGAAAAACTGAGTTTAAATGTATTTGGCTAAGGTGTATGTAAACGTCCGACTTCAACTGTATGTAAAGAAAATGATTGTAACACAAGATGACCAAACTTGTTTGTTTTGTCAATTGTAGCCACTATAGGCAATAGGGCATCTAAATAACTGTGCATTGATTGCTTACAGGTCATTTAGGATTAACTGAACCTCAGATTAATACCAGTTGATACTGTATTGACATGCAGAGGTGTTCAACATTCCACACCTTAGCCACTGAAAAAAGTCAATACATTTTAGTGCACCATAACCTGATTCTAAAGTTAGGAGACTGTATTTGAGACATATATCTATATTTTTTAAAGAAAATCTGACCTTGTGATCTGTACTGAAGCAATATTCTGATGTGACAAACCCAGTGGACCCAAAATCCATTTGCCATGCCCCTGGAGTATTTGGTGTATGTGTGTACAAACCTGCTATCCCTTGAAGAAGTCTGGCCTCATGTATTAATTCTGAATATTTTGGATTACGTTCTGTAGAGAAATCTTTAACACTGTGGGTAGATTTCATTTCTGAACTGTAATGTCAAAAATGTATCACTGTTCGGTGATTTTGAAGGGATATGAGAGAGAGAAAGAGAGAGAGAGAGACAGAGAGAGAGAGAGAGAGAGAGAGAGAGAGAGAGAGAGAGAGAGAACAAGAGAACGAGAGAGCGAGACAGGATAGAAAGGCAGAGTGAGGGAATAGCAGTACAGCGGATGAAATAAAAGTGGTGGGAGATTGCCACTTGTCAGATCCTTCAGCCTGCCGCTATGGATTTCAGTAAGGCTAATGAGGCAAACAGTGAGCGCTATTACTATTGTCAATGATCTTCTGACAGCTAAACAGATAGGCACATTCCGTTCCCCGTCACTTTCAAATGGACGCCAAGTGCATTAATGGAAAAGAAAAGGGGGAAGACATCAGACAAAGAGGCTGAGTGATGTCTTGCTGACTGCACTACTGCATCCCAGAGTGTGCTATACAATAACATGATGTGAAAGGACATTGTCAGGACAGGCAGGGCCCTGCTCAGTGAGGAGACAGTGCCGAGACAGGCCCAGGATTGTACATAGTGTCAGAAAACAGATATGAAGATAGAGATACTGGTGGTGCCATAAACACTGAGAAATGAGGGTTCCTCAAGGGTTATTTGGGAAGGGTGATGGGTGTATGTGGAACCATACTGACCCAAAGAACCTTTTGATCCTTTCAATGGTTCATTGCAGTAAAAAAAGGGTTACATTCTCTTTTGTAAAAATAATTCAATGTAGGGGCTGCGGCTCATTAAATATATTGGGGTGTGGTTTTCTGCTACCTTTAGTGAGAGTGTCATTCCAGTTGATCTAATGTGTTGTGTTATGCCATTACATATTAAATATGACTATGGTCAGTGATGGTGTCTTGTGAAAAACTCACATGTGGCTTTGTGTCAGTAGTTCTCAATTACCTCCTCAGGGACCCCCAGCCATTCCAGAGCTGATTCAACTATTTAATGAAGACAATAATACAACCATGCAATTTTAACAATATTATATTTAACAATATTATATGGATATTGAACCAGAATTAAAAAAACTAAAAACGCTTTGCGCTTGAGAAAGGTTGTTTATAGAAGCATTCTCCATGAAGGTTCTATAAAGAACCCTCAAAAAGTGTTGCAACCATATTGCAACCATATCATTATAAGCAGCAGTTGTGATGCATGTGTAGCATGAATGTATACAGTATGTGTGTTTGTGTGTATGTCTATGTGGGTGTGTGTATGTTTGTGTGGGTGTGTGGATGTCTGTGTGGGTGTATGTGTGTATGTATGTCTGTGTGGGTGTGTGGATGTCTGTGTGGGTGTATGTGTGTATGTATGTCTGTGTGGGTGTGTGGATGTCTGTGTGGGTGTGTATATGTCTGTGTGGGTGTGTGGATGTCTGTGTTGGTGTATGTGTGTGTGTGTATGTCTGTGTGGGTGTGTGGATGTCTGTGTGGGTGTGTATATGTCTGTGTGGGTGTGTGGATGTCTGTGTGGGTGTATGTGTGTATGTATGTCTGTGTGGGTGTGTGGATGTCTGTGTGGGTGTGTATATGTCTGTGTGGGTGTGTGGATGTCTGTGTGGGTGTGTGTGTGTCTGTGTGCGTGCGTGATTGAGTGAGTGCATGTGTGCTAAGGTGTGGCAAGTCAGAGCAGGTAGTCAGTTCAGTTCAAATGGTCAGCAGTCTGAGGGCCCAATGGGCCCTGGTCAAAAGCAGTAAACTATAGGAATAATGTGCCATTTGGTACACAGCCCCAGTCTCTCTTGTATTTTGAGTTTACACCAGCAGGCCTGTTCTGTCAGGATGGAGAGGAGAGGGGCTGTACAGAGGGGCCTGCCTCCGGACACCTTCAGTTAATCTACATTTGGTCTTTGTGGTGAGAAGTGTCATTTTCCCCAATATCTGCAGCTACAGTACTTGAGGTGATCCAAACAGTGAAGTGTGAGGAGCTGTCACCTCTCATAAGGCTCTACCACCAGGAGAATATGACTGGGCCATGATATGCTTCCTGGAAGGGAGGAGGACAGGAAGCAGGGGACACTATGAGAGCAAGAGAGAGAGGGAGAGAGAGAGAGAGAGAGAGAGAGAGAGAGATGGACTCCAGCTGCTGCAGCTCGCCTTGAGACAAAGTGTTGAGGCGATGGATGGAGGGATAAAGCTCATCATCATTTTAGGCAGATTTATTCAGATTCAAACAGATTACCAGGCAAGAAACTGAGGGTGGTGGAGGGGGTGTTATGTGGTTATGGCTGGTCATGTAGATGGTGGGATGGTTTCCCATCAAAACGGCAGGTGTGTATGAGAGCTGGAGCAGCTAGACTGTTGGTAGTTGGGTTTCACAAAGATGTTCTGGCAAGCAGCCTATTTGTTTGGCATAGTTACAGTATGCTTGTTTTAGCTCAACTGGCTGCTAGTGTTTGGTTGTCGTAGCAGCGGGAGTGATGTTGGCATACCCGGGGACTATGGGTACCAGTGTAGTCTACACTGCAGGGTATAACAGCTCACCTGACTCTTACGGTCTTGAACAGCCAGCTGGGAAGGAAAAGGGACCAGGTACAAACAGAGGATGATCGCAGAAACACAAAGACCTGGCCAGAGGGAAGGTCTGAAGAGGGACTGAGGCATGTTCACAATATAACTGACTGTAAGACAGTTCCTCTGCTTTGTGCTGTTCTGTTGTGTGATAAAGTGCAGCTTGCCATAAATCGACTGAGGGGCTGTCTGCACAGCTGATGACCTAAGTTACAGCTTGATAGATAGATCGCAAGAAAGGAAAGGTGGTGGCGGTGGGAGGAAAAGTAAGGGTTGAAAGATGAAGGAAATGTATACCTTTCCTTCACATCTCATCTATCAGAGGGGAAATCGAGGAGGCTTGTCTAAAATCCATGGGAACAAGCAGATGGGGGGAGGATGAGGGGAAACAGAGGAGGGGAGTGTGAGGGGCGTTTCAAGATTGTTTCATTTGGGCCACAGAGAATACTGTATGAGAGAGCACTAAGAACTCTTGTCTTGACATCCAGAAGAGGGTCTGTATACAATTAAAGAGACATTACAATAACAGGATGAAAGTGATTTGTAGCCTAATATCTCCATCACACTGTATATAATCTGGCAGTAGAAGAAGCAGACCATTCTCCGATACAGTTTATATCTAATTTTGAAAACGAATGGTCTTCTTCCTTCTATTTCAAGTGAATGACAGTGTTCCTATTACGACAATAACTATAAAAACAGTATACTACCGTAGGCAGAGATTGTTATAAGGAGGCATGGGCTGGTATGCTTATGAACAGTGATAATTCAATAGATAGCAGCATAATACAATAAATGCATTACTATACACAGGTGGTTCTAAGAAAATGTTCCCCATGTATTTCATGTCATTTGCAACAAGGATATCGCAGACAACAGAAGTAAAGCTGTCGTCCAATCTAACAAGCATCGCATTTCTGTCAGAGAGGGGAAAGAATTGCGAGCTGAAGTGAATGATTGCATTATGCATTCAATCAGCTTTTAGCTTTTCAAGAGCCATCAATATGTCAAGGGATGACATAACCAAAGGATGTAGCAGCGCTTAGTATCAAGGTTATCTATTCCCTGCCACCGAGGCTTTCTATCCACTCCTTATGGGCCTGTCCCTTTCACATTGCATGTGTATAACGTTTTTATCAACCCCGCAATCAATGAAGGCCATAATGGTCCGGAAAAATCTATTAACAACGCAATTAAACTTTTCTTATCATCGCTAACAGCTTAAATTATTCCTTCAGTGTAGATAGACAGCCTGTGTTCTCATGTTCATTTACAACCCTAACAGGGGGTGAATTATGAGGTTATTTACATGCTTTCAGGCATACTGTAAGCCGTTAGCTGTACACAGTCATTCGGCCTGATCTGCACGGTACGTTTCTTCACCAACACCATTAGATACAGTTCATATTTACTGCTATATTTGTCGTCGTATAATCCAGTGGTTCCCAACCTTCTTTGGTTACTGTACCACCAATTTAAAGACATGCTCTGGTACTTTGGCGACTAAGAAAGTATTTTTTAAACCTCCCGCTTTGGGCTGAATGTGTCAATGTGTAGTTCATTCATGCATAATCTATTAGCAGAATTGCTGTCTTAACTCAGTTAGCCATGGCTCATAAGTGCTACTTTCAGAACTACTGGCTAAAAAGTATACAAAAATGTATAATCTCCATGCGTGCAACCCAAACAGTACCTTACAGATATGATAAGCAAACATCTAAACTTTTAATACCGTTTGCTGTATATTCATTAATTAATTCATTCTGAAGATTCATGCAGCTAAAACATAATAGATCTCAATTGAAATCCATGTACTTGTAGCGGGGTGCGTAATTGGTGGCAGAGAAGTCAGGCGCAGGAGAGCAGAACTGGGTAATAACTGGAGATTTATTAAGCAAAACCAACAGCATCCAGAACAACAAGATAAATGGGCACAAAAATAACCCGTCGTGCGTTCACGGGGAACGTGCCCAAGCACTACTTTTAAACAATCCCACACGAAGGGGGGAATCCCACACATGGGGGGAACAGAGGTTTAAATACACAACAAGTAAATCAGGGAATTGAAACCAGGTGTGTGGAAAAACAAGACAAAACAAATGGAAAATGAAAAGTGGATCGACGATGGCTAGAAGTCCGGCGACGCCGACCGCCGAGCAAATACTATTTATATTTTTGACAACTTTTACTTTTACTTTTACTTTACTACACTGCTAAATATAATGATGTACTTTTTTCTCTATACATTTTCCCTGACAACCAAAAGTACTCGTTACATTTTGAATGCATAGCAGAACAGGAAAATGGTCCATTCACACACTTATCAAGAGAACATTCCTGGTCATCCATACTGCCTCTGACCTGGTGGACTCACTTAACACACATGCTTCGTTTGTAAATTATGTGTGAGTGCTGGAGTGTGCCCCTTGCTATCTGTAAATAAAATAAAAACAAGAAAATTGTGCTGTCCGGTTTGCTTACAGTTTTTTACAATCACTTTGGCTGTAATTTTGGAACTTTGATGTCATTTTTCAAAACTCTAGACACACACACTCTCTCACAACCAATGATCAAAATGCAAATTTTTCAAAACTAACACTTTTTCCAATTGCTTGGATACAATACACATAAAGCTACGATCATTTGTTTGTTGAACTAAAATCACCTGTTCAAAATGACACCAAAGTATTACCATTTCAAAATACAATTCACACATTACATCTGAGATGACTGTCTATTCATTTCGTTACAATGATCTAACTATCAATTGATATAACTGTTCAAATGATAATTAACTGTTGCATTACTCTTAATGCATAGTTTTATGGAAACTGAAAAACAATATTCCATGTTTAGATCATGAAAGTTTCAGGATAACGAGATCCATTGACACCAATTACCATGAAACATGACTACATTATCTATGGATGTAATATTTCATCATCATCCTTTATCAGACACTGTTTCTATGGTCCCATGTACCACGTTTCCAGACCATGTTTTCAGATTTGACATTACTGTACACTCACCGGTCATTTTATTAGGTACACCTCTCTAGTACTGGGTAGGACCCCCCTTTTGCCTCCACAACAGCCTGAATTATTCACGGTGCTGTACGTTAAGGAATGCCCTTCTGCACACCACTGTTTTAAACAGCTGTTATTTGAGCATTTGTGGCCTTTCTGTTAGCTGGAATGAGTCTGGACATTCTCCTCTGACCTCTCATTAACAAGGTGTTTTTGCCCACAGAACTGCCGCTCACTGAATGTGTTTTGTTTTTCGCACCATTCTCTGTAAACTCTAGAGACTGCAGTGCATAAAAATCCCAGGAAGGCAGCTGTTTCTGAGATGCTGGAATCACCATGTGTAGCATCATCAATCATACCACGGTCAAAGTTGCTTAGATTACGCATCTTGCCCGTTCTAATGTTACAGTGCCTTGCGAAAGTATTCGGCCCCCTTGAACTTTGCGACCTTTTGCCACATTTCAGGCTTCAAACATGAAGATATAAAACTGTATTTTTTTGTGAAGAATCAACAACAAGTGGGACACAATCATGAAGTGGAACGACATTTATTGGATATTTCAAACTTTTTTAACAAATCAAAAACTGAAAAATTGGGCGTGCAAAATTATTCAGCCCCTTTACTTTCAGTGCAGCAAACTCTCTCCAGAAGTTCAGTGAGGATCTCTGAATGATCCAATGTTGACCTAAATGACTAATGATGATAAATACAATCCACCTGTGTGTAATCAAGTCTCCGTATAAATGCACCTGCACTGTGATAGTCTCAGAGGTCCGTTAAAAGCGCAGAGAGCATCATGAAGAACAAGGAACACACCAGGCAGGTCCGAGATACTGTTGTGAAGAAGTTTAAAGCCGGATTTGGATACAAAAATATTTCCCAAGCTTTAAACATCCCAAGGAGCACTGTGCAAGCGATAATATTGAAATGGAAGGAGTATCAGACCACTGCAAATCTACCAAGACCTGGCCGTCCCTCTAAACTTTCAGCTCATACAAGGAGAAGACTGATCAGAGATGCAGCCAAGAGGCCCATGATCACTCTGGATGAACTGCAGAGATCTACAGCTGAGGTGTGAGACTCTGTCCATAGAACAACAATCAGTCGTATATTGCACAAATCTGGCCTTTATGGAAGAGTGGCAAGAAGAAAGCCATTTCTTAAAGATATCCATGAAAAGTGTTGTTTAAAGTTTGCCACAAGCCACCTGGGAGACACACCAAACATGTGGAAGAAGGTGCTCTGGTCAGATGAAACCAAAATTGAACTTTTTGGCAACAATGCAAAACGTTATGTTTGGCGTTAAAGCAACACAGCTGAACACACCATCCCCACTGTCAAACATGGTGGTGGCAGCATTATGGTTTGGGCCTGCTTTTCTTCAGCAGGGACAGGGAAGATGGTTCAAATTGATGGGAAGATGTATGGAGCCAAATACAGGACCATTCTGGAAGAAAACCTGATGGAGTCTGCAAAAGACCTGAGACGGGGACGGAGATTTGTCTTCCAACAAGACAATGATCCAAAACATAAAGCAAAATCTACAATGGAATGGTTCAAAAATAAACATATCCAGGTGTTAGAATGGCCAAGTCAATGTCCAGACCTGAATCCAATCGAGAATCTGTGGAAAGAACTGAAAACTGCTGTTCACAAATGCTCTCCATCCAACCTCACTGAGCTCGAGCTGTTTTGCAAGGAGGAATGGGAAAAAATGTCAGTCTCTCGATGTGCAAAACTGATAGAGACATACCCCAAGCGACTTACAGCTGTAATCGCAGCAAAAGGTGGCGCTACAAAATATTAACTTAAGGGGGCTGAATAATTTTGCACGCCCAATTTTTCCGTTTTTGATTTGTTAAAAAAGTTTGAAATATCCAATAATTGTCGTTCCACTTCATGATTGTGTCCCACTTGTTGTTGATTCTTCACAAAAAAATACAGTTTTATATCTTTATGTTTGAAGCCTGAAATGTGGCAAAAGGTCGCAAAGTTCAAGGGGGCCGAGTTGCAGGCAGCCACATGATTCGCTGTTCAAATGTAACCTTCCTTGATGAGCTAAATCAGGTCTGTAGAGCTGATGGCATGACCTATGTCATTGTATGGGATAATGTCAGGTTTCACCATTCTCAAATGGTGCAAGCATGGTTTCAGGCCCATCCAAAATTTACCACCCTGTACTCTCCTTTCCTTAACCCGATTGAGGAATTTTTCCCCACATGGAGGTGGGGGGTATATGATAGGAGCCCTCACGAACAAACCGCCCTTCTCCAGGCCATGGATGACGCATGCAATGACATCACAGCAGACCGTTGTCAGGCCTGGATTCGCAATGCCAGAAGATTCTTCCCAAGATGTTTGGCTAATGAAAACATCCATTGTGATGTGGATGAGATCCTATGGCCAAATCCACAAGACAGAGTTGAGGGAAATATAGAAGTACAGTAATCAATCCTTTGTTTTGCTTTTTACAGTAAGCCAGGTGAGGAACACTGCAGTTGATGTTTTACTGTAGTTTCTCTTTTTTTGAAGCTAATTATTTTTGCTTTGATTCAAAGAAACCTATGAGTGATTTTATTGTATTTCATCAATACATTTCAGATTTTGTTAAATGATTCCACTGTGTCTGTAGTATTCTCTCTACTAGTCCTTTTACAGTGATGTATTTACGTGTAGTACCATAATGAAACATGTATGACATGTTTTGTACTACAATATTTAATGATTGAACGAACAACTACACAGTGAAACTATAGGTATCTTGTGTGTGGGAGACCTAAATTAATGTTCCTATGGTATTTCGTGATAAATTACTTATTTGAACCAATGATTCTGCAAGTGCAAGGTTTCTTTAAAGATTTGAATGCACAATGCAATGTTTTGAACATTGGACAGCCTGTGTTACAAGTGATGACCGTTTTGAGTTTTGTGTCTAGTTTTGCAAAACTGTAATATAAGGAATTTGAAATGATTTATACTTTTACTTTTTATACTTAAGTATATTTCAGCAATTACATTTACTTTTGATACTTAAGTATATTTAAAAACAAATACTTTGACTTTTACTCAAGTAGTATTTCTCTGAGTTACTTTCACTTTTACTTCAGTCATTTTCTATTAAGGTATCTTTACTTTTACTCTAGTAACAATTGGGTACTTTTTCCACCACTGGCTTTCTTATCTTAAACGTATTACTCAGTTCGTCATAGTCATTTAGTTTTAAGTTCTTGAAACACATTAAATCCAATTACACTGAGTAACGTGTGTAATTGATGAAAAGTCAAACATGATATAGGGCACTACATACATTTTCATTGTGTAGCTACATCAAATTCAGGTCACCGTTGAGAAATAAAGTCTGGAGTTTCACCGCAATTTTTTTTGTTGACAATACTGTACTGTGGTTTATGCTACTTTTTCCAAGCTTTCAGAGTTTAACGAAATTGAATCTTTCCAGGGTTGAAGCTAACTTTCTATGGGCTCTGATCAAAAGTAGTGCACTACATAGGGAATAGGTTGCTATTTGGGATGAATCCTAAGTATTGCTTCGATACAGCGTTTCCCTGTCATTGGTGTGCAGCAGTCTCTTTCTTTTTCTCTCTTGTTCTCTCTCTTTCTCTCTTTCTGGTCTTTCACTCTCTTTCTGGTGGGTGCAGTATAAATGGCAAATGAATTACAGATGAACATTGACTCAAATGAATCACCCTGCAGTCCCAGGGTGATATGGCAGCCATTTAAAACTTGTATCAATAGCCCTGAAGTTGAAAACATGCAGGCACTGCAGTTGTTTGGTCACAATAAACATAGGAGGGGAAACAGGAGTTTTGGGACACAGACGAGGAGTTTCCAGACACACTATATCATAATGACATGCATAAAATGTTTCAGCTGTCCATTCAACTTTCCTCTGAGACCTATGGATGGTTTGCAAATGGAAGGTGGTTATAACCACAGCTACATGTCACTAGGCAGATTTCCTTTGACCCAGGTTTATTCAACACTTCAAACACTTCATTTTTTATTGGACACTAGGTTTTTTGCGAAAACATATATTTTCTTTTGTGACGTCATTATGTCCAGCTGTTTAAATTGACACAAGACAGTTCAATAGAAACACACAGTAGCAGGCAATTGTGGCATCTATTTTCTATGCAAACTTTCAAAATGCCAACAACAACAAAAAAACAAGTTAAGTACTTTACACCACTGAAGAAAGTTTACCACCACAGTGTTTCAAAAGGCATCACCATTTTATGACAGTACCTAAAGACCATTCAGAAATCCAAAGGCTTGGAGAATATCTTGCCATGTGTTGCAGAACATATTCATTTTCCAATTTCATCGGTTACCCCTTGAGACACACTGGGGTTACCCTGGCAATGATCTGAGTGTTGTAGATACTGTACACTAGACCAGTGTACTGTAGATACTGTATAACCCTGAGTAGTGTAGATACAGTATAGACCTGAGTACTGTAGATACTGTACACTAGACCTGAGTACTGTAGATACTGTATGGACCTGAGTACTGTACACTAGACCTGAGTACTGTAGATACTGTACAGACCTGAATACTGTAGATATTGTACAGACAAGAGTACTGAAGATACTGTACAAACCAGAGTACTGTAGATACCACACAGACCTGCATACTGTAGATACTGTATAGACCTGAGTAGATACTGTACACTAGACCTGAATACTGTAGATACTGTAAAGACCTGAGTACTGTAGATACTGTATAGACCAGCATACTGTAGATACTGTATAGACCTGAGTACTGTAGATACTGTACACTAGACCTGAGTACTGTAGATACTGTATAGACTTGAGTACTGTAGATACTGTACACTAGACCTGGACACTGTACACTAGACTGAGTACTGTAGATACTGTACACTAGACCTGGATACTGTACACTAGACTGAGTACTGTAGATACTGTACACTAGCAACCGAAAAAGGTAAAGACATTACACTGCTCATAACACTGTGATAATAACAAATCTGTTAAACAATACTTTTTTGTTTTTTTGTTTAAGCTTATGGAGTAGCAAACAAAATTGGAGGCTAGGAAATAGCTTCAATTATTCGTATTACATTTAGTTTGTAAAAAAAAAATACAAAAAAAACTTGACTTAAACTTCTTACATACATAATTATGTAATTCTCCTCGCCACATAGTGCTACAGATCCGATTAGATAACCTCCTTTTAGACCATACTCACTTTGTCTAGGGCAGTAGTTCCCTAAACTTTTTATAGTCCCGTACCCCTTCAAACATTAAAACTCCAGCTACGTACCCCCTCTAGCACCAGGGTCAGCGCACTCTCAAATGTTGTTTGTTGCCATCATTGTAAGCTTGCCACACACACACTATATGAAACATTTATTAAACATAAGAATGAGTGTGAGTTGTCGTCACAACCCGGCATGTGGGAAGTGACAAAGAGTTCTTATAGGACCAGGGCACAAATAATATAATAATATAATAATAATCAATAATTTTGCTCTTTATTTAGCCATCTTACATATAAAACCTTATTTGTTCATCAAAAATTGTGAATAACTCACCACAGGTTAATGAGAAGGGTGTGCTTGAAAATATGCACATAACTTTGCAATGTTGAGTTGTATTGGAGAGTCTCAGTCTTAAATCCTTTCCCACACACAGTCTGTACCTGTATTTAGTTGTCATGCTAGTGAGGGCCAGGAATCCACTCTCACATAGGTATGTGGTTGCAAAGGGCATCAGTGTCTTAACAGCGTGATTTGACAAGGCAGGATACTCTGAGCGAAGCCCTATCCAGAAATCTGGCAGTGGCTTCTGATTAAATTCAATTTCCACAGAACTGCTTGTTGCAATTTTGACGAGGCTCTCTTGTTCAGATATCGATAAGTGGACTGGAGGCAGGGCATGAAAGGGATAATGAATCCAGTTGTTTGTGTCATTAGTTTCTGGAAAATACTTGCGTAATTGCGCACCCAGCTCACTCAGGTGCTTCGCTATATCACATTTGTGTTTGTATTTATTATGGATCCCCATTAGCTGCTTCCAAAGCAGCAGCTACTCTTCCTGGGATTTATTATGGATCCCCATTAGCTGCTTCCAAAGCAGCAGCTACTCTTCCTGGGATTTATTATGGATCCCCATTAGCTGCTTCCAAAGCAGCAGCTACTCTTCCTGGGATTTATTATGGATCCCCATTAGCTGCTTCCAAAGCAGCAGCTACTCTTCCTGGGATTTATTATGGATCCCCATTAGCTGCTTCCAAAGCAGCAGCTACTCTTCCTGGGATCCAGCAAAATTAAGGCAGTTTATACCATTTGAAAACATGACAATACATTCACAGATTTCACAACACACTGTGTGCCCTCAGGCCCCTACTTCACCACATGTGTACAGTACTAAATCCACGTGTATGTACTATATAGTGTGTATGTTATCGTGTGTGTGTGTGTGTGTATGCGTGTGCCTGTGCCAATGTTTGTGTTGCTTCACAGTCCCCGCTATAAGGTATTTTTTTGTCTGTTTTTTTAATCTAATTTTACTGTTTGCATCAGTTACATGATGTGGAATAGAGTGTCATGTAGTCATGGCTCTATGTAGCACTGTGTGCCTCCCATAGTCTGTTCTGGCATGTCTTGTGGCATGTCTTGTGGGGTATGCATGGGTGTCTGAGCTGTGTGCCAGCAGTTTAGACAGACAGCTCGGTAAATTTAACATGTCAATACCTCTCATAAATAAAAGTAGTGATGAAGTCAATCTCTCCTCCACTTTCAGCCAGGAGAGATTGACATGCATATTATTAATATTAGCTCTCTGTGTACATCCAAGGGCCAGCCGTGCTGCCCTGTTCTGAGCCAATTGAAATTTTCCTAAGTCCTTTTTTGTGGCACCTGACCACACAACTGAACAGTAGTCAAGGTGTGACAAAACTAGGGCCTGTAGGACCTGCCTTGTTGATAGTGTTGTTAAGATGGCAGAGCATCTCTTTATTATAGACAGACTTCTCCCCATCTTAGCTACGACTGCGTCAATATGTTTTGACCATGACAGTTTAGAATCTAGTGTTACTCCAAGCAGTTTAGTCATCTCAACGTGCTCAATTTCCACAATATTTATTACAAGATTTAGTTGAGGTTTGGGGTTTAGTGAGTGTTTTGTTCCAAATACAATGCTTTTAGTTTTAGAAATATTTAGGGCTAACTTATTCCTTGCCACCCGCTCTGAAACTAACTGCAGCTCTTTGTTGAGTATTGCAGTCATTTCAGTCGCTGTAGTAGCTGACGTGTATAGTGTTGAGTCATCCGCATACTGTACATAGAAACTCTGGCTTTACTCAAAGTCAGTGGCATGTCCTTAATAAAAATTGAAAAAAGCAATTGTCCATAAGCTTGAGTTAATTTGCACAATAATCATACAACGATGGAAAGACCTGTGGGTTGTCCTTGTAAATGCAGATAGAGAAAAGCTCAGACTCAATCATGGCCTCAATTTTGAGCACATTGTATATAGTTGCAGAGAGTCCCTGTAATCCTAGATTCAGATCATTCAGGCTAGAAAAAACATCACCCAGATAGACCAGTCGTGTGAGAAACTCGTCATCATGCAAGCAGTCAGACAAGTTGAAATTACGGTCAGTAAAGAAAACTTTACTGTTAAAAAAAAGTGTCAATACTTTGCCCCTTGATAATCAGCGCACTTCTTCTGTATGTTGTAAAAGTGTTACATGGTCGCTGCCCATATCATTGCACGCATGTTACCACTCCACTATGTCTCTCTGTCATGGCTTTTGAGCAGTCAGTACAGATACCAACACATCTTGATCACCAAAGTCCATTTGATGTCACAAAGCTGTCCAGGACTTTAAAAAGTATCCTCTCCTGTTGTCTTGGTTTCCAGTGGTTTGCAGAAGAGGATGTCTTCCTTAATTGACCCCCCATAAACGTAAAGGACATATACCAGGAGCTGTGCCAGGCCCGCCATGTCTGTTGACTCATCCAGCTGTAACACATAGAATTCACTGGCTTGTATGCGAAGCAGTAATTGTTTCAAAACATCTCCTGTCATGTCACTGATGCATCGTGAAACAGTGTTGTTTGATGAAGGCATTGTCTGTACAGTTTTTTGGGCCTTTTCCCCCACCATTGTCCCAGCCATATCCGCAGCAGCAGGAAGAATGAAGTCCTCCACAATAGTATGGGACTTGCCTGTTCTAGCCACTTGTTAGCTCACCATATAAGACGCTTATAGCCCCTTTTTAGTAATGGTATCTGTTGCTTTTATACATGTCTTATTACTTGAAAGTCGTCTTAATTCTCGCTCAGAAAACTCCCGTGGCTTATTTTTCAAATTGCCATGTTTTGTTTCTACATGCCTGCGCAAGAGTGGAGGTTTCCCGCGAGAGAGTAACAGTTAATGTGATTGGATGTTAATTATTTGACTAGGCTACCTGCATTTGACATTGTGTTGTTATTTCGCTGAACACTAGTTTAATTTTATTTTGGCAGTGAAACGAGGCTACTCAATAGAGAAGAAAACATCACCCATATCTATAGCCCCATTGGAAAATCTAAATGGACTGTTTGAAAATGTAAATCACATTTTTATTTGGTGTACCCCCGACGGCATTGCGCTTACCCCTGGGTTTGGGAATAGCCGGTCTAGAACTACTGTAGGCTTACCAAATTGCTTGGTAACCTGATGTGTGTGCATTAAAGAGAAAGTATGAGTGTGCGCACCATGTTGTGTGTGTGTGTGTGTGTGTGTGTGTGCCTGGGGACAGCGGGTTTGCTTACCGGATATCCAGCGGGACAGTGCTGGTGTGACTCTGAGGTCGGGACAGCCCAAGCTGGTGGTTCAGTTTGTGACACACAATAACTAATAATACCAAGCAAATCCAAAAGGGCATGACACAAAATAAAGAGCCCAGTGGGTCGGTAGATCATGCTCGTTTAGCCGATTCACTCGGTAATCTCTCCCACCTGTGCATACCACAGACTTCTTCTACATACCAGAGCTTCCTTACCTGGCTCCAGCAGCCACTGCCCACTAGGGGTGGGATGTGTATCATGGTAATGTACTGAATGTGGCCCTACCACACTTACCGACATACAAAATAAAACATAACACTACTGCAAGACAACACAGTAAATACATTTAGGTGTTTGCTTAAATTAAAACCTACAGGCATGGGTGAAACCCTCTGTATTTTCAAGTGTTGTGGTGGCAGCATCATGTTATGGGTATGCTGGTAACCGGTAGGGACTGGGGAGTTTGTCAGGATCAAAATAAATACGAATGGAGCAAAGCCCTGGTGAAAAAAAGTTTGAGGAAAACCCACCTCTGTCTTTTGAAAAACCTGGGATACATTTGTTTTTCTTCAGAGGGACAAGTAGAATCTATGCTTTGGAGTAGGAGTAGTGCAAAGTTAGTAGAATCTTACTCTAAATGTGTCACAGCTCTAATGGCTGCCAAAGGTGCTTCCACCAAGTATTAACTCTGGGGTGTGAAGACTTGCAATCAAGACATCTTTTTTGTTATAATTATTATTCATTTGGAGAGAAAAATAACTTTAACTTCACAAATTTGAGTAGGTTGTATAGATCAGAGAAAAAAAAACGAATGTATTCCCTTTTTGGATTTCCTTTTAAAGCAGCAAAGTGTGAAGACTTTGCAAGGGGTGTGTAAACTTTCACTAGCGAATGTCGTTAGCTATTCTGTTGAAACAATCTAACCAGTCTTTACCAGTGATTGGAGAATGTTTTGTTTCTGACATCTGCCTTTAAGTCCTACTAACAAACAGTTGAATTGAAGACTAGTGTAGTAGTGGCAACTCACAAGGTAGCCACTACTACACTATTGTACCGCAACGGTGGTTTCTGACTGCAGGACGAGCAGGCAGAAGGGTGGGAAAGGGAAATTTCTTAGATTATAAACTGAGAAATTAGCTAGTTTGATGTGGCTTGGTTGATGCAACTGACGACTTGAAGTTTGGTGTTAGCCAGACTAAGTTTGATGGGCAATTCGTTGAAATAACAAGAGAGAAAATAGACTAAAGTGAAATAATCAATCAAATTCAATCAAATTTATTTTATATAGCCCTTCGTACATCAGCTGATATCTCAAAGTGCTGTACAGAAACCCAGCCTAAAACCCCAAACAGCAAGCAATGCAGGTGAAGAAGCACGGTGGCTAGGAAAAACTCCCTAGAAAGGCCAAAACCTAGGAAGAAACCTAGAGAGGAACCAGGCTATGTGGGGTGGCCAGTCCTCTTCTGGCTGTGCCGGGTGGAGATTATAACAAAACATGGTCAAGATGTTCAAATGTTCATAAATGACCAGCATGGTCGAATAATAATAAGGCAGAATAGTTGAAACTGGAGCAGCAGCACAGTCAGGTGGACTGGGGACAGCAAGGAGTCATCATGTCAGGTATTCCTGGGGCATGGTCCTAGGGCTCAGGTCCTCCGAGAGAGAGAAAGAAAGAGAGAATTAGAGAGAGCATATGTGGGATGGCCAGTCCTCTTCTGGCTGTGCCGGGTGGAGATTATAACAGAACATGGCCAAGATGTTCAAATGTTCATAAATGATCAGCATGGTCGAATAATAATAAGGCAGAACAGTTGAAACTGGAGCAGCAGCACAGCCAGGTGGACTGGGGACAGCAAGGAGTCATCATGTCAGGTAGTCCTGGGGCATGGTCCTAGGGCTCAGGTCCTCCGAGAGAGAGAAAGAGAGAAGGAGAGAATTAGAGAACGCACACTTAGATTCACACAGGACACCGAATAGGACAGGAGAAGTACTCCAGATATAACAAACTGACCCTAGCCCCCCGACACATAAACTACTGCAGCATAAATACTGGAGGCTGAGACAGGAGGGGTCAGGAAATAAAAATACAATAATTGAGAATCACCACCAATCTGAAAATGCACTTTTTCTCATAGGAGGGCAGAAGAGCAGGTGACCAGGCACCCTTAGACCTCTATATGTGCATGTTCCTGGTATGCACCTCCATGTATGATGTGTGAGTGTGTCCTGAGGCCTTGGGTCAACAGTTAATTCAATTATCACGCTAATTTGAAAGATTTTTTCAAAATCCCCTTTACGGAATAACACTTGTCAGACACTCTCTTTCCCCTATGATGTTCTGCAAAGAGGTTCAATCCGATGGGATTACAGGCCTTCATCCCTATTGCTAGTGCTGTGCCCAGTCTTAAATAACTATTCCCTTATCTCCCGGCAGCAGAGCTACTGTAACAATATGTTATGTACAGACCTTTCCCAAATTAATTGAATTTTCCTTAAATTAGTCTCCTGACTATGATCTCTCATGGTCGCAAATTTATGTACTCCAGAATTAAATTCCCTTCCACCTCGGAGTCGGATGGCGAGATATGCCTTTATCAGTTGGTGACTATTCTACTGGACGCCCGATAATGAAACCTGACACTGGGGCTGGGAGTAGACAGAGATGGGACTCTGGTGGTGGCTAATGCCGCCATTTTGTAACCACAGGAACAATCTTCTAGTTACCTTATCTCATAAGATAAATCTAAGGTAGCATCCCAAATGACACCCTAGAAGGAGTGCACTACATCGGGTTTATGATGCCATTTGGGAGGGACCTTAGGTGTCTTCTCTTCTCTGGTATGCCAGTCTGCAGGAAACAATGACAGGATAATACAGTCCATCACATCACATGTCTGTATTACTGTAGCTTTATGACAGGTTAAACAAAGGCCAACTAATGGAATGTCATCTCTGATATGAATTACTTTTTATTTGATCTATGTTTTTGCTTTCAGTTGTTGGGTATCGACATGTTCAATCATGCTAGTGCTTTGCTTTTTGGGGAGTAGTTTGCTAGGATCAGTGGTGTAAAGTACTTAAGTAAAAATACTTTAAAGTTCTACTTTAGTTTCTTTGGGTATCTGTACTTAATAATTTATGTTTTTGCCAACTTTTGATTTTACTTCACTTCATTCCTAAAGAACATAATGTACTTTTTACTCCATACATTTTCGCTGACACCCAAAAGTACTTGTTACATTTTGACAGGAAAATGGTCCAATTCACACACTTATCAAGAGAACATCCCTGGTCATCTACTGCCTCTGATCTGGCGCTCACTAAACACAAATGCTTGGTTTGTAAATGATGTCTGAGTGTTGGAGTGTCCCCCTGGCTATCCGTCAATAAAGAAAAACAAGAAGATTGTGCCGTCTGCTTTGCTTAATATAAGGAATTTGAAATGGTTTATACTTTTACTTTTGATACTTCAGTACATTTTAGAAATTCCATTTAATTATCATACTTAAGTCTATTTAAAACCAAATACTTTTTGAGTTTTACTCAAGTATGACAATTGAGTACTTTTTCCACCACTGGCTCGGATCGACCACACACACACAAAAAAAACTAAAACAGTTTCATGGACCATTGCACATCATCCTACTGTCGTCAGTAAGATCCTTTAAAAGAGTTTCATGCAACATCGCTCATCTTTCTACTGTACTGGTAAGACCCTTGATAGAGACGACTGGAAACATGGACGGAAGGAACTCATTTAAATAAGAAAGTGGTCTGAACTAGATGGAACAAGGAGCTTGACAGGAGAGGGAGTATGTCCAAAATGGCACCCTGTTCAGAAGTCATTCACTATCATAGGGAATAGGGGGCAATTTCAAAGATGGTAGTCTGAAGCTGCAACTGAATCGTGACAGGAGAGGGTTTCCACTAACACTGACGCACCATAATGAGAGAGCCAGAGGTGAGGCCCTCTCTACACCACGTCACCATGCATTACCCTGACTGACTGATGCGTATCCAGTCAAATGAAGCTAGCCCTCTACTTCGCTGGCTGAGTGATATGACACTTCTCCCATTGTGACACTGTGTTCACAGCTAACGCTTATTGGTGTTGATGGGCCCCACTCCAACACACTCCAGCCCAGGCCAGGACACAGTTATTTTGATCCCTTGTTCATTTATTTCTGTCCCCCCTCTTCCATGTTTTCTGTCACTGTGTCACGTCACATCATAGTTTGGGAGAGGAGGGAAGCAGCAGGACCCACAGCTAGTGGGTTGCCAAGCATCAGGAACCTCAAGTTCTAGTTGAATTTATTAGTCGTATGGGATACGCATGGTATACAACGAAATGCTTACTTGCAGGATCCTTCTCGACAATGCAACAACAATAAGACATAATATAATGTAAGAATATGAACATAAAGTAAATGGCTCAGTAGAATATAATAAACATTTTAGCACAAGTATAATACAGGAAGGCACAATTTATAGTCCAATATTTACACATGTTTTGGGGGGAGGGGGAGGCAATGTATAAACGGAGCAGTATAATAAGAATCTGGTGGCAGAAGTTGTGATGTGTGTGTAGCATGAATGTATATGTGTGTATGTACTGTATGTCTGTGTGGGTGTGTGTGTGCACAAGTGAGTGTATGTGTGCTTTGGTGCGGAGAATCAGAGCAGGTGGTCAATCCAGTCAAGTGTTCAGCAGTCTGATTGCTTGTAGATAGAAACTGTCTCTGAGCATGTTGGTATCAGAACTCATGCTCCGATACAGTCTGTCTGACGATAAGGAAGAGAACAGCTCTGGGGCGTGTAGGGTCCTTGATGATGCTGCGTGCCTTCCTCAGGCACTGTTTCAAGTAGATGTCCTGGATGGGTGGGAGCACGGTCCCAGTGATGTACTGGGCCATCTTCATCACCCACTGGAGTGCCTTGTGGTTGTGAACTGAGCAATTCCTGTACCAGGCCGTGATTCAACCATTCAGGAAGCTCTCGATGGTGCAGCGGTAGTATTTGGAGAGGACCCGGGGCAGCATTCAGAATTTCTTCAGTCGCCTTAGAAAATAGAGACGCTGTTTCACCCTCTTGACAAGTGGTGGTGTTGTTGGTCCATGACAAGTCATTGGTGACGTGGGCGCAGAGGAATTTAAAACTCGCGACTCTCTCTACTACAGTCCCATTGATGTGGATCAGGCCATGTTCCCTCTTCTGCTCCCTGAAGTCAACAATCAACTCATTTGTTGGGCTGATGTTGAGGGAAGGTTTATTTTTCATTTATTTATTGAATATTCAAAACATACAATATACTTGCAGTGAAGCCACTCAACAACTACATCATACCAGTCATCCAACAGATTACAGATTACATCCAGTACATCACAGTAGACTGCAATATAACAAAATATAACAAAATCGTTTGACATAAAAACACCGGATACATTTAAAAAAAATATTAATAACGTTCCACCCATGAGACCGCTAGAGGGTGCTTTGGTCATTCGACTGCAGGAAAGGGTTTTAACAAAGGAGCTCCAATGACAGCCTTCCTGGCTGGGCCTCTCTCTCGTCACCCCCTCGCCACCATCAGATGTGTATACAACACTGACAGGTAGAATAGAAAGCGCAATCATCTTAATCTTACCCGTCACACCACGCCGCCTCCCAGACGCCATTACTTTATTGACATGTAATCTTCAGAAGGAGATAAATATTGCGCATGTACGGTCACTTGGTTATGAAGACATATTATCATATTATCTGCATGAGGGTTGTAGGGCTCAGGCCTGACAAAGATAATTATAATTGGACATGATACAGAGCTCAGAGCATATTATGTGCTTGGCTGTATGACAAAGTCCCAGCTGAGAAACGGAGAGAGGCTGGAATATGATCAGGAAGTGGATGGAAGATACAGAGCTCAGCTATATAATATTACAGATAAGATGTACTTTATTGTCCTTCAACCTGACATTTGATGTTTATGCCCCCCCCCCAAGAAAGACACTTGAATGTAATAAGGTTAGTTTTCGGATGTATAGTGTTTAAGTTTCAAGCCCCAAAAACATTTTTTTGTAACTCGTCCATAAACCATGTGTAGGGTAGAATATGAATGAGTCGGTATGAATTTTTGTTTGGTCCAAATATCAATTTCTGATGTGTGGTGACTTGAAACAGCTCTACTGCCCAACTGTCACATTTAGTTAGCAACTAGGAGCCAGCCCTGTGGCACTGTATCTCTGCTCTCAAGGTTGTCTCAAAAACGGCACATTCATTTCCATTATTTTTTCTTTTAACATAGGCTACTGCTGAGCATCGCATCCCCAACAAGCTCCTCCAGAAAGTATCGTCACACCTCTCTTTTTTCTTCTCTGATGAAGTGTAACTGTACAACTAATGCTGCTATTCCATATTCTGTAATACAGAATTAGAAAAATGTCATTCCAAAATATTTTTAAGTATTAAAATAATGAGATACAGTGAATCTCTGAGCCAGCAAACACTGAAGATTGACCGTTCTAGTGATAAGGAGTTATTGTAAAAGGCTATGTTTTCCTTCTGTAACCTCTGGACAGAGAGCGATAGAGAGAGAGAGAGCGAGAGAGAGAGAGAGAGAGAGAGAGAGAGAGAGCCTTTATAGAAAAACAACATGATTTCACATGTGTAGTTTCATGTTATCACATTGCTTTACAAGTTGACATTAACTTTACATAATATCACTTGATCACATTAAAACATGTGTTTTTGGAAGACGTCACGTGAAATACATGTGGTTTTTCCGTAAGGGAGGGGGGGAGAGAGAGAGAGAGAGAGAGAAGCCCCATTTATACCTGGTTATAACTGGTTCCCATGTCCTGATCTTGTCCACATTTTGATTTTGCCAGCGTTTTAAGACAGGTGTAGACAATCATCCCGCCCACTGCCGGAGGTGGTCAGGCTCGGATTGTGTCCGGTTATCTTACAAGTGTAGACAGATCTGGACAGAGAAACCATTTAGATAATCATTATTCCGCCTCTAAAGTCATTGACAGGTGACACCATTGTCTGATTTCATCAATATGTGTCTTACAGTAAATATATAAATATTATTTGGAAAGAAAAGCTGTTCAATAATTTGCATAAATGAAGGGACCAGGAAACATGGTCACAATGCAGACTCAGTGGACTGATGACAGACACATTTTAATACCATGTGTAGATACATTTCTGGAAATGTGGGCATAATCAGAATGTAGACAAGATCAGGACAAAGGACCCATGTTTCCACCAGTTATATGAGAGAGAGAGAGACACACGTTCGTCGTAATGAGGAGACCAAGGCGCAGCGTGATGAGAATACATTCTTCTTTTAATGAAGGAAGAACACTTAACAAACTATACAAAACAACAAATCCAACGTGAAGCTAAGAACAACAGGCAAATATACATAGACAATAACACACAAAATACCCAATGAATATGGCTACCTAAATATGGTCCTCAATCAGAGACAACGATAAACAGCTGCCTCTGATTGAGAACCAATCTAGGCAACCATAGACATAAAAACCCCTAGACGAGAAAAGAACCCAAAACCCTAGACAGGTCAAAAACACATATATCACCCTCGTCACACCCTGATATAACCAAAATAATAAAGAAGACAAAGATAATTAAGGTCAGGGCGTGACAGTACCCCCCCCCCCCCCCCCCCCAAAAAAAAAGGTGCGGACTCCCGGCCGTAAACCTAAACCTATATGGGAGGGTCTGGGTGGGCATCTAACCTCGGTGGCGGCTCTGGTTCTGGACGCCGCCCCCCTTCCTTACTCTAAGTCCGCTCTTGTAGCACTGCCCGTGGATCATCGTCGGGGTCTCTGGACTGCAGATCTTCACCGTAGGCCCCGGGACCCTCGCTGCGTGGATCATCGCCGGATGTTCTGGACTGGGGACTGTTGCTGGAGACCCCGGACTGGGGACCTTCGCTGGAGACCCCAGAATGGGGACCGTCGCTGGAGATCCCGGGCTGGGCACCGTCGCTGGAGATCCCGGGCTGGGGACCGTCGCTGGAGACCCCGGACTGTGGATCGTCGCTGGAGACCCCGTTCTGGGGACCGTCGCTGGAGACCCCGGGATGGAGACCGTCGCTGGAGATCCCGGGCTGGGGACCGTCGCTGGAGACCCCGGGCTGGGGACCGTCGTTGGAGACCCCGGACTGGGGACCGTTTCTGGAGATCTCGGGCTGGGGACCGTCGCTGGAGAACCCGGGCTGGGGACCGTCGTATAGGAGAACCCGGGCTGGGGACCGTCGCTGGAGACCCTGGACTGAGGACCGTCGCTGGAGACCCCGTGCTGGGGACCGTCATTGGAGGCCCCGGACTGTGGCCCGTCGTTGGAGGTTCCGGATTGTGGCCCGTCGTTGGATGACTAGGCAACCATAGACATAAAAAACCCTAGACTAGTCAAACCTCATGAACATACAAAACCCCTAGATAGGACAAAAACAACACATATATCACCCTCTTCACACCCTGACCTAACCGAAATAATAAAGAAAATAAAGATAAGGTCAGGGCGTAACTAAGGTCAGGGCGTGACAGAGAGAGAGAGAGAGAAAATAACTAAGGTCAGGGCGTGAAGCACAGCTCATCGTCTGCCTACCAAATGCACCTTATTTCTTATATAGTGCACTAATTTAAACAAGAGCCCTATGGGACATGGTAATAAGTAGTGCACTAAATAGGGAATAGGGTGCCATTTGGGACAAATAGCCTACCTCCAGTTTGTAGTGGAGGAGTCTCAGAGGTCTGTGGTAAGAATTAGTTTAATAGTGTCGAATCAAATAAAATGTTATTTGTCACATACACATACAGTGCCTTGCGAAAGTATTCGGCCCCCTTGAACTTTGCGACCTTTTGCCACATTTCAGGCTTCAAACGTGAAGATATAAAACTGTATTGTTTTGTGAAGAATCAACAACAAGTGGGACACAATCATGAAGTGGAACGACATTTATTGGATATTTCAAACTTTTTTAACAATTCAAAAACTGAAAAATTGGGCATGCAAAATTATTCAGCCCCTTTACTTTCAGTGCAGCAAACTCTCTCCAGAAGTTCAGTGAGGATCTCTGAATGATCCAATGTTGACCTAAATGACTAATGATGATAAATACAATCCACCTGTGTGTAATCAAGTCTCTGTATAAATGCACCTGCACTGTGATAGTCTCAGAGGTCCGTTAAAAGCGCAGAGAGCATCATGAAGAACAAGGAACACACCAGGCAGGTCCGAGATACTGTTGTGAAGAAGTTTAAAGCCGGATTTGGATACCAAAAGATTTCCCAAGCTTTGAACATCCCAAGGAGCACTGTGCAAGCGATAATATTGAAATGGAAGGAGTAGCAGACCACTGCAAATCTACCAAGACCTGGCCGTCCCTCTAAACTTTCAGCTCATACAAGGAGAAGACTGATCAGAGATGCCAAGAGGCCCGTGATAACTCTGGATGAACTGCAGTGATCTACAGCTGAGGTGGGAGACTCTGTCCATAGGACAACAATCAGTCGTATATTGCACAAATCTGGCCTTTATGGAAGAGTGGCAAGAAGAAAGCCATTTCTTAAAGATATCCATAAAAAGTGTTGTTTAAAGTTTGCCACAAGCCACCTGGGAGACACACCAAACATGTGGAAGAAGGTGCTCTGGTCAGATGAAACCAAAATTGAACTTTTTGGCAACAATGCAAAACGTTATGTTTGGCGTAAAAGCAACACAGCTCATCACCATGAACACACCATCCCCACTGTCAAACATGGTGGTGGCAGCATCATGGTTTGGGCCTGCTTTTCTTCAGCAGGGACAGGGAAGATGGTTAAAATTGATGGGAAGATGGATGGAGCCAAATACAGGACCATTCTGGAAGAAAACCTGATGGAGTCTGCAAAAGACCTGAGACTGGGATGGAGATTTGTCTTCCAACAAGACAATGATCCAAAACATAAAGCAAAATCTACAATGGAATGGTTAAAAAATAAACATATCCAGATGTTAGAATGGCCAAGTCAAAGTCCAGACCTGAATCCAATCGAGAATCTGTGGAAAGAACTGAAAACTGCTGTTCACAAATGCTCTCCATCCAACCTCACTGAGCTCGAGCTGTTTTGCAAGGAGGAATGGGAAAAAATTTCAGTCTCTCGATGTGCAAAACTGATAGAGACATACCCCAAGCGACTTACAGCTGTAATCGCAGCAAAAGGTGGCGCTACAAAGTATTAACTTAAGGGGGCTGAATAATTTTGCACGCCCAATTTTTCAGTTTTTGATTTGTTAAAAAAGTTTGAAATATACAATAAATGTCGTTCCACTTCATGATTGTGTCCCACTTGTTGTTGAGTCTTCAGAAAAAAAATACAGTTTTATATCTTTATGTTTGAAGCCTGAAATGTGGCAAAAGGTCGCAAAGTTCAAGGGGGCCGGATACTTTCGCAAGGCACTGTATTTAGCAGATGTTATTGTGGGTGTAGCGAAATGCTTGTGTTCCTAGCTCCAACAGTGCTGTAGTATTTAACCATTTACAACAATACACAAATCTAAAATTAAAAGAATGAAATAAAGAAATATAGAAATATTAGGACGAGCAATAGACCCCGGACTGGCAGTAGAATAAAAAACAGTATAATAGAATACATTATATACAAATGAGATGAGTAAAGCAGTATGTAAACATTATTTAAAGTGACTAGTGTTCCATTATTAAAGTGGCCAGGGATTCCATGTCTATGTACAGTATATGGGGCAGCAGCCTCTAAGGTGCAGGGCTGAATAGCCGGGTGGTAGCCGGCTAGTGATGTCTATTTAACAGTTTGATGGCATTGAAATATAAGCTGTTTTTCAGTCTCTCGGTCCCAGCTTTGATGCACCTGTACTGACCTCGTCTTCTGGATAATAACGGGGTGAACAGGTCGTGGCTCGGGTGGTTGTTGTCCTTGATGATCTTTTTGGCCTTTCTCGGACATCAGGTGCTGTAGGTGTCCTGAAGGGAAGTCAGTGTCCCGGTGATGCATTGCACAGACCGCACCACCCTCTGGAGAGCCCTGCAGTTGCGGACTGTGCAGTTGCTGTACCAGGTGGTGATACAGCCCAAAAGGATGCTCTCAAATTTGCATCTGTTAAAGCTTCTAAGGGTCTTAGGGGCCAAGCCAAATTTCTTCAGCCTCCTAAGGTTAAAGAGGCACTGTTTGTGCCTTTTTCACCACACTGTCTGTGTGCGTGGACCATTTCAGATCGTCAGTGATGTATACGCAGAGAAGCTTGAAGCTTTCCACCTTCTCTACTGCAGTCCTATCATTGTGGAGAGGGGTGTGCTCCCTCTGCTGTTTCCTGAAGTCCAAGATTAGCTCCTTCGTTTTATTGACATTGAGGCAGAGTTGTTTTCCTGTCACCAATACACCAGGGCCATGACCTCCTCTCTGTCGGCTGTCTCGTCATTGTTGCTAATCAGGCCTACTACTGTTGTGTTGATGATTGATTTGGAGGCGTGCGTGGCCACGCAGTCATGGGTGAACAGGGAGGACAAGGAGGGGGCTGAGCACGCACCCTTGTGGGGCCCCTGTGTTGAGGATCAGCAAAGTGGAGATGTTGTTTCCTACCTTCACCATCTGGGGGCAACCTGTCAGGAAGTCCAGGACCCAGTTGCACAGGGTGGGGTTCAGACCCCGTGCCACAAGCTTAATGATGAGCTTGGAGGGTACTATGGTGTTGAAGGCTGAGCTATAGTTAATGAACAGCATTCTAATGTAGGTATTCCTTTTGTCCAGATGAGATAGAGCAGTGTGCGATTGCATCATCTGTGGATTTATTGAGGCGGTAAGCAAATTGAAGTGGGGCTAGGGTGTCAGGTAAGGTAGAGGGGATATGATTCTTAACTAGCCTCTCAAAGCACTTTATGATTACAGAATTGAGTGCTACGGGGCGAGAGTCATTTATTTCAGTTACCTTTGCTTTCTTGGGTACAGGAACAATGGTGGACATCTTGAAGCAAGTAGGGACAGCAGATAGAATAGGGAGAGAGGGAGGGATTGAATATGGCTAATTGAAAAAAAAGGGGCCGATCCTTAACATGTGGATGTTTCTCCAACACAAGGACAATCATGAAAAATGTCCTGTCACCTCAGATCTCAAATGCCAGATGACAACTCTGTGGGGGTCTTTCAAGATAAATAAAAACACTGCATGCGCTTTGCTGTTGTTCCAAGAAGAACAGACTTGTTGTTTGTAGGCGTAGTGTTTCTGAGTTCATCATATGGTTGCATTGTGCACTGCTGGAGCTCGGAGCTTAAGTAATGTATTTCACTTTACACTGCATGGGCATGTGACTAAATGAAAACTAATATAATCTAAAACAATCCATGTATTTCAGAAATACGCTACCTGTCAAAGGTTTACAACACCTACTCATTCAAGGGTTTTTCTTTATTTTACTATTTTCCACATTGTAGAATAATAGTAAAGACATCAACACTATGAAATAACACAATCATGTAGTAACCAAAACATATATTTTATATTTGAGATTCTTCAAATAGCCACCCTTTGCCTTGATGACAGCTTTGCACACTCTTGGCATTATCTTAACCAACTCCATGAGGTAGTCACCTGGAATGCATTTAAATTAACAGGTGTGCCTTCTTAAAAGTTGATTTGTGGAATTTCTGTCCTTCTTAATGCGTTTGAGCCATTCAGTTGTGTTGTAGGGGGGTATATACTAGATAGTCCTATTTGGTAAAAGGCCAAGTCCATATTATGGCAAGAACAGCTCAAATAAGCAAAGATAAATTACAGTTTCCCATTACTTTAAGACATGAAGGTCAAATTAAGTTCATTGGAGTTACCAGCCTAAGAAATTGCAGCCTAAATGAATGCTTTACAGAGTTCAAGTTAGAGACACATCTCAACATCAACTGTTCAGAGGAGACTGTGTGAATCAGGCCTTCATGGTCAAATTGCTGCAAAGAAACCACTACTAAAGGACACCAATAAGGAGAAGAGACTTGCTTGAGTCAAGAAACACGAGCAATTAGACTGGTGGAAATGTGTCCTTTGTTCTGCAGTCCAAATTGCCGATTTTTGGTTCCAACGGCCATGTCTTCGTGAGAGGTGGAGTGGGTGAACAGATGATCTCCACATGTGTATATCCCACCGTAAATCATGGACGAGGAGGTGTGATGGTGTGGGGGTGTTTTGCTGGTGACACTGTGATTTATTTTGAATTCAAGGCACACTTAACCAGCATGGTTAACACAACATTATGCAGCGATACGCCACCCCATCTGGTTTGGGCTTAGTGGGAATAGTATTTGTTTTTCAACAGGACAATGACCCAACACACCTCCAGTTTGTGTAAGGGCTATTTTACCAAGAAGGACAGTGTTGGAGTGCTGTATCAGATAACCTGGCCTCCACAATCCCCCGACCTCAACCCAATTGAGATGGTTTGGGATGAGTTGGACTGCAGAGTGAAGGAAAAGCAACCAACAAGTGCTCAGCATATATGGGAACTCCTTCAAGACTGTTGGAAAAGCATTCCAGTTGAAGCTGGTTGCGAGAATGCCAAGAGTGTGCAAAGCTGTCATCAAGGCAAAGGGTGGCTATTTGAAGAATCTCAAAAATAGATTTGTTTAACACGGTTTTGGCCACTACATGGTTCCATATGTGTTATTTCATAGTTTTGAAGTCTCCACTATTATTCTACAATGTAGAAAATAGTAAAAACAAAGAAAAACCCTTGAATGAGTAGGTGTTCTAAAACATTTGACCAGTAGTGTATATTGTGAAAGTGTTGAGAAGATGGCTACAAAAACCAAACCTGGTGTACAGTGAATAACAGTATCGTCATAAATATAGTGTAGGATAAGGTTGCATTCGCTCTGGCCTTAAACAAACTGAATAACAAGGCGGACATAGAACTAATATTGATTCAAGAGGGTGCCGTACTTTTAAAATGTTTTAAATGTACTGAAATCATAACTCATGTGCCTGAGTGATTTGTGGCCTCCCTTTGCGTTGTTTTGTATATAAAGTATGTTTCAGGTTGTGCCAAGATGTTGCACAAGTCATTATTTCTCTCTGACTTTTGAAGCTCCAGCATTTATCTTGTAGATTTATGATAGGACAGGCATCCAGATGTTTTGGGGATCTTTCTCTGTGGGGTTGAATTCAGGATCCTGACAGTCTTTTGTCAGCAGCATAGTTAGACGAAGATCATTGATGTTGTTTATGAGTCCGATTTGATCTAATGCAATTAAAATTCTCAAGTTTTCTCAAGATTGTATAAAGTCCAGATATGTTGGTAAGGTGACCTTGGTAAACTTGACTTATTCTTATAACATAAAGTGCTTATAAGGTAACCTTTTTGTGACGGGTTACTGATATTTCTCCTTTTATCCCTTTTTAGGTGAACTTAAACCAAAACTATTCATTATAGTTACTTTCCCATTTGTCATACCAAAGGTTTCTCTGTTGTCCTAATCCAACTAGAGAACTCATCTCGCTGTCAGGACTTGAAAGGTTGATATTTTTAGATGTGACATGTTGCTGGGAGATGATTCAGTTGACTGAGTCATGAATATCAGCTTTGAACATTTTAGTAATTTAGCAGACGCTGTTATACAAAGCGACTGCATACATTTTCATACTGGTTCTCCGTGGGAATCAAACCCACAACCCTGACATTGCAAGTGCCATGCTCTACCAACTGAGCTACAGGGAACATCAGAACTTCCTATAGACGGGTTAGCCAACAACATCATGAAAAACTATGGGCGCTCTTCAATGGGGCAGAAGGCCATGTGTTGTGATTCTGGATGGCCAGATAGCTAGCAACAATGACAAGACGCTGCCATGTGGGGCATCTTAGGTGGCTTGCTTCAGCTAGTTTTATCTTGTTCCTGTTCTTTTGACTGATGTCATGTCTATGCTAATATGGAAAAAAATAATGAGGGGCCGCAGTGGCTAGTGGGTCTGTGTACAGTTTTCAACAAATTAATTTCTTCAAAAATGCAGGAGAAGCGAGAGAGAGAGATATTGTCATTTGTTTTCACTTTCAGTTTCACTTAGCTAGAAAATGCAGCTGGATGGTTTAGTTACTCAAACACCCGGCTCAAACAGAGGGATGGTATGTTAGCTAGCTGGCTATGACTATCCAACACAACACTGGATTTCTTCCAAGTCAAGGTAAGCTTTTGGTTTTATTAATGTATTGCCACCGGGGCCCGCCGGTGTAACTGCTTACTGACTATACACTGTAAAGTTACCGCATGATTGTAGCGGGTTTACTAACACATTAGTTATATTAGCTATGTTGACTAGGACGTTGCTTTAGCTAATATGGGGACAACGATGTAGGCTGTTTGTAGCAGTTATGACATGGTTTGGCTTGGAAAGGTTTTTTTGCCTGGTCATATACAGCTGATGTGTTGTTCATTGAAGTTCACAAACGAATGGAAAAGGTGAGAGGAGGAGAGTGCATAGAGGCAAGAAGGAATACAACATGGCTGCTATGAAAGTGAACTGTGTTTATGCGTGATCAGGGGTATATTCATTCCACCGATTCTGTTGAAAAACTTTTCTTAAATGGAAGCAAACAAAACAGGGATAAAAATACCTGAATTTGTCCAATAGAAACTCTTGTTTGCAACTGTTGGACTAATGATTATACCCCCGATAAGATAGATGCAGGCAAGAGTGTGCAATGCAGTATTTGATGTGCCACTGTCTGTCCATGTGTCACTGTCTGTCATCTCAAAATGTTCTCTCGACATGTGTGCAACTACGTTGTAAACTTTCATTCATAGGTTAGGTTGTAGCAAACTCATGATGGGTATAGGGAAAATTTTAGTATCATGTAGCAGCCTAAACCAATCGATCTTACATTGAACTGGGTGAATGGAATATGAATGACAGTCATCCAACATGCTGTAATAGAAATAAAGCCATGCTCATGTAAGAAAAATCGTCCTCCCTCATTATGAACGGCAGTGACTGCCACTGGATTCTACACATTTTGCCATGGGGTGGAGAAAAGATTTAGCCATTTTGTAACAAATTTGATGCAATTCTACTCTTGTCGCAATAGGGCAGAGAGAATAAATTGCAGTTTTACAGCTAATTTCCTGCAATTCTACACATTTTGCCATAGGATGGAGGTAAATGTTAGCCATTTTTAAATGATAACTGATCATTTGACCATGCTAACTACGAGTTTAGATAGTTGGCTGCTAAACTAACTTCCCAATAAATAAATACAATTCTGACATGGGCTAATTGAGTCACCTGCTGATGCACAACCGAATTTCGAAATTGCACCTTGTATGTTCTATTATTCTAATGCTCAACAGTAAGTTGAGACCCTCAACTATATATATATATATCGGGAAGTATACCAGTCAAAGGTTTGGACACGGTTACTCATTCAAGGGTTTTTCTTCATTTTTACAATTTGCTACATTGTAGAATAATAGTGAAGACACCAAAACTATGAAATAACACATATGGAATCATGTAGTAACCAAAAAAGTGTTAAACAAATCTAAATATGCACACTCTTGGCATTCTCTCAACCAGCTTTTCTAACAGTCTTGAAGGAGTTCCCACATATGCTGAGCATTTGTTGGCTGCTTTTCCTTCACTCTGCGGTCCAACTCATTCCAAACCATCTCAATTGGGTTGAGGTCGGATGATTGTGGAGGCCAGGTCATCTGATGCTGTCACATTTGTTATAAGGATCAGACCAAGGCGCAGTGTGAGTAAAGTTCCACATGTTTTTAATAAAACCGAAACTCAGCAAAACAAAACAAACAAGCACAAACGAAACGTGAAGCTATGCAAATAGTGCAGACAGGCAACTAAACATAGAACAAGATCCCACAAACACCAAAGGGAAATGGCTACCTAAATATGATCCCCAATCAGAGACAACGATAAACAGCTGTTTCTGATTGGGAATCATATCAGACCAACATAGAATACAAAACCACCTAGACCTACAAAACCCTAGACATACACAGCCCCTAGACAATACAAAAACCCTAGACAATACAAAACTAGCGTACCCACCCTAGTCACACACTGACCTAACCAAAATGTAAAGAAAACAGAGATATCTCAGGTCAGGGCGTGACAGTACCCCCACCTCCCCCCAAAGCCGCGGACTCCCGGCCGCAAACCGGAACCTATAGGGGAGGGTCCGGGGGGGCATCTACTCTTGGTGGCGGCGTCGGTTCTGGACAAAGCCCCCCCCCCCCCCCGCCTTTACATTGATCCCTCCACCTTTGCAGAACCGGACCGCGGACCATCGCCGGAGACCCCGGTCTGGGGCCCATCGCTGGAGACTGCGGACTGGGGAAAGTCGCTGGAGACCCCGAACTGGGAACCTTCGCTGGAGGTGGTGGAGGTTGGTGGAGGTTCCGGACTGTGGACTGTCGGTGAAGGTTTCGGACTGTGGACCGTCGGTGGAGGTTCCAGACTGTGGACCGTCGTTGGAGGTTCCGGGCTGTGGACCGTCATTGGAGGTTCCGGGCTGTGGCCCGTCGTTGGAAGTTCCGGACTGTGGCCCGTCATTGGAGGTTACGGACTGTGAAACGTCGCCGGAAACTCTGGACTGGGAACTGTCGCCCGAAGCTCTGGACTGGGAATTGTCGCCGGAAGCTCTGGACTGGGAACTGTCACTGGAAGCTCTGGACTGTGGAGGCGCACTAGAGATCTGATGCGTGGTACCGGCACTGGTGGTACCGGGCTAAAGACACACACCTCAGGGCGAGTGCGAGGAGCAGGCACAGGACGTACTGGACTCTGGAGGCGGACTGGAGGCCGGGTGCGTGGGACCAGGACAGGTGGCACCGGGCTGAAGACACGCACCTCAGGGCGAGTGCAGGGAGGAGGCACAGGACGTACTGGACTCTGCAGGCACACTGGAGGTCTGATGCGTGGGACCAGTACAGGTGGTACCGGGCTAATGACACGCACCCCAGGGCGAGTGCGGAGAGGAGGCACCACCCTTCCTGACTGGATGCTCACTCCAGCCCGACAAGTGCGGGAAGCAAGCACAGGACGCACTGGGCTGTGCAGACGCACCGGAGACACAGTACGCAGAGCCGGCGCAGGATATCCTGGTCCAAGGAGGTGTACTGGAGACCAGGAGCGCTGAGCCGGCACCATCCATCCTGGCTGGATGCCCATTCTAGCCTGGCAAATGCGAGGAGCTGGAATAGAGCGCACCGGGATATGAAAGCGAACTGGAGACACTGTGCGCATCACTGCGTAAAACGGTGTCTGACCAGTCACACGTTCCCCACGGTAAGCACGGGGAGTTGGCTCAGGTCTAACCCCTGACTCTGCCAATCTCCCCGTGTGCCCCCTCCAATTTGATTTTGTTGAGCTGCCTCTCGGGTTTCCGTGCTAGCCGTGTCCCCTCGTATCTCCACCTGCTTCCATGGCAGGGTCTTGTCCCCTGCCATTACCTCCTCCCAGGTCCAGGATGTCCTCCACTCATCTTTCTCCCTGGCCCAGGATGTCCACTCCTCTTGAACACACTGCTTGGTCTTTTTATGGTGGGATCTTCTGTCACGTTCGTTATAAGGATCGGAACAAGGCGCAGTGTGAGTAGAGTTCCACATGTTTTTAATAAAACCGAAACTCAGCAAAACAAAACAAACAAGCACAAATGAAACGTGAAGCTATATGAATAGTGCGGACTGGCAACTAAACATAGAACAAGATCCCACAAACACCAAAGGGAAATGGTTACCTAAATATGATCCCCAATCAGAGACAACAATAAACAGCTGTCTCTGATTGGGAACCATATCAGACCAACATAGAATACAAAAACCCCTAGACGTACAAAACTCTAGACATACAAAAACCCTAGACAATACAAAATCCCTAGACAATACAAAACTAGCGTACCCACCCTAGTCACACCCTGACCTAACCCAAATATAAAGAAAACAGAGATATCTCATGTCAGGGCGTGACAGATGCAGCACTCCATCACTCTCCTTCTTGGTCAAATAGCCCTTACACAGCCTGAAGGTGTGTTGGGTCATTGTCCTTTTGAAAAACAAATGATATTCCCACTAAGCGCAAACCAGATGGAATGGTGTAACGCTTCAGAATGCTGTGGTAACCATGCTGGTTAAGTGTGCCTTGAATTCTAAATAGGTCACTGACAATGTCACCAGCAAAGCAACCCCCACACCATCACACCTCCTCTTCCATGCTTCATGGTGGGAACCACACATGCAGAGCTCATCCGTTCACCTACTCTGCGTCTCGCAAATACACAGTGGTTGAAACCAAAAATCTCAAATTTGGACTCATCAGACCAAAGGACAGATATCCACCGGTCTAATGTCCATTGCTCGTGTTTCTTGGCCCAAGCTAGTCTCTTCATCTTATTGGTGTCCTTTAGTATATACTTTGCAGCAATTTTAACATGAAGGCCAGATTCACACAGTCTTCTCTGAACGGTTGATGTTGAGATGTCTGTTACTTGAACTCTGTGAAGCATTCATTTGGGCTGCAATTTCTGAGGCTTGTAACTCTTATAACTTATCCTCTGCAGCAGAGGTAACTCTGGGTCTTCCTTTCCTGTGGCGGTCCTCATGAGAGCCAGTTTCATCATAGCGCTTGATGGCTTTTGCGACTGCACTTGAAGAAACTTTCAAAGATCCTGAAATGTTCTGCATTGACTGACCTTCATGTCTTAAAGTAATGATGGACTGTCGTTGTCTCTGCTTATTTGAGCTGTTCTTGACATAATATGGACTTGGTCTATTACGAAATAGGGCTATCTTCTGTATACCTCCCTACCTTGTCACAACACAACTGATTGGCTCAAACGCATTAAGTGGCCTTCATGTCCAGATGTTTGCTTATTTGAGAGAGAGAGAGAGATTAATGAATTGTTAATTGTGTATATTATCTACCTCACTTGCTTTGGCAATGTAAACACATGTTTCCCATGCCAATAAAGCCCCTTGAATTGAATTGAATTGAATTGAATTGAGAGAGAGAGAGAGAGAGAGAGAGAGAGCAAAGAGAGAGAGAGAGCGAAGAGAGCGAGAGCAAAGAGAGAGAGAGAGCAAGAGCAACGAGAGAGAGAGAGAGAGCGAGAGCAAAGAGAAAGAGAGCAAGAGCAAAGAGAGAGAGAGCGAGAGCAAAGAGAGAGAGAGAGAGCGAGAGCAAAGAGAGAGAGAGTGAGAGCAGAGAGAGAGAGAGAGAGCAAAGAGAGAGAGAGTAAGAGCAAAGAGAGAGAGAGATCAAAAAGAGAGAGAGCGAGAGCAAAGAGAGAGCGAGAGCAAAGAGAGCGAGAGAGAGCAAAGAGAGAGAGAGAGCGAGAGCAAAGAGAGAGCGAGAGAGCGAGAGCAAAGAGAGTGAGAGAGCGAGAGCAAAGAGAGAGCGAGAGAGCAAAGAGAGAGAGAGCAAAGAGAGAGAGCAAATAGAGAGAGAGAGTGAGAGAGAGAGAGAGAGAGAGAGCGAGAGCAGAGAGCGAGAGCAAAGAGAGCGCGAGAGCAAAGAGCGAGAGAGAGAGCAAAGAGAGAGCGAGAGCAAAGAGAGAGAGACAGAGCGAGAGCAAAGCGAGAGAGAGAGCGAGAGCAAAGAGAGAGAGAGAGAGCGAGAGAGCAAAGAGAGAGCGAGAGTAAAGAGAGAGCGAGAGCAAAGAGAGCGAGAGCAAAGAGAGAGAGAGAGAAAAGAGAGAGAGAGAGCAAAGAGAGAGAGAGCGAAGAGAGAGAGAGAGAGAGAGAGAGAGAGAGAGAGAGAGAGAGAAAGAGAGAGAGAGCAAATAGAGAGCAAACAGAGAGAGCGAGAGCAGAGAGCAAAGAGCGAGAGAGAGAGCAAAGAGAGAGAGAGAGAGCGAGAGAGCGAGAGCAGAGAGAGAGAAAGAGCAAAGAGGGAGCGAGAGCAAAGAGAGAGAGCGAGAGCAAAGAGAGAGAGAGAGAGAAGGCAGAGAGAGAGAGAGCAAAGCGAGAGAGAGAGCGAGAGCAAAGAGAGAGAGAGAGCAAAGAGAGAGCAAAGAGAGAGCGAGAGTAAAGAGAGAGAGAGCGAGAGCAAAGAGAGAGAGAGAGCAAAGAGAGAGCGAGAGCAAAGAGAGAGAGAGAGAGAGCGAGAGCAAAGCGAGAGAGAGAGCAAAGAGAGAGAGAGAGCGAGAGAGCAAAGAGAGAGCGAGAGTAAAGAGAGAGAGAGCGAGAGCAAAGAGAGAGAGAGAGCAAAGAGAGAGAGAGCAAAGAGAGCGAGAGCAGAGAGAGAGAAAGATCAAAGAGGGAGCGAGAGCAAAGAGAGAGAGCGAGAGCAAAGAGAGAGAGCGAGAGCAAAGAGAGAGAGAGAGAAGGCAAAGAGAGAGAGAGAGAGAGAGAGAGAGAGAGAGCAAAGAGAGAGGGAGCAAAGAGAGAGAGAGAGAGCGAGAGCAAAGCGAGAGAGAGAGCGAGAGCAAAGAGAGAGAGAGCGAGAGAGCAAAGAGAGAGCGAGAGTAAAGAGAGAGAGAGCGAGAGCAAAGAGAGCGAGTGCAAAGAGAGAGAGAGAGCAAAGAGAGCGAGAGCAAAGAGAGAGAGAGAGCAAAGTGAGAGTGAGGGCAAAGAGAGAGAGAGAGAGAGAGAGAGAGAGAGAGAGAGAGAGAGAGAGCAGAGAGAGCAGAGAGAGCAGAGAGAGAGCAAAGAGGAAACGTAGAAATTCTCTGGTGTAGGCTAATGAAAATTGGCTATTGAGCGGAGCCTTCCTCCAGTGGCTGTATGCTCCTAAGTGCCATTTACTAAACAAATATCGTACCACATGCAGCTATAATATGTTCAATAGAAGTGCAGTAAATCTTAATAATGTATTAAAATGGAATCCTCATATTAAATTCCCTGCAGGTCCTAAAGCTACACTGAAGGTTTCTTTTTTATTTTACCATTACCTTTACCAGGTAAGTTGACTGAGGACACGTTCTCATTTATAGCAACGACCTGAAGGAGGTGACGTATTGAAAATGAACAAAGATATCCTCTGTTAGAGTCTGAAATACTACAGGTTTGTAATGTTAAAGGCAAGGATCAATGCCAGGAATAAAAATATTATACTGTGAAGAATGTAAATAACTGCATACTGTACATACTGTAAATACCTTACATACTTTACATACTGTGCATACTGTAAATACCTTACATACTTTACATACTGTGTGTGTAACACTTTAATATGGTACATACTTTACAAAAGGTACATATTTTACATACAGTCGTGGCCAAAAGTTTTGAGAATGACACAAATATTAATTTTCACAAAGTCTGCTGCCTCAGTTTGTATGATGGCAATTTGCATATACTCCAGCATGTTATGAAGATTGATCAGATGAATTGCAATTAATTGCTAAGTCCTTCTTTGCCATGCAAATGAACTGAATCACAAAAAAAACACTGCATTTTTTCCACTGCATTTCAGCCCTGCCACAAAAGGACCAGCTGACATCATGACAGTGATTCTCTCGTTAACACAGGTGTGAGTGTTGACGAGGACAAGGCTAGAGATCACTCTGTCATGCTGATTGAGTTCGAATAACAGACTGGAAGCTTCAAAAGTAGGGTGGTGCTTGGAATCATTGTTCTTCCTCTTTCAAACATGGTTACCTGCAAGGAAACACGTACCGTTGTCATTGCTTTGCACAAAAGGGGCTTCACAGGCAAGGATATTGCTGCCAGTAAGATTGCACCTAAACCAACCATTTATCAGCTCATCAAGAACTTCAAGGAGAGCAGTTCAATTGCTGTGAAGAAGGCTCAGGGCGCCCGAGAAAGTCCTGCAAGCGCTAGGACCGTCTCCTAAAGTTGATTCAGTTGCGTGATCGGGGCACCACCAGTACAGAGCTTGCTCAGGAATGGCAGCAGGCAGGTGTGAGTGCCTCTGCACGCACAGTGAGGCAAAGACTTTGGAGGATGGTTTGGTGTCAAGAAGGGCAGCAAAGAAGCCACTTCTCTCCAGGAAAAACATCAGGGACAGACTGATATTCTGCAAAAGGTACAGGGATTGAACTGCTGAGGACTGGGGTAAAGTCATTATCTCTGATGAATCCCCTTTCCGATTGTTTGGGGCATCCGGAAAAAAGGCTTGTCTGGAGAAGACAAGGTGAGCGCTACCATCAGTCCTGTGTCATGCCAACAGTAAAGCATCCTGACACCATTCATGTGTGGGGTAGCATCTCAGCCAAGGGAGTGGGCTCACTCACAATTTGCCTAAGACCACAGCCATGAATAAAGAATGGTACCAACACATCCTCCGAGAGCAACTTCTCCCAACCATCCAACAGTTCGGTGACGAACAATGCCTTTTCCAGCACGATGGAGCACCTTGCCATAAGACAAAAGTGATAACTAAGTGGCTCGGGGAACAAAACATCGATATTTTGGGTCCATGGCCAGGAAACTCCCCAGACCTTAATCCCATTGAGAACTTGTGGTCAATCCTCAAGAGGCGGGTGGACAAACAAAAACCCACAAGTTCTGACAGCCTCCAAGCATTGATTATGCAAGAATGGGCTGCCATCAGTCACGATGTGGCCCAGAAGTAAATTGACAGCCTTCAAGGGCGGATTGCAGAGGTCTTGAAAAGAAGGGTCAACACTGCAAATATTGACTCTGCATCCACTTCATGTAATTGTCAACAAAAGCCTTTGACACTTACGAAATGCTTGTAATTATACTTTGGTATTCCATAGTAACATCTGACAAAAATATCTAAAGACACAGGAGCAGCCAACTTTGTGAAAATGTATATTTGTGTCATTCTCAAAACTTTTGGCCACGACTGTACTGTAATACTTCACACACGATACATCCTTCACATACTGCACATACCGTACATACTTGACATACTTTACAAACTGTGCATAATGTACATATATTATGTACTTTATATACTTTATATACTTTACATATTTTACATACTGTGATACTTTGTATATGTACATACTGTAAACACTTTGAATACTTTCCATACTTTCCATACTGTACATACTGTACTTACTTTACATGCTTTACCTTCTTGACATACTGTACATACTTTCCATACTTTCCATACTTTCCATACTGATTTACATACTTTACATACCGTGCATACTCTACATACTGTACATACTTTACATACTGTACATACGGTACATTATTTACATTATTTACATGCTGTACATACTGCACATACTTTGCATATTGTGTATACTGTAAATACTCTACATACTGTACATACTCAACATTATGTACCTACTTACATATTTTACATGCTGTACATACTTTAAATTTTGTAAGTCATATCTAAGAGAAGTATACAGTTCTACAAGTAATGATCTGTTGGAATGATAATGACATCATTGTATCATCAGATTGTCAGGCAACAGTTTAATGTGTCTCCTAAAGTTTTGCTGCTATGTGAAGTCAAACCAACAGGTGGCATGGCACTACTACCCAATCAACTCAACTGGTACTCATTCCCAGAGTGCAGTGTGGCAGCCAGCACAGCTGACTAAGAAGCTAGCTGTTTGTTATGTTCATGGAAATGTGGTTGTTTACCGGTTGTTGATTTTGTTGTGGAGTACACTTCATTACCAGTTATTTAGCAGACAGATAGATCTCAGGCAGTGAGGTCGATTTGGATTTCTTTACAAAGTTATAATAATTGTCAGGAATAGGATATCTAGTAACACTTTATTACTACTTTCATGAATAAGCCATTATAAATGTTTATACATTTTTATAAATGTGTATAAATGCTTCATAAATTATTACAAATGCTTATGAATAATGCTTACAATGCTTAGAAATGTTACTATATAAAAAGTATGGATAGGTCATAGTATCAACAAACTATGTGTTGATAAGCAACTGCTTGCTAAGGTTATGGTTAGGGTTAGGGTTAGGTTTAGAACAAGGGTTAGGGTAAGAGTTAAGGTCAGGGTTAGGACTAGGGAAAGGGTTAAGTTTAGAGTCAGGATAAGGGTTAGTAGGCAGTTAGCTGAAATGGTACTGATAGTCTGAAGAACATCTACAGATGGACTATCCTAATATGTTGTTACTAGTGCTTTTTCTTTGTGTTCTTTCTTAGTTTTTTGCATCTGTGGATATTTGGGATATATAACCTCTCAAGAAAGTCAACAATTTCTGGTTACATATTTCAATATCCTCTTTGAGTTTTGCTTTCATTTCCTAAGTACCCATGTTTAAAAGGGGATCTGCCACCTGCCTGGCCTAATTTCCTCTCAGCCCCACCGATTATAGACCTTTTCCCACCGACGCTGTTCATGCTCCCACAAAGACCCTCATAATCCTGCTGCTTGTCCACAATAATGAACATTTCCTAGTTGGCCCATTATTAACACTACCACCCAGGGTCAGAGGATGCAAAATCACCACTGGACACTGGCCTCCTCTGTCCCCCCCTCCTTGGCTGCTGGTTTTAAATACTATTCGATATAATATTATTACTATAATACTATCCACTTTATTTTTGAATAGTTTCATTCCAAAATGCTACATATCCATTTTCAGAAATGTTGGTACATTTTCTTTTATTGTTTAAAAAAATTAAGAGCCCAACACCGAATCCCTGTCAGTCCGGCGGGCACGGGAAATGTGTTGTATAGAAGACCGCTTTGCCCGGTGTCGATCGGGGGCCTGAGTCCTTCTGATCGAGGCTCAGCCCGTGGACGGTGTGAGGTCGGTAACGGCCCCGTTGCGCCGGGGTCCGGTCTTTTCGGAGTCGGGTTGCTTGGGAATGCAGCCCAAAGCGGGTGGTAAACTCCATCTAAGGCTAAATACTGGCACGAGACCGATAGACGACAAGTACCGTAAGGGAAAGTTGAAAATAACTTTGAAGAGAGAGTTCAAGAGGGCGTGAAACCGTTGAGAGGTAAACGGGTGGGGTCCGCTCAGTCTGCCCGGAGGATTCAACTCGGCGGATCAGGGTCGGCCGTTCCGGTGTGGTCGGATCCCCTCGTGGGACTGATCCCTGGTCGTGCTCGGCCCCCGCCGGGCGCATTTCCTCTGTCGGTGGTGCGCCGCGACCGGCTCTGGGTCGGCTTGGAAGGGCTTGGGGTGAAGGTGGCTACCGGTTTCGGCCGTGAGCTTTACAGCGCCCCTGCTCCGTACTCGCCGCTTTCCGGGGCCGAGGACTTAGTACCCGCTGCGTCATGTCTGCGGGGGGCACGGGGCCCCTTGGCCCCGGCGCGACTGTCAACCGGGTCGGACTGACCTCAGTGCGAACCAACCCGACCCGTCTTGAAACACGGACCAAGGAGTCTAACGCATGCGCAAGTCAGAGGTTTGTGAGGGCCAGCGTGTGTCGGCTGAGGTGGGGGTCGGGCGCACCACCGGCCCGTCTCGCCCGCTTTGTCGGGGAGGTGGAGCGTGAGCGCATGCGATAGGACCCGAAAGATGGTGAACTATGCCTGGGCAGGGCGAAGCCAGAGGAAACTCTGGTGGAGGTTCGTAGCGGTCCTGACGTGCAAATCGGTCGTCCGACCTGGGTATAGGGGCGAAAGACTAATCGATCCATCTAGTAGCTGGTTCCCTCCGAAGTTTCCCTCAGGATAGCTAGCCCTCGAAGTCTCGCAGTTTTATCGCCTTCCGTCCCGACAAAAGCTTGGATCGAGGGCTGACTTTCAATAGATCGCAGCGAGTGAGCTGCTCTGCTACGCACGAAACCCTGACCCAGAATCAGGTCGTCTACGAGTGTTTTAGCACCAGCACCAGTGTTTTTTCAAATCTAATTATGGCATGGGGTTGTTCAATGAAAGACATGTATTTCTTGAAAATCTATCACTTGATGGTTTCATTTCAGAGAGACAAATAATCGTGTTTTTTTGCTAAATGCTACACTATATATAAAAAAGTATGTGGACACCCCTTCAAATTTGTGGATTCGGCTATTTCAGGCAAACCCGTTGATGACAGGTTAATAAAATCGAGCACACAGCCATGCAATCTCCATAGACAAACATTGGCAGTAGAACGGCCTTACTGAAGAGCTCACTGATTTTCAACGTGGCACTGTCATTGGATGCCAACAAGTCAGTTCATCAAATTTCTGCCCGACTAGAGCTGCCCCGGTCAACTGTAAGTGCTGTTATTGTGAAGTGGAAACATATAGGAGCAACAACGGCTCAGACGCAAAGTGGTAGACCACACAAGCTCACAGAACGGGACCGCCTAGTGCTGAAGTGTAGTGTGTAGAAATCATCTGTCCTCGGTTGCAACACTCACTACCCGAGTTCCAAAATGCCTCTGGAAGCAACGCCAGCACAATAACTTTCCGGGGGCTTCATGAAATGGGTTTCCATGGCCGAGCAGCCGCACACAAGCCTAAAATCACCCATGCGCAATGCCAAGCGTTGGTTGGAGTGGGGTAAAGCATGCGCCATTGGACTCACTAGAAACACATTCTCTGGAGTAATGAATCACGCTTCACCATCTTCACCATCATAATCTTGGTTTGGCGGATGCCAGAAGAATGCTACCTGCCCCAATGCATTGTGCAACTGTAAAGTTTGGTGGAGGAGGAATAATGGCTGTTTTTCATGGTTCGGGCTAGGCCACTTAGTTCCAGTGAAGGCGAGCCAGGCCTAATCACCCAACTTCAGTGCCCGACCTCACTAATGCTCCTGTGGCTGAATGGAAGCAAGTCCGCGAAGCAATGTACCAACATCTAGTGGAAAGCCTTCCCAGAAGAGTGGAGACTGTTGTAGCAGCAAAGGGGGGACCAACCCCATATTAATGCAGTACTGTAAAGAGCAATATATTATGGGGACTCAATGGCATTCTGCTACACTGCTGTGAAACTACCTGTTTTGCTGTATATTTACAGCAGCATACTGTGAATTATGGTGCATTATGGGAAAAATGTGTGATATTCTGAGTGCTGTCCTTGGGCTTTGTTGGATTGGTAGGGGTTAGTGAACTGAGCCTCAGAACCAGCTGGCTATGGGGACTATTTTCTCTGGCCAACTCTTAACATTTGAGAGCTTTGTAACAATAGGAGTGGGGGTCACTTGTTTTTAAATTATTGTCACGTTCTGACCTTACCCTTACAGAAACACCCACCACCAAAGGACCAAGCAGCGTGGTAATGAGCAGCAGCAGGAGAGGCAGCGATATTTGAGGAACTGGACTTAGGAGGAGATTCTGGACGGCAAAGGACCCTGGGCACAGCCAGGGGAATATCGCCGCCCCAAAGCAGAGCTGGAGGCAGCGAAAGCAGAGAGGCGCTGGTATGAGGAGGCAGCACGGCAGCGTGGCTGGAAGCACACGGGGAGTGTGGCGGGGAGGGCACACGGAGAGTGTGGCGAAGTCAGGTAGGAGACCTGCACCAACTCCCCGTGCTTACCGTGGAGAGAGAGGGCATCGTACTGGTCAGGCACCGTGTTATGCGGTGCAGCGCACGGTGTCCCCAGTACGCGTGCTTAGCCCAGTGCGCTACATGCCAGCTCCCCGTATCGGCCGGGCTAGAGTGGGCATCGAGCCAGGTGCCATGAAGCCGGCTCTGCGCATCTGGTCTCCAGTGCGTCTCCTCGGGCAGGCGTACATGGCACCAGCCTTGCGCATGGTGTCCCCGGTTCGCCAGCACAGCCCAGTGCGGGATATTCAACCTCGCCGCACTGGCCTGGCTACGGGGAGCATTCAACCAGGTAAGGTTTGGCAGGCTCGGTGCTCAAGAGCTCCAGTGCGCCCACACGGTCCGGTCTATCCGGTGCCACCTCCATGCACCACCCCTCCGGTGGGCGCCCCCCGCACCAGGCTGTCTCTCCATCTTCTCCCTAAAGGTGCTCCCGCCTGCCCAGCGCTGCCAGTGCCTTCCTCCTGCCCAGCGCTGCCAGAGTCTCCCTTCTGTCCTGAGCCCCCAGAGTCTCCCGTCTGTCCTGAGCCGCCAGACTCTCCCGTCTGTCCTGAGCCGCCAGAGTTTCCCGTCTGTCCTGAGCCGCCAGAGTCTCCGGTCTGTCCTGAGCCGCCAGAGCCGTCAGTCAGCCAGGAGCCGCCAGAGCCGTCAGTCAGCCAGGAACCGCCAGAGCCGTCAGTCAGCCAGGAGCCGCCAGAGCCGTCAGTCAGCCAGGAGCCGCCAGAGCCGCCAGTCAGCCAGGAGCTGCCAGAGCCGTTAGTCAGCTAGGCGATGCTAGAATCGCCCTTCACTCCGGAGCTGCCGGAGTCTTCCGCATGTCCGGCAGTGCCGGAGTTTCCTGCCTGTCCGGCGCTGCCAGAGTCTCCGCCTGTCCAGCACCGCCGGAGTCGTCCTTCACTCCGGCGCTGCCGGAGTCTCCCGCCTGTCCATCGCTGCCGGAATCTCCGGTCCTTTCAAATCAGAATTTGTAAGATTCTAGTTGAATGAAACAGACAGAGTCCCAGCCTACAATAATCAGGAAGTTTATTCACGAGAGCGCTAAAAACCATACAATGCACATAGCCTTTTATACCTCACATTTGGTCATATAAATGCCCTCCTCTTCTCTAACACTGTCAATGCTGTTTACAAGTCTCCTTCTACACATATATTGCTTATCATATTCTGCAACCTGTTACACAATCTTCTGCAAGCCTAACGGTTTCTCCCCTCCCTGGGTGGGGAGACCTCCTTCCCTGTTATTAGTTTCACAGTGGTCCCAAGTTGTCTGCCACAGTTCCGTGTCTGTTAAACTGTTCCTCTTTTTCTATGCATAATTCTAGTCTTATGATTCAAATACATCTCACTCCATTATCCAGTGACAGGGTGGAATACTGTTAGTTATTGCCTTAACATTAATTTGAAAGTATAAATCATTTAGTCATTATCTTACCATTACCTTAAACATATGAATCTTCATTACATTCCCTCACTTTCTTTCTTTCTTTATTTCCTCTCTGTCTCTCTCTCTCTCTCTCTCTCTCTCTCTCTTTCTTCCCCCCCCCCCTCTCTCTCTCTCTATTTCTTTCTTCTCTTCCATTCTTTCTCCCTCTCTCAGTGGTCAGCGGCCTCAGAGGAGGGACATCCACTTGGCATGGGGTCTGTGTGTGTGTTTGTATGTGCGTGTGTCTGTCTGTCTGTCTGTGGCTGTGTGTGTGAGAGGAGGGCATGGTAGGAGTGGGGGCCACTTGTTTTAAAATTATTATAACATTTGGTGTCTTTTTTGGAATATTAATCAGAAGAGGGAATTGGCCTAATTCTGCTGTGCATGCGTTGTTTTTCTCTGTACTCTGAGGATAATCTTACAGACCCCACACTACACTGCCATATAGTGCAATTGGTTCTATTATTGATTATAATATTTTGAGCCAGATCCTAATTTTTATGTCTAATTTAATAGATAATAGTTTAATGGTATGGAAAGCCCTCCTTGCTTTGTCTTTCAGTTGAATCACGGCCAAGTTGAGCAATTAAAAAAAATATATATGTGGAGGTGTATGTTTATTCATTTTTTTTATTTCAGCTTTATTTAACCAGGTAGCTGAGAACAAGTTCTCATTTACAACTGTGACCTGGTCAAGATAAAGCAAAGCAGTGAGACAAAAACAACAACACAGAGTTACACATAAACATATGTACAGTCAATAACACAATAGGAAAATCTATGTACAGTGTGCAAATGTAGACAAGTAGGGAGGTAAGGCAATAAATAGGCCATAGAGGCGAAATAATTACAATTTAGAATTAACACTGGAGTGACAATGTGCAGATGATGATGAACAAGTAGAAATACTGCGTTGCAAAAGAGCAAGAGGATAAGTAATAATATGGGGATGAGGTAGTTGGGTGTGCTATTAACAGATTGTCTGTGTACAGGTACAGTGATCGGTAAGCTGCTCTGACAGCTGATGCTTAAAGTTAGAGAGGGAGATATAAGACTCCAGCTTCAACTTCAGTGTTTTTTTGCAAATTGTTCCAGTCATTGGCAGGAGAGAACTGTAAGGAAAGACAGCCAATGGAAGTGTTGGCTTTGGGGATGACCAGTGAAATATACCTGCTGTAGCGTGTGCTACGGTTGGGTGTTGCTATGGTGACCTGTGAGCTGAGATAAGCTGGGGCTTACCTAGCATAGTCTTATAGATGACCTGAAGCCAGTGGGTTTGGCGACGATTATGTAGTGAGGGCCAGCCAACGAGAGCATACAGGTCGCAGTGGTGAGCAGTATATTGTCACACGGGACTAGGTGAGTGCAGGAATCAGACGCAGAGAGAGAGAGAGTAACTGAGTAAAGTGCTTTACTCTTGCACACCAAAATAATAAGCCCAACACAATACAGGGTGCAGGACACTATACAAGACAACCCAAAAACCACAGGGTGTCAAGTAAAGAAAAGAAAATACACCACTACCTAACATGCACACACGGAACATTAAGACAATCCACCACTACCTAACATGCACACACGGAACATTAAGACAATACACCACTACCTAACATGCACACACGGAACATTAAGACAATCCACCACGACCTAACATGCACACACGGAACATTAAGACAATCCACCACTACCTAACATGCACACACGTAACATTAAGACAATCCACCACTACCTAACATGCACACGCGTAACATTAAGACAATCCACCACTACCTAACATGCACACACACGTAACATTAAGACAATCCCGCACAAAACAAGGGCGGGTCAAACTACTACAAATAGGGAAACTAATTAAACCAAAATACACACAGGTGGAACTAATAAGACAAAACCAACAGACAAACAAAAAAGGGATCGGTAGCGGCTAGTAGGACGGCGACGACGACCGCCGAGCACTGCCCGAACAGGCAGGGGAGCCAACTTCGGAGGAAGTCGTGACATATATGGGGCTTTGGTGACAAAACGGATGGCACTGTGATAGACTACATCCAGTTTGCTGAGTAGAGTGTTGGAGGCTATTTTGTAAATGACATTGCCAAAGTCGAGGATCAGTAGGATAGTCAGTTTTACAAGGATTTGTTCGGCGGCATGAGTGAAGGAGGCTTTGTTGTGAAATAGGAAGCAGATTCTAGATTTCATTTTGGATTGGAGATGCTTAATGTGAGTCTGGAAGGAGAGTTTACAGTCTAACCAGACAGACTAGGTGTCCTAAGTCAGAACCGTCCAGAGTAGTGATGCCAGTCGGGCGGGATGGTGCAGGCAGCAATCGGTTAAAGAGCATGCATTTAGTTTTACTAGCATTTAAAAGCAGTTGGAGGCCACGGAAGGAGTGCTGTATGGCACTGAAGCTCGTTTGGAGGTTTGTTAGCACAGAGTCCAAAGAAGGGCCACATGTATACAGAATGGTGTCGTCTGCGTAGAGCTGGATCAGAGAATCACCAGCAGCAAGAGCGACATCATTGATATGTACAGAGAAAAGAGTCTGCCCGAGAATTAACCCTGTGGCACCCATAGAGACTGCCAGAGGTCCGGATAACAGGCCCTCTGATTTGACACACTGAACTCTATCTGAGAAGTAGTTGGTGAACCAGGCGAGGCAGTCATTTGGGAAGCCAAGGCTATTGAGTCTGCCGATAAGAATACGGTGATTGACAGAGTCGAAAGCCTTGGCCAGGTTGATGAAGACTGCTGCACAGTACTGTTTTTTATCGATGGCGGTTATGATATCATTTAGGACCTTGAGCGTGGCTGAGGTGCACCCATGACCAGCTCGGAAACCAGATTGCATAGTGGAGAAGGTATGATGGGATTGGTATGGTGATCTGTTTGTTAACTTGTCTTTCGAAGACTTTAGCAAGGCAGGGCAGGATGGATATAGGTCTATAACAGTTTGGGTCTAGAGTGTCTCCCCCTTTGAAGAGGGGGATGACCGCGGCAGCTTTCCAATCTTTGGGGATCTCAGACGACACAAAAGAGAGGTTGAATAGGCTAGTAATAGGGGCTGCAACAGTTTCGTCAGATAATTTTAGAAATAGAGGGTCCAGATTGTCTAGCCCAGCTGAATTGTAGGGATCTGATTTTGCAGCTCTTCCAGAACATCAGCTGTCTGGAGTTGGGCGAAGGAGAAGCAGGGGGGGGGCCTTGATTAAGTTGCTGCAGATGTTAGCCAGGGTAGGGGTAGCCAGGTGGAAAGCATGGCCAGCCGTAAGGAAATGCTTATTGAATTTCTCAATTATTGTAGATTCATTTGGGGTGTTTCTTATCCTCATTGCAGTGGACAGCTGGGAGGGGGTTCTCTTATTCTCCATGGACTTTAGAGTTTCCCCCAAAAAATTGGAATTAGTGCTACAGGATGCACATTTCTGTTTGAAAAACCTAGCCTTAGCTTTCCTAACTGATTGAGTATATTGGTTCCTGACTTCCCTGAAAAGTTGCATATCGTGGGGGCTATTCGATGCTAATGCAGAATGCCACAAGAGGTTTTTGTGCTGGTCAAGTGCAGTCAAGTCTGGGGTGAACCATTGGCTATATCTGTTCTTAGTTCAATTTTTTTTTAATGGGACATGCTTATTTAAGATGGTGAGGAAAGCACTTTTAAAGAGCAACCAGTCATCTTCTCCTGACGGGATGAGGTCAATATGCTTCCAGGATACCTGGGCCAGTTCGATTAGAAAGGCTGCTCGCTGAAGTGTTTTAGCGAGAGTTTGACAGTGATGAGGAGTGGTCGTTTGACCACAAACCCATTTCGCACGCAGGCAAAGAGGCAGTGATCGCTGAGATCCTGGTTGATGACAGTAGAGGTGTATTTAGAGGGCAAGTTGGTCAGGAGGATATCTAAGAGGGTGCCCATGGTTACAGATTTAGGGTTGTACCTGGTAGGTTCCTTGATCATTTTTGTTTGATTGTAGGACGGCTGGGGTGTTAAGCATGTCCCAGTTTAGGTCACCTAACAGTGCGAACTCTGAAGATAGATGGGGGGCAGTCAATTCACATATGGTGTCCAGGGCACAGTTGGGGTCTGAAGGGGGTCTATAACAAGCGGCAACGGTGAGAGACTTGTTTCTGGATAGGCAGATTTTTAAAAGCAGAAGCTCGAGTTGTTTGGGCACAGACCTGGATAGTATGACAGAACTCTGCAGGCTATCTCTGCAGTAGATTGCAACTCCGCCCTCTTTGGCAGTTCAATCTTGTCGGAAAATGTTATAAATAGGGATGGAAATTTCAGGATTTTTGGAGGCCTTCCTAAGCCAGGATTCAGACATGTCTAGGACATCCGGATTAGCGGATTGTGCTAAAGCAGTGAATAAAACAAACTTAGGGGGGAGGCTTCTAACGTTAACATGCATGAAACCAAGGCTTTTACGGTTACAGAAGTCAACAAATGAGAGCGCCTGAGGAATGGGAGTGCTGCTGGGGGCTGCAGGGCCTGGGTTAACCTCTACATCACCAAAGGAACAGAGGAGAAGTAGGATAAGGGTACGGCTAAAGGATATAAGAACTGGTCGTCTAGTGCGTTCGGAACAGAAAGTAAAAGGAGCAGATTTCTGGGCGCGGATTAATAGATTCAAGGCATAATGTACAGACAAGGATGTAGGATGAGAGTACAGTGTAAAGAAACCTGGGCATTGAGTGACGATGTGAGAGGTTTTGTCTCTAGATGCACCATTTAAGCCAGGTGAGGTCACCGCATGTGAGGGGGGTGGAACAAAAGGGCATATTGAGCAGGGCTGGTGGCTCTACAGTGAAATAAGACAATAATCACTAACCAAAACAACAATAGACAAGGCATATTGACATTAGTGAGAGGCATGTGTAGCCGAGTGATCATAGGGTCCAGTGAGTAGTTAGGCAAGCTGGAGACACTGTGATTCAGACAGCTAGCGGGCCGTGGCTAGCAGGCTAGCAGATGAGCCTCCGAGGGACATCGCAACGGAAGAGCCTGTTGAAACCTCCTCAGATGGATACGTTGGCAAACCTGTCCTGATGGATCGGCGGGGCTCCGTTTCAGCAGTAAAATGGTCCAGTCCAATGGAAAAAAATACTGTAAGTGTTGTAGCCCAATAATAGGCTGATGGACCTCTTCTTCTAGCAGGGAGATGGGCCTAGCTCGAGGCTAGCTCTAGGCTTACTGGTGCTTGCTTCGGGCCAGAGATTTTAGCCAGGAGAAGCAACTCAGAAAGCAGCTAGCTAGCTGCATTGATCCGGTGTAAAGGTTCAGAGATGTGGTAGAGAAAAAGCAGTCCGATATGCTCTGGGATGATGATATCGCGCTGTGCAGACTGTCAGGAATTGACCGAGCTGAGGCTGGCTGATGTCTGAGTTAACGGTGATGACCGCTAGCAGTGGCTAACTGACTACTAGCTAGTAGCTAGTTAGCTGGCTAGCTTCTGATGGGGGTTCCGGTTCTAAAGTGTAAAAAATAACAGATCCCTACCACATTGGGAAAGGTGGGTTGCAGGTGAGTATGTTCAGTCCGTAGATGGAAATAGAGATTTTAAATATTAGAAATATATCCAAAATATATACGAAGAGAAAGATATACAGTATACATGGGACGGGACAAGACAAAACAGACGTCCTACTGCTACGCCATCTTGGAACAAGATTTATGTGTGTACGTTCTATATAAGTGGAGCCTAGTAAAAATGTGTATTGTTTTTCCTGACATCTGGACATTTTCTGGAATATCAGAATGTTTGTATTTTTGAGATTGATGGTTAGTGCCCAGGTCTGACAGAACTGCTGCCATTTATGTAATTGTGGCTGTAGCCCCTCTTTTGTGGGGGACAGCAGTACCAGGACATTTGCATACATTTGCATTTGATTTGTGTGTCATTAAGAGTGAGACCAGGGGCTGTTGATTGCTTTGGCCAATTAATTTACAGTGCCTTCGGAAAGTATTCAGACCCCTTGACTTTACCACATTTTGTTACCTGTATGGATGAAATAAATAAAATCCTCAGTAATTCATAGACAATACCCCATAGTGACGAAGCGAAAACAGGTTTTTAGACATTTTCGCAATATTATTTCAAATAAAAAATAGAAATACCTTATTTACATACAGTAAGTATTCAGACCCTTTGCTATGAGACTCAAAATTGAGCTCAGGAGCATCCTGTTTACATTGATGATCCTTGAAATGTTTCTACAACTTGATTGGAGTCCACCTGTGGTAAATTCAATTGATTGAACATTATTTGGAAAGGCACACACCTGTCTATATAAGTTGTCGGTGTATGAGCAAAAACCAAGCCGTTGTCCTTAGAGCTCCGAGACAGGATTGTGTTGAGGCACAGATCTGGGGAAGGATACCAAAATATTTCTGCAGCATTGAAGGTCCCCAAGAACACAGTGACCTCCATCATTCTTAAATGGAAGAAGTTTAGAGCCACCAAGACTGGCCGCCTGGTCAAACTGAGCAATCGTTGGAGAAGCCTTTGTCAGGGAGGTGACCAAGAACCCGATGGTCACTCTGACAGAGCTCAAGAGGTTCTCGGTGGAGATGGAAGAACCTTCCAAAAGGACAACCATCTCTGCAGCACTTCACCATTCAGGCCTTTATGGTAGAGTGGCCAGACTGAAGCCCCTCCTCAGTAAAAATCACATGACAGCCCGCTTGGAGTCTAAAGACTCTCAGACCATGAGAAACAAGATCCTCTGATCTGATGAAACCAAGATTGAACTATTTGGCTTGAATGCCTAGCCTCATGTCTGGAGGAAACCTGGCACAATCCCTACGGTGAAGCATGGCGGTGGCAGCATCACGCAGTGGGGGTGTTTTACAGTGGTTTGGACTGGGAGACTAGTCATCAAGGGAAAGATGAACAGAGCAAAGTACAGAGAGATTCTTGATGAAAGCGTGCTCCAGAGCACTCAGCACCTCAGATTGGGGCGAAGGTTAATCTTCCAACAGGACAATGACCCTAAGCACACAGCCAAGACAACGCAGGAGTGGCTTCGGGTGAAGTCTCTGAATGTTCTTGAGTGGCCCAGCCACAGCCCGTACTTGAACCTGATCAAACATCTCTGGAGAGACTTGAAAATATCTGTGAAGCAACATTCCCCATCCAACCTGACAGAGCTTGAGAGGATCTGCAAAGAAGAATGGGAGAAACTCCCCAAATACAGATTTGCCAAGCTTGTAGTGTCATACCCAAGAAGACTTAAGGCTGTAATCACTGCCAAAGGTGCTTCAACAAAGTACTGAGTACTTTGGGGTCTGAATACTTGTGTAAATCGAATAATTTGTATTTGTATTTTTTTAATAAATTAGCAAACATTTCTAATAACCTATTTTTGCTTTGATATTATGGGGTATTGTGTGTAGATTGATGAGGGGAAAAAACGATTGAATCCATTTTAGAATAACGCTGTAACGTAACACAATATGGAAAAAGTCAAGGAGTCTGAATACTTTCCGAAGGCACTGTATACAGTGCCTTGCGAAAGTATTCGGCCCCCTTGAACTTTGCGACCTTTTGCCACATTTCAGGCTTCAAACATAAAGATATAAAACTGTATTTTTTTGTGTAAGAATCAACAACAAGTGGGACACAATCATGAAGTGGAACGACATTTATTGGACATTTCAAACTTTTTTAACAAATCAAAAACTGAAAAATTGGGCGTGCAAAATTATTCAGCCCCTTTACTTTCAGTGCAGCAAACTCTCTCCAGAAGTTCAGTGAGGATCTCTGAATGATCCAATGTTGACCTAAATGACTAATGATGATAAATACAATCCACCTGTGTGTAATCAAGTCTGCACCTGCACTGTGATAGTCTCAGAGGTCCGTTAAAAGCGCAGAGAGCATCATGAAGAACAAGGAACACACCAGGTAGGTCCGAGATACTGTTGTGAAGAAGTTTAAAGCCGGATTTGGATACAAAAAGATTTCCCAAGCTTTAAACATCCCAAGGAGCACTGTGCAAGCGATAATATTGAAATGGAAGGAGTATCAGCCCACTGCAAATCTACCAAGACCTGGCCTTCCCTCTAAACTTTCAGCTCATACAAGGAGAAGACTGATCAGAGATGCAGCCAAGAGGCCCATGATCACTCTGGATGAACTGCAGAGATCTACAGCTTAGGTGGGAGACTCTGTCCATAGAACAACAATCTATTGCAGTAACACAGTATATTGCACAAATCTGGCCTTTATGGAAGAGTGGCAAGAAGAAAGCCATTTCTTAAAGATATCCATAAAAAGTGTTATTTAAAGTTTGCCACAAGCCACCTGGGAGACACACCAAACATGTGGAAGAAGGTGCTCTGGTCAGATGAAACCAAATTGAACTTTTTGGCAACAATGCAAAACGTTATGTTTGGCGTAAAAGCAACACAGCTGAACACACCATCCCCACTGTCAAACATGGTGGTGGCAGCATCATGGTTTGGGCCTGCTTTTCTTCAGCAGGGACAGGGAAGATTGTTAAAATTGATGGGAAGATGGATGGAGCCAAATACAGGACCATTCTGGAAGAAAACCTGATGGAGTCTGCAAAAGACCTGAGACTGGGACGGAGATTTGTCTTCCAACAAGACAATGATCCAAAACATAAAGCAAAATCTACAATGGAATGGTTCAAAAATAAACATATCCAGGTGTTAGAATGGCCAAGTCAAAGTTCAGACCTGAATCCAATCGAGAATGTGTGGAAAGAACTGAAAACTGCTGTTCACAAATGCTCTCCATCCAACCTCACTGAGCTCGAGCTGTTTTGCAAGGAGGAATGGGAAAAAATGTCAGTCTCTCGATGTGCAAAACTGATAGAGACATACCCCAAGCGACTTACAGCTGTAATCGCAGCAAAAGGTGGCGCTACAAAGTATTAACATAAGGGGGCTGAATAATTTTGCACGCCCAATTTTTCAGTTTTTGATTTGTTAAAAAAGTTTGAAATGTCCAATAAATGTCGTTCCACTTCATGATTGTGTCCCACTTGTTGTTGATTCTTCACAAAAAAATACAGTTTTATATCTTTATGTTTGAAGCCTGAAATGTGGCAAAAGGTCGCAAAGTTCAAGGGGGCCGAATACTTTCGCAACGCACTGTATATGCTGAACAAAAATATAAATGCAACATGTAACGTATTGGTCCAATGTTTCATGAGCTGAAATGAAAGATCCCAGAAATGTTCCAAATGCACAAAATGCATATTTCTCTAAAATATTGTGCACAAATTTGTTTACATCCATTTTAGTGAGGTGCAGTTGTGTCACAGAAACACATTGCCACAGATATCTCAAGTTTTGAGGAAACATGCAATTGCTATGCTGACTGCAGAGAATTGAATGTTAATTCCTCTACCGTAAGCCAGCTCCAACACCGTTTTAGAGAATTTGTCTTTACGTCCAACCGACCTCACAACCGCAGACAAATTGTAATATTTTACATTTGAGAATCTTCAAAGTAGCCACCCTTTGCCTTGATGACAGCTTTGCACACTCTTGCCATTCTCTCAACCAGCTTCATGATGTAGTCACCTGGAATGCATTTCAATTAAAAGGTGTGTCTTTTTTAAAGTTAATTTGTGCAATTTCTTTCCTTCTTAATGCATTTGAGCCAATCGGTTGTGTTGTGACACGGCACAGAAGATACTATTTGGTCAAAGACAAATTCAATATTATGGCAAGAACAGCTCAAAAAAGCAAAGAGAAACTTACTTTAAGACATGAAGGTCAGTCAATCTGGAAAATTTCAAGAACTTTGAAAGTTTATTCAAGTGCAGCCACAATAATCATTAAGCACTATGATGAAACTAGCTCTCATGAGGACTGCCACAGGAAAGGAAGACCCAAAGTTACCTCTGCAGCACAGGATAAGTTATTAGAGTTAATTGTACTTCAGATTGCAGCCCAAATAAATACTTCACAGAGATTAAGTAACAGACACATCTCAACATCAACTGTTCAGAGGAGACTGCGTAAATCAGGTCTTCATGGTCGAATTGCTGCAAAGAAACCACTACTAAAGGACAACAATAATAAGAAGAGACTTGCTTGGGCCAAGAAACACAAGCAATGGACATTAGACCATTGGAAATCTGTCCTTTGGTCTGATGAGTCCACATTTGAGATTTTGATTCCAACCTCCATGTCTTTGTGAGACAGAGTCTGCAAATGGATGATCTCTGAATGTCTGGTTCTCACCGTGAAGAATGGAGGAGGAGGTATGATGGTGTGGGGGGGCTTTGCTGGTGACACTGTCTGTGATTCATTTAGAATTCATGGCACACTTAAACAGCATGGCTACCACAGCATTCTGCAGCTATACGCCATCCCATCTGGTTTGTGCTTAGTGGGACTGTCATTTGTTTTTCAACCGGACAATGACCCAAAACACACCTCCAGGCTGTGTAAGGGCTATTTGACCAAGAAGGAGAGTGATGGAGTGCTGCATCAGATGACCTGGCCTCCACAATCACCTGACCTCAACTCAATTGAGATGGTTTGGGATGAGTTGGACCGCAGACTGAAGGAAAACTCCTTCAAGACTTTTGGAAAAGCGTTCCAGGTGAAGGTAGTTGAGAGAATGCCAAGAGTGTGCAAAGCTGTCATCATGGTGGATACTTTGAATAATCTTTTTTCGGTTACTACATGACTCCATATGTGTTATGTCTTCACTATTCTACAATGTAGAAAATAGTAAAATTAAGAAAAACCCTTGAACGAGTAGATGTTTCCAAACATGTGACTGGTACTGTATGGTTTTTCACCCACACCATTTTCAATTAATTTTAGTAAAAGACTTTCATGCCAAATTGAATCAAATGCTTTTGGAAATCTACAAATCATGGGAACATGCTTGTTTTGTTTTGATTGACATGGTTATCAATTAGGGTGTGTAAGTTATAAATATGGTCTGATGTTCGATAATTTGGTGGGAATCCAATTACACTTTTGCTCAGGACATTGTGTTCACAGAGAAAGTACAATTCATAATGGCACAGAATATTTTTTCCAGGTTGCTGTCGACACAAATGCCATGATAATTATTTGGGTCAAATTGGTAATTAAAAAAAAATGGTGTTATTAGTCCCTGGTCTCTCATAGTCTCTCATAGTCTCTCATAGTCTCTCACAGTCTCTCTCTCTCTCTCTCTCTCTCTCTCTCTCCCTCTCTCTCTCTCTCTCTCTCAGTCTCTCTCTCTCTCTAATTATTTTTTTCTTAATTGGGTTTACTGCATCTTGGGCAGGAAGTCTTAATAAACCCATGCGTATACAGAATTTTACTTCAGACACATTTATACTTCAGACACATCATACGATGTCCCGTAAAGCTGAATTGGGCACCTTATAAGGCAAACAACTCTCTTGTAATTGTAATACTTTTGACCTGTTGCAAAGACTTACAATTCTGTGCAATCTGTCCCTAATTTCCCCACTGTTTCTCACAGCCTGTTTGAGTTCAGTGTGTACTGGCGGCTATCTATTGTTCCAAATGAAGGCTATCTCTAGCCCAAACAACAGATGACTTAAACACGAGAGCAGTGGACCAGTCTCTCTCTCTCTCTCTCTCTCTCTCTCTCTCTCTCTCTCTCTCTCTCCTCTCTCTCTCTCTGTCTCTCTCTCAATTCAATTCAATTCAATTCAAAGGGCTTTATCGGTATGGGAAACAAATGTTTACATTGCCAAAGCAAGTGAAATAGATAATAAACAAAAGTGAAATAAACAATAAAAATGTAACAGTTAACATTACTCTCACAAAAGTTCCAAAGGAATAGTGACATTTCAAACATCACATTATGGCTATATACAGTGTTGCAACGATGTGCAAATAGTTGTATTTATAATGGTGTTTGTTCTTCACTGGTTACCATTTTCTTATGGCCACAGGTCACAAATCTTGCTGCTGTGATGGCACACTGTGGTATTTCATCCAATAGATATGGGTGTTTATCAAAATTGGATTTGTTTTTGTGGGTCTGTATAATCTGAGGGAAATATGTGTCTCTAATATGGTCATACATTTGGCAGGAGGTTAGGAAGTGCAGCTCAGGTTCCACCTCATTTTGGGGCCAGTGTGCACACAGCCTGTCTTCTCTTGAGAGCCAGGTCTGCCTACGGCGGCCTCTCTCAATAGCAAGGCTATACTCGCTGTCATGAAGTGCCCTGGGGGGAGTATCATAGAGCTGCCCCTTTTTCCACAGAGTATAACACCCAGTTCCTACATAATATATATTAAGTCAGAGAACGCCGGGACAGAATCCCCACGTTGGAATGGCTACAATTCTGTAGACCAATAGACCATACAGCTGTAGTTTTGGCTGGAAATGGTTAAACTTTGAAACTAGCATCAGTACAGAATAAGAGCAAATAAGAGCGAAACACCTATTCTATGCGACAACCATGGGTATGTCTGATGTATCAATTATGAACACAACCCGAGACTTTCTGTCGATTGACTCTCCAGCAGATGGACCGGATTCTAACAGAGAAGACAACAACGACATACGGGCATAAATATATACATTGCAATTATTCTCGAATGAGCGGCAGTTCATGTGCAAAGGATTAGCATTTCAATGATTATAATTATCGACTGTGAGTAGTGAATCCATTTAGTCTTTCCCACTCTTTCTCAGTCCCCACCCCTTTCCTTTGTCAACCAAGCCGTCATATCGGCTTAGCCCACTAGGGACGTTTCTATCATTACCAGTAAGCAATATCTACTGTTTGTTTGTTATGTATTTCTGTGATTATTTGGTTAGTTAGTAAGCAAATTATTATGCCAATTTGTAAATTGTTGATTCATTATGGAAACTAGGGTTTGTGCAGATATCCTAGATTTTGCGGTATTCAGTAATGAGAACTGATGAGGTAATAATAATAATTTATTAATGGAAGACTGTAATTGATCAGATATTAAAATATTTGAAGAGTTATATTCTGAGAATTATAACTCTGTAAATCTCAACATTTTCCGTAGTGCCCCGACTTCCTAGTTAATTAATGTTTACATGATTAGTTTAATTACATAATAATTAAACCTGGAGAACAGATTTAATATAAATAAGTCTTCACATTTAATGATAGTCCAGACACGACACCACTGAGTCTGTACATAGTCAAAGCTTTCCTTAATAAAGTTTGGGTCAGTCACGGTGATCAGGAATTCTGCCACGGCATACTCTCTGTTTAAGGTCAAATAGCATTCTAGTTTGCTCAGTTTTTTTGTTAATTCTTTCTAATGTGTCAAGTAATTATTTCTTGTTTTCTCGTGACTTGGTTAGGTTGAATTGGGTTGCTGTCCTGGGGCTCTGTTTGTATTTGTGAATAAAGCACCAGGACCAGTTTGCTTAGGGGACTCTTCTCCATTTTCATCTCTCTGTAAGTGATGGTTTTGTTATGGAAGGTTTGGGAATCGCTTCATTTTAGGTGGTTGTAAAATTTAACCGCTCTTTTCTGGATTTTGATAGAGTGTATCAGCCTAATTCGGCTCTGCATGTATTATTTGGTGTTTTACGTTGTACACAGAGGATATTATTGCAGAATTCTCCATGAAGAGTCTCAATTTGGTGTTTGTCCAATTTTGTATATTCTTGGTTGGTGAGCAGACCCCAGACCTAACAACCATAAACAGCAATGGGTTCTATAACTGATTCAAGTATTTTTAGCCAGATCCTAATTGGTATGTCGAATTTTATGTTCCTCTTGTTGCCATAGAAGGTCCTCCTTACCTTGTCTCTCAGATCATTCACAGCTTTGTGGGAGTTACCTGTGGTGCTGATGTTTAGGCCGAGGTATGTATAGTTGTTTTGTGTGCTCTAGGGAAACAGTGTCTAGATGGAATTTGTATTCATGGTCGTGGCAACTGGACCTTATTGTTGTCTTACTGAGATTTATGGCCCAGATCTGACAGAATCTGTGTAGAAGATCTAGGTGCTGGTGTAGGCCCACCTAAGTTGGGGACAGAATTACCAGATCATCAGCAAAAAGTTTAAATTTGACTTCAGATTCTAGTAGGGTGAGGCTGGGTGCCGAAGACTGATCTAGTGCCCTCGCCAATTTGTTGATATACAGTTGAAGTCATAAGTTTACATACACTTAGGTTGGAGTCATTAAAACTAGTTTTTCAACCACTCCACAAATTTCTTTAGGTAGGTTAGGTTAGGTTAGGACATCTACTTCGTGCACGACGCAAATAATTTTTCCAACAATTGTTTCCAGAGAGATTATTTCACTTATAATTCACTGTATCACAATTCCAGTGGGTCAGAAGTTTACATACACTAAGTTGACTGTGCCTTTAAACAGCTTGGAAAATTCCAGAAAATTATGTCATGATTTTAGAAGCTTCTGATAGGCTAATTGACATAATTTGTGTCAATTGGAGGTTTACCTGTGGATGTATTTCAAGGCCTACTTTCAAACTCAGTGCCTCTTTGCTTGACATCATGGGAAAATCAAAAGAAATCAGCCAAGACCTCAGAAAACAATTGTGGACCTCCACAAGTCTTGTTCATCCTTGGGAGCAATTTCCAAATGCCTGAAGGTACCACGTAGGCCACGGAGAGGTTTTTTAGTACTGAGAGAGAAATGATTGAGGATGGATTACATATCAAAAGCTCAGCTTTTAGATCCCCAGAACAACATGTCTCATTATGCTTCTTTCTAACACTCCTTTATAAAAATGTATTACTAGTATTGTTAGCCAAACCGAGAGAAATAATCACTGTAGCGGCTCTAACGTTTAGGAAGTTAGAATAGAAGGGGTCCAAGTACTGAACCTTGAACACCAGATTTCAACTTCTGCGGTCAGATGATTTGTAATGCAAAATTCATACCTCCCTCAAGTTTACTGACATGTGTTTATCCTTCTTTAGCTTGATGGGTTCCGCTTATGTCCCTATAGTATCGTACTTGTTTTCAACTTAATTGCTGTCTAATACATCGTCATCAGAGCATGAGAGGGTGCTTCAGATTGTGACACTTAGCACTTGTGTCCAGATGACTCACATCATCAAGCTCAGGGTTGTTTTCCAACACCATCCTCAAGGCATATGTCTGACTGAGTGTTTATATCTTAATATATCTGTTATGAGTTATCACAGCAATTAACCTGATTGCATCAGAATGTATCACCATGGGGACACTACATCTGTGCTCACTAATATGACAGATCTGCTTTTGGAGCCCTGGAGATCAATACAGTTATTGGAATTGGAACTTTTAGTGTAGCTGCTTCTACTGTATGTATAGCTGACTGTTCCAGATATCACTGTGAACTTACAACAATCTTATTTGGTTTACAACATATTTAACTGTTGGTCTGTCACCTGTTGGAGTGGAAAGTGTAAGACATTCACATCTTCCATGGAGGAGAAGCTCTTGAATTAAAAAAAAATCCTTAAAATGTCCGGAGGTGAAATTGCACTATGTAGCTTTGCTTCCGTCAGACCTCCCTGGACAAATCCCCTCCTCCCTACGCTCTGTCTCCAACCCGTCACTTCAGGAATCATAATCATCAGGAACACCATTTAATTATAACTGAAAAAAGTGTAAACACCACTTTCTTTTATCCCCTTATACATCTGGACGTGATGACAATGTGTTAAAGCCATGTAAATCTGGCTTGACAGCCACATCAAAGGGTGCAGCAAGGAGCTTACTGCTACTTAGGGCACTGGAATTCTGTTGCTAAGCATCAGTCCACAACCTATCAGGCCCCTGAAGGACTTTTCTCTTTCTGACTGAGGGGTGAGGAGGAGATTTCACAGTTGCAAGAGAGAGACTGAATGAGGATTAATGGTGATTCTATTGCTTAAAGCAACTGTAAGGGAACTCCAGCAACTTTTGAAAAAGAAAAATACACTTTCAGTTGATCTGCTGCTGAATTTTTCCTTTGAGCTTTTTGTCCAAGCGAGGAATACTTACAACTCTATGTTTAGAGGAACGTTGCAAGCGCACCATCATGTGGAATACCATGTCGATCTCTCCCAGAAACACCTATTTCAACCAGTTTATTCCTTTCATAGAAACTCAATTATCTTTAGTCATTCATAAATTAGAGACTATTTTGTCATCAGTGAATTCTCTCCGCCCTTTTAAGAGACATGCTAGGTGATTGCTCTACTGCGTAAAGACTATGCGCCAGTATTAGCCACCATCTTCCTGTGAATAAATTCAATAACCACCATCCTCTGTCCTCCCCTGGTGTGGTGCTAAATCACTGGAGCTGTTCAGAAGTTAGCTTCTAGGCTAGCTGATGGAGCTGTGTGCTGCTGTGCTTCATTGGAGAAGTAGCTTGGAAAGCAAGCAGGTTATAATTCTGTCCATCAACCTGATTTATTATTTCACTGGCTCTGTTTTCCTATTCGCTGTGAGTTACCGGAAGTGACATGTTGGAATTTCAGTTGGAGTTTCAAAACGTTCTAGAAGATTCATAGAAATGTTTTCAGATAACAATACATGTCAATGAAGAAATATGACTGAGGCTTTTGATTGTTTGATTAAACATGCCTGATACGTCCACAATGATTGAAATAAAAATGTAATTGAAAGAAGGGCTAAGGAGCCTCCCGAGTGGCACAGCAGTCTAAGGCACTGCATCGCAGTGTTCCGGAGTCGCTACAGCCTGGGTGTCATGTGTGCTCCCTCTCCAGCCTCTAGGTCACCAGGCTGCTCGTTATGGCGCACACCTGTCACCACCGTTACGCGCATCAGTGCATTGACACTCACCTGGACTCCATCACCTCCTTGATTACCTGCCCTTTATATGTCACTCCCTTTGGTTTCTTCCCCAGGTGTCATTGTTTCTGTTTCCGTGTCATGTTGGTGCGCTGTTCGTGTTTCGTGTTAGTTTATTTATGAAATGTATTCCCTCCCTGAACTTGCTTCCTGACTCTCAGCATACATCTTTACACTGGGGTTCAATCCCAGGCTGTGTCATTACCGGCTGTGACCAGGAGTCCCATAGGGCGGCGCACAATTGATCCAGCGTCGCTAGGGGAAGGTCATTGCACAAGATCATAATCATGAATTTGGGCAGAAAAAAAGGGGTAATAAAATAAGACAAGGAAGAAAAGGTAAGAACAAGTAAAATATGTAATTCATTCTCACTCATAGGAAACGGAAAAGATAATGACCTCTCACCAACTTGTAATGTTCAGAGAATTAGGGCTCTATTCAATCTGTAAAGCAGAAGTGTTACGTATTCAGCAAAAGAAATCGAAAGGTCATTTCAGATACATGCAATGTTTACCGTAAATGCATTCTCCGCTATGCGGGAACATTGCCTTTAAACTTCAATCATGCTGTAAATCTGAACTTCCTCAATGCGGATTGAATAGAGCCCTTAGTCATAACAGTGGTCAGTAAATCACATGGAGACAGAGAGAGAGAGAGAGCTGAGGGTTGAGCTGAGCCGGTTGAAGCTAAGAGTGGAATAGGGCCTCCCGGCCTGGACGACAAATCTATTTTTTTTTATCTCTTTTATGGAGATGAAAGAGAAGTGGTGCTCAGTCTGGATTACAAGGGAACAATCGCGCTTTATAAGAAATGAGACAACCAATCCGCTTTGTGAGAGGCCACTCATTAGCAACATGTTCTGACAACCACAGGAACAACCACTCGAGGCCTTGTGAGCAGGCTGCTCTTTTTGTGCTAAAACTTGCTTACCTGCCCCAATAGGCCTCTAAGGGCTGGTTTTTCGGACATAGTTTAATCGTAGTCACTAGATTCAGGTGATCTTTTTTTAGTTGCACCAGTATACAGTAAAAGAGCATCACACATACAGGTACCAGCCTAACAATTATTGGCTTGAAATAATACAGTATGAATCGAATTCAGTCTAGAAAAAATTATATGTTTGTTTCTGTGTTTGAGTTACATACTGGTTTATAAACAGTGCCATTGATTTTACAGACAGGGTTGAAGTGCTAGCTAGCTGGAGGCTAGCTGCCTTTTATTGTAATCAGCCTCAGTTCCAAACCCCTTTTGATCCTCTGCTTTCCTTTGTGCGACACAGCTCATCACCTTTATTTTCCACCATAATTGCATGGGAAAGATCTCCCCTTTGATAATGTCTTAATGCCAAATCACTATCTTCCCCTGAGTGTCGAAAAGTGCCATGTGCACTGTCTGTCTGTCTGCACCGTCGCTGGGGAGAAAGAAGAAGGGAGTTCATACACCTGGGAGAGACAAACAGGGTTTTCAACAGAGATATGACATATCTATCATCCCAGCCCAGGATATGAACAGTTCTGTCAACTTAATAGCAAGGGGGGCTTTGGCTGGTGGAACAGTAGGTGCTGAGAGATGTGTGTTGCACGTGGTACGATGAGGGTTGGGGGAATTGGCTGTCTCGCAGCTGGCATTCCGCAGGCCCTGGCCCCTTATGGCCCCATTCGCCCCCCCCCCCCCTTGTGTCTCCGTCCTCTCATCTCCTGGTCCTAATCTGAGGATAGACACTGCTCCTCATCACCGGGCTGCTCAGGGGGGATGGTACCCCCATCATTCCCCACCCCCTCGCTTACTCACAGTCACATGCTTTTCAACTACAGGTCTTCTCCCCCTCCACTCCACCACTCAATGCAGGCAATCCGCACTAGTAAAGAGTTTACATTAGTTTGTTATGGTAAATCACAGACAAGTATCACCTTTTTATTCACTAATTTGTTGAATTTTACACTTAAATTGTGTTTTTAAGTTATTTAGCTACAAGTAACCAAAATAAAGGAAACACCAACATAATTAATAGGACTTTGGGCCACAACGAGCCATAACAGCTTCAATACACCTTATCATAGATTCATAGTGTCTGGAACTCTATTGGAGGGATTCAACACCATTCTTCAGTGAGAAATTCCATCATTTGGTGTTTTGTTGATTGTGGTGGAACACTGTCTCAGGCGCCGTTCCAGAATCTCCCATAAGTGTTCATTTGGGTTGAGATCTGGTGACTGAGACACACACACACACAAACACTTTAAACCCCCTATGCTACTTTGAGACCTCTCTTTCAAAGTCACTCACTGAGATCTTCTAGCCATGGTAGCCAAAATAATACACAACTGGGCATTTTTATACATGACCCTAAGCATTATGGGATGTTAATTGCTCAATTAACTCAGGAACCACACCTGTGTGGAAGCACCTACTTTCAATGTACTTTTTATCCCTCAGTTACACAAGTGTTTCCTTCATTTTGGCATTTACAGGTAATAATAACTCTCTTCCGTATCCCACCCTCCATAGAAAAAGCTGAGCATAAAATATTAGACAGAGAGAGAGAGATAAGTGAGGTGGACTCTAGTGAAGCAATATCTTATCAGGGATGGTGCTATGCATTGACATTAGGGATAATCATATCTTTCAGCACTCAACCAGACATCGCCAAGTGAGCCTGCCAGAGAACAAAGACTGAGTCGTTGTCTCCAAGCTAAGGTTACAGCCACATGATGATGTACTGGTGTAAATTATATCTGCTGGTTCACCAGCTCAGAGCTAGATGGATAGAAGACAGACAGATACACCAGACAAGTCCTCATCTGAAAAGCTAGTATACAGTCCCGTCTGAAAATCTAGTATACTATAACCTAGAAATCAATATACACTCAGAAGTACATTCATACGTCTGTTTGTGGATATACAGATAGTTACAGTGTAGTTCTGAATATGGAGGGGAACTATAGACTACACTCATTGTGGTGTATTTATTACAAACTAAACTGTGATGTGAAAATGTATCGATGAGCACAGAAAAGTGGATAATATGATATGTCATCACCTGAGCAGACACACCTGTCTGTGTCTGGGTTGTTCTTAAGGTCAAAGTTCATGTTTGTTTTGGATTATCTTTTATATTGTTCACAATGTAGGACTTTTCTGTAATTTCAACAGTAAAACACTGTAGAATGTACAGTAAAATACCTTAAATGTTTTTTTACAGAATGAAAGCTGTAGATTGCACTGCATTGTGGGTAAACTGTTGAAAAATACTGTTATTAATTATAATCGGAAGACTTCTGTAAAAATGACTCTAACAGTCTGCATTTCTTTACAGTAATAGCTTATGGCTACCGTAAATTAAAATGTTCCGTTTCAGGCTCCAACCTCATGCTGACGGGTGAGACGCATGAAGCACAGACTATTTTGGTCCCCCCAAAAAAGTATCTTGTTATGATTAGACTTCGCTGTACCGCAGCATCTGGGTGCCATAGTGAACAAACGGAACACAGATTCGTGACCGTTATTTTTGAACTATTGCTGCAAAGAAAATGGTTTGTTTCTAGCCCAAACAGTTCAAAAGATATGACCCATACTACCAGCACAATTGTTTTATTTCTATACAGCAACTGTTGTTTTTACAGTATTATAAAGTAAAACTAAAAGCAATGTAACGCATTCAGTATTTACAGTAAATTGTCATATATTGCAATACACTCTGGGTGATTTTAACTGATAAACGATACCATAAATTCCAATGAAACGTTGGTTTAACAAAACAGTCCATTACTTTAAAGAAATACTGTATTTCAAATGGTACTGTAAATCCACCCCACTGTGTTTCTGGCTCATTATCGTGTTATGAGGCGTGCCTTGTAAGAGGCTGCATTTGCTGCACCGGTGAGTGAGAGAGCTGTACCAATTTAACTGATCTGTGGTTGAGTGCCTCAACAATTAAATGTGTATAGCTGACATTTTGGAGTGGCAGCAAGTCTCAAACCTGGTTGAGCATTTTCCATGTCTTTGGTCTGTTTTGCCCTGTCAGTTTGGAAGTCTTTTTTAATGCCTCTAGAAGTACAAGTGATGGGAAACCAAGGCTTTCTGAAGGTTTTGGAGCTTTCAACAAATTATACAAAAAAAAAACAGTTAATTAATAACAGTTAAGTGAAACAACCAAAACAAACAGCAAACGCATCAAACAAATTTGTAGAGATATAGGCTTGATGTAGTCATTGTGTGCTAGGAATATGGGACCAAATACATAATGTTTTACTACTTTAATACACATAAGGGAATTTGTCCCAATTCTTTTGGTCCCCTAAAATGGGGGGACTATGTATAAAAAGTTCTGTAATTTCTAAATGGTTCACCTGATACGGATGGATGTACTCTCAAATTAAAGCTGACAGTAACCTCATAGTTATTGTTTGATTTCAAATTCAATCTTTTGGAGTATAGTGCTCAAAGAAGAAAAAAGTATTCACTGTCCCAATTACGGAGGGCACTGTATCTGAAATGACATGATATATTGATGTTTACTGTTCATGAAAAGCATGCAGTTACTTGCTGTATAACTCTGATGATAGAGCTAAAGAGATCTTCTGTTGAATCTGACAATTAATCTTAATGGTTGTACAGTTGTCTCAGATAAAACTGTGAAGGACCTCGGCGTTACTCTGGAACCTGATCTCTCTTTTGATGAACATATCAAGACTGTTTCAAGGACAGCTTTTTTCCATCTACGTAACATTGCAAAAATCACAAAACTTTCTGTCCAAAAATGATGCAGAAAAATTAATCCATGCTTTTGTTACTTCTAGGTTAGACTACTGCAATGCTCTACTTTCTGGCTACCCGGATAAAGCACGAAATAAACTTCAGTTAGTGCTAAATACGGCTGCTAGAATCCTGACTAGAACCAAAAAATGTGATCATATTACTCCAGTGCTAGCCTCCCTACACTGGCTTCCTGTCAAGGCAAGGGCTGATTTAAAGGTTTTACTGCTAACCTACAAAGCATTACATGGGCTTGCTCCTACCTATCTCTCTGATTTGGTCCTGCCGTACATACCTACATGTATGCTACGGTCACAAGACGCAGGCCTCCTACTTGTCCCTAGAATTTCTAAGCAAACAGCTGGAGGCAGGGCTTTCTCCTATAGAGCTCCATTTTTATGGAATGGTCTGCCTACCCATGTGAGAGACACAAACTCAGTCTCAACCTTTAAGTCTTTACTGAAGACTCATCTCTTCAGTGGGTCATATGATTGAGTGTAGTCTGGCCCAGGAGTGTGAAGGTGAACGGAAAGGCTCTGGAGCAACGAACCGCCCTTGCTGTCTCTGCCTGGCCGGTTCCCCTCTTTCCACTGGGATTCTCTGCCTCTAACCTTATTACAGGGGCTGAGTCACTGGCTTACTGGTGCTCTTTCATGCCGTCCCTAGGAGGGGTGCATCACTTGATTGGGTTGAGTTACTGATGTGATCTTCCTTTCTGGGTTTGGCCGCCCCCCCTTGGGTTGTGCCGTGGTGGAGATCTTTGTGGGCTATACTCGGCCTTGTCTCAGGATGGTAAGTTGGTGGTTGAAGATATCCCTCTAGTGGTGTGGGGGCTGTGCTTTGGCAAAGTGGGTGGGGTTATATCATTCCTGTTTGGCCCTGTCCGGGGGTATCATCAGATGGGGCCACAGTGTCTCCTGACCCCTCCTGTCTCAGCCTCCAGTATTTATGCTGCAGTAGTTTATGTGTCGGGGTGCTAGGGTCAGTTTGTTATATCTGGAGAATTTCTCCTGACTTATCCGGTGTCCTGTGTGAAATTTAAGTATGCTCTTTCTAATTCTCTCTTTCTCTCTTTCTCTCTCTCTCTCAGAGGACCTGAGCCCTAGGACCATGCCTCAGGACTACCTGGCATGATGACTCCTTGCTGTCCCCAGTCCACCTGGCAGTGCTGCTGCTCCTGTTTCAACTGTTCTGCCTGTGATTACTATTATTTGACCATGCTGGTCATTTATGAACATTTGAACATCTTGGCCATGTTCTGTTATAATCTCCACCCGGCACAGCCAGAAGAGGACTGGCCACCCCTCATAGCCTAGGTTTCTTCCTAGGTTTTGGCCTTTCTAGGGAGTTTTTCCTAGCCACTGTGCTTCTACATCTGCATTGCTTGCTGTTTGGGGTTTTAGGCTGGGTTTCTGTATAGCACTTTGAGATTTCAGCTGATGTACGAAGGGCTATATAAAGAAATTTGATTTGATTTGAGCTAAACAGTTACTTGCTGTATAACTCTGATGATAGAGCTAAACAGTTACTTGCTGTATAACTCTGATGACAGAGCTAAACAGTTACTTGCTGTATAACTCTGATGACAGAACTAAACAGTTACTTTTTTTTACCTAGGCAAGTGAGTTAAGAACAAACTCTTATTTTCAATGACGGCATAGGAACAGTGGATTAACTGCCTGTTCAGGGGCAGAATGACATATTTGTACCTTGTCAGCTCAGGGATTTGAACTTGCAAACTTCCGGTCACTAGTCCAACACTCTAACCACTAGGTTACCCTGCCGCTTGCCGTATAACTCTGATGACAGAGCTAAACAGTTACTTGCTGTATAACTCTGATGATAGAGCTAAACAGTTACTTGCTGTATAACTCTAATCTGTAATCCCTATACCAGTCTGCTGTTCCCACATGCTTCAAGAGGGCCACCATTGTTCCTGTTCCCAAGAAAGCTAAGGTAACTGAGCTAAACGACTACCGCCCCGTAGCACTCACTTCCGTCATCATGAAGTGCTTTGAGAGACTAGTCAAGGACCATATCACCTCCACCCTACCTGACACCCTAGACCCACTCCAATTTGCTTACCGCCCAAATAGGTCCACAGACGATGAAATCTCAACCACACTGCACACTGCCCTAACCCATCTGGACAAGAGGAATACCTATGTGAGAATGCTGTTCATTGACTACAGCTCGGCATTCAACACCATAGTACCCTCCAAGCTCGTCATCAAGCTCGAGACCCTGGGTCTCGACCCCGCCCTGTGCAACTGGGTACTGGACTTCCTGACGGGCCGCCCCCAGGTGGTGACGGTAGGCAACAACATCTCCTCCCCGCTGATCCTCAACACTGGGGCCCCACAAGGGTGCGTTCTGAGCCCTCTCCTGTACTCCCTGTTCACCCACGACTGCGTGGCCACGCACGCCTCCAACTCAATCATCAAGTTTGCGGACGACACAACAGTGGTAGGCTTGATTACCAACAACGACGAGACGGCCTACAGGGAGGAGGTGAGGGCCCTCGGAGTGTGGTGTCAGGAAAATAACCTCACACTCAACGTCAACAAAACTAAGGAGATGATTGTGGACTTCAGGAAACAGCAGAGGGAACACCCCCCTATCCACATCGATGGAACAGTAGTGGAGAGGGTAGCAAGTTTTAAGTTCCTCGGCATACACATCACAGACAAACTGAATTGGTCCACTCACACAGACAGCATTGTGAAGAAGGCACAGCAGCGCCTCTTCAACCTCAGGAGGCTGAAGAAATTCGGCTTGTCACCAAAAGCACTCACAAACTTCTACAGATGCACAATCGAGAGCATCCTGGCGGGCTATATCACCGCCTGGTACGGCAACTGCTCCGCCCTCAACCGTAAGGCTCTCCAGAGGGTAGTGAGGTCTGCACAACGCATCACCGGGGGCAAACTACCTGCCCTCCAGGACACCTACACCACCCGATGTCACAGGAAGGCCATGAAGATCATCAAGGACATCAACCACCCGAGCCACTGCCTGTTCACCCCGCTATCATCCAGAAGGCGAGGTCAGTACAGGTGCATCAAAGCTGGGACCGAGAGACTGAAAAACAGCTTCTATCTCAAGGCCATCAGACTGTTAAACAGCCACCACTAACACTGAGTGGCTGCTGCCAACACACTGACACTGACTCAACTCCAGCCACTTTAATAATGGGAATTGATGGGAAATGATGCAAATATATCACTAGCCACTTTAAACAATGCTACCTTATATAATGTTACTTACCCTACATTATTCATCTCATATGCATACGTATATACTGTACTCTATATCATCGACTGTATCCTTATGTAATACATGTATCACTAGCCACTTTAACTATGCCACTTTGTTTGCATACTCATCTCATATGTATATACTGTACTCGATACCATCTACTGTATCTTGCCTATGCTGCTCTGTACCATCACTCATTCATATATCCTTATGTACATATTCTTTATCCCCTTACACTGTGTACAAGACAGTAGTTTTGAAATTGTTAGTTAGATTACTTGTTATTACTGCATTGTCGGAACTAGAAGCACAAGCATTTCGCTACACTCGCATTAACATCTGCTAACCATGTGTATGTGACAAATAAAATTTGATTTGATTTGATGATAGAGCTAAACAGTTACTTGCTGTATATCTCTGATGACAGAGCTAAACAGTTACTTGCTGTAAAACTCTGATGATAGAGCTAAATAGTTACTTGCTGTATATCTCTGATGATAGAGCTAAACAGTTACTTGCTGTATAACTCTGATGATAGAGCTACAGTTCTTTTTATTTATTTCACCTTTATTTAACCAGGTAGGCCAGTTGAGAGCAAGTTCTCATTTACAACTGCGACCTGGCCAAGATAAAGCAAAGCAGTAGAGCAAAAACAACAACACAGAGTTACACATAAACAAACGTACAGTCAATAACACAAAAAAATAATAAAAATCAATGTACAGTGTGCAAATGTAGAAGAGTAGGGAGGTAAGGCAATAAATGGGACGGCAGGGTAGCCTAGTGGTTAGAGTGTTGGACTAGTAACTGAAAGTTCAAATCCCCGAGCTGACAAGGTACAAATCTGTCGTTCTGCCCCTGAACAGGCAGTTATCCCACTGTTCCTAGGCCGTCATTGAAAATAAGAATTTGTTCTTAACTGACTTGCCTAGTTAAATAAAGGTATAACAAAGAAATAGGCCACAGAGGCAAAAATAATTTGAATGTAGCATTAATACTGAAGTGATAGATGTGCAGATGATAATGTGCAAGAAGAGATACTGGGGTGCAAAAGAGCAAGAGGATAAGTAATAATATGGGGATGAGGTAGTTGGGTGTGCTATTTACAGATTGGCTATGTACAGGTACAGCGATCCGTAAGCTGCTCTGACAGCTGATGCTTATTCTTTCCCGTCATTGGCAGCAGAGAACTGTAAGGAAAGGCGGCCAAAGGAAGTGTTGGCTTTGGGGATGACCAGTGCAATATACCTGCTGGAGCACGTGCTACAGGTGGGTGTTGCTATGGTGGCCAGTGAGCTGAGATAAGGCGGGGCTTTACCAAGCAAAGACTTGTAGATGACCTGGAGCCAGTGGGTTTGGTGACGGATATATAGTGAGGGCCAGCCAACGAGAGCAAACAGGTCACAGTGGTGGGTAGTATATGGGGCTTTGGGGATAAAACGGATGGCACTGTGATAGACTACAGCCAGTTTGCTGAGTAGAGTGTTGGAGGCTATTTTGTAAATGACATCGCCGAAGTCAAGGATCGGTAGGATAGTCAGTTTTACAAGGGTATGTTTGGCGGAATGAGTTAAGGAGGCTTTGTTGCGAAATAGGAAGCCGTTTCTAGATTTAATTTTGGATTGGAGATGCTTAATGTGAGTCTGGAAGGAGAGTTTACAGTCTAACCAGACACCTAGGTATTTGTAGTTGTCCACATATTCTAAGTCAGAACCGTCCAGAGTAGTGATGCTAGTCGGGCGGGATGGTGCGGGCAGCAATGTTTTAAGAGCATGCATTTAGTTTTCATTTAAAAGCAGTAGGAGGCCACGGAAGGAGTGTTGTATAGCGCTCGTTTAGAGATTTGTTAGCACAGTGTCCAAAGCAGGGCCAGATGTATACAGAATGGTGTCGTCTGCTTAGAGGTGGATCAAGGAATCACCAGCAGCAAGAGCAACATCATTGATATATACAGAGAAAAGAGTCGGCCTGAGAATTTAACCCTGTGGCACCCCCATAGAGACTGCCAGAGGTCCGCCCAACAGGCCCTTCGATTTGACACACTGAACTCTATCTGAGAAGTAGTTGGTGAACCAGGTGAGGCAGTCATTTGGGAAGCCAAGGCTATTGAGTCTGACAATAAGAATATGGTGATTGACAGAGTCGAAAGCCTTGGCCAGGTCGATGAAGACCGGCTGCACAGTCTTTTATCGATGGCGGTTATGATATCGTTTAGGACCTTGAGTGTGACTGAGGTGCACCCATGACCAGCTCGGAAACCAAATTCCATAGTGGAGAAGGTACAGTGGGATTTGAAATGGTCGGTGATCTGTTTGTTAACTTGGCTTTCGAAGATTTTAGCAAGACAGGGCAGGATGGATATAGGTCTATAACAGTTTGGGTCTAGAGTGTCTCCCCCTTTGAGGAAGGGGATGACCGCGGCAGCTTTCCAATCTTTGGGGTTCTCAGACGATACAAAAGAGAAGTTGAATAGGCTAGTAATAGGGGTTGCAACAATTTTGTCTGATAATTTTAGAAAGAGAGGGTCCAGATTGTCTAGCCAAGATGATTTGTTGGGAACAGATTTTGCAGTTCTTTCAGAACATCAGCTGTCTGGATTTGGGTGAAGGAGAAGCGGGGGGGCTTGGGCAAGTTGCTGCTTGGTGTGCTGAGATTTTGGCCAGGGTAGCGGTAGCCAGGTGGAAAACATGGCCAGCTGTGGAAAAATGCTCATTGAAATGATCGATTATCATAGATTTATCGGTGGTGATAGTGTTTCCTATCCTCATTGCAGTGGGCATCTGGGAGGAGGTGCTCTTATTCTCCATGGACTTTACACTGTCCCAAAAGTTTTGGAATTAGTGCTACAGGAAGCAGTTCTGTTTGAAAAAGCTAGCCTTAGCTTTCCTAACTGACTGAGTGTATTGGTTCCTGACTTCCCTGAAAAGTGACATATCGCTGGGGCTAATTCGATGCTAATGTAGTACGCCACAGGGTATGTTTGTGCTGGTCAAGTGCAGTCAAGTCTGGGGTGAACCAAGGGCTATATCTGGTCTTAGTTCTACATTACCTACTGTATAACTCTGATGATAGAGCTAAACGGTTTCTTGCTGTGCAACTCTGATGATAGAGCTAAACAGTTACCTACTGAGTAACTCTGATGAACACTCTGCACCCTATTGTGACATTTAATTGATAACTTCCTATTACAGGTATCCTCCACTGTAATTCACCAAATATTTCACATTGATCTAGCTCCAGTTTAGGGTAACAAATAATCTCAGTCCATGAGAAGGAATCACCATAGTTGTTACATGACCTATTATGAAGATATTATTATTCTTAGATGTTTGTTTTTTTTACCTTTATTCAACTAGGCACAAGGGTGTGTAATTTCAAGTTACCACAACTTTTATTTCAACATTATTTTTTAAAACATTTAAGTCAATAGCAGACGTTCTTATCCAGAGCGACTAACAGTAGTAGTGAGAGCATACATTTTTCATACTGGTCCCCTGTGGGAATCAAATCCACAACCCTGGCGTTGCTAGCGCCATTCTCTACCAACTGAGCCACATGGGACCACCTGTGTTCAGGTGTACTGTGGGTGCAATAAGGTTCTCCCAAAACCTCTCAATATATCAGAATTAAGTAACACTTTCCTTTGCAGGGTCCTTATTGCAGTGTTGTTACATTTGTAATTACACTAACAAGTTTTGTAATACATTTTAATATCTCCCTGCACCTACAACATGGTTTGTGATTGCATTGCATTTATTTTCCGAATGCATTTGAAATCCTAACCATAAATACTCCATGTAAAACAAGTCTCACTGACTAAAGCTAAATCCACATGAAAACAGGTAATGTTTTATTACCAGTTGTCTGTCTGGCTGCACCTCCAGCTTTCTGTATCATGTCTTCACCACTTCCCCTGAGTGCTAAAAAGATGACAGAGCCAGAGTGAATAAACAGACATAGCCCTGGTTGGCCTCAGAGGAGAGCCCCATCACAAACACATTGTTTGCGTCTCAATGGCACCCTATTCACTATATACTGCGCTACCTTTGACCAAAAAGTAGCACACTATATAGGGAATAGAGTGCCAGTTGGAACATAGCCTTAGGGTAAAAATTGGCAAAATGAAACGAGTGTCAGCCAGATAAAGGGAGCTAACTTTGCAGAAACCCTACCTATCAGAAATATCACTCATATCTGGGTTCAAACACTGTTTTCAAACAAATACTGGGTTCAAACAAATGTTTCAAATCTGTTCTCAGGGCTTGGTTGAGTTTGCCTGGCTTAATGAACCAATATAATATTCCCCAAAAAACTGCCAACCCCGCCCATACAGCAGTCCAGGCAGGCTAGAGCGAACGCTCTAACGCTTTGTAAGTATTTGAAAGATGTCGAATAGTATTTGAAACCAGGTCTGGTATCACTCCACTTCACTCGAACAAGCTGGAGTCTAAACAAATCTCTGTTTTCATTTCCATAAAGCCTTGCTCTGTCTTTAGTTCCTGACAGAGATAAGATGTATAAATTATGAGCAGCTGACAAAGTATACTGGGGCGCCTCAGGCAGCTCATCAGTCATGCTTTGCCTGTCAGCAGGTAACAGATGGGGGCCCTATGGCCACAAAGACCCCTTTCAGGTGGTGGTGGAGGGGAGCGAGTGTGTGTATGTGTTGTTGTGTCGGAGGGAGTCCCAAGCACAACAGTATTTAACAATCTCTTTAAAGTGAGGGATGAGGAACGACAATGATGGCTAAAAAGCAGCAACCTTGAGTCTTTTTCTGGCCTCACTTCAGGAGTGTTGTGTATGCCTGATATACCACGGCTGTCAGCCAATCAGCATTCAGGGCTCGAACCACCCAGTAAATGTCTTCTGACATGCTCTGCTGCTAGTCTACAATGGTCATCAGACAAAGGTAGGGAATGCATGATGAAGACTAACTCAGCGACAGGAATGGTAGACCACCCAAGAGGTGCTCTTTCTCTCTCTCTCTCTCTCTCTCTCTCTCTCTCTCTCTCTCTCTGTCTCTCTCGCTCTCTCTCTCTCTTGCATTAACACACCCATTTTAAACTAATGTGAAAATTGGTACAATCAATAATTATACAATATCACATTACATATAATTTGGTTTATACTGTCATTACTTTAGCAACCTGTTTTTAAGCTACGCTCTAATCCAATTATATAGTAAATATAATGGTAATTTGACCAGACAGAGCATTAATCCTAACCATGACTTTGTACCCTACGATCATCAACATAATGCATTTTACACCATCCACAGTATTTCATTACATTGGTAGGAATTCCATCCTCCCCAACATTTATTGATGTGTTGTGGATCTGATGCTACAGACAGATAAGAGTAATGAGTATGACAGGTGAAAACTGCTGTTTCTAGCTGCTACAGCTATTCTATAGTCATACAGCCATGCAGTGTGGTACTGCAAATAAGATTTGATTGGGTATATTTCCCAGAGCCGGGCCTTTGCTGCGGCTCTTAACTCCTTCAGTTGCAGTCATTTTCCAGCCTGTCTTCAGGGCTTTAACATCACAGGGTGGATATGCCCTGCCAAAACACATGAGCCAGAGCTAATTTAATGTTTTATTTATTTATTCGCACCAAAGAAAACAAGTGAAAGACAAAAGAGTACAGATTTGTTTTAAAGTTAAACAGTGTGCAGGTGAGGTTGGAAGCCTAAAATGGCTTACAGTGTATATGAAAATCACACAACAAAAACCAACATACAAATACAGTATACAGTGAGCTCCAAAATGATTTGGACAGTGACACATTGTATGTTGTTTTGACTCTGTACTCCAGCACTTTGGATTTGAAATGATACAATGACTATGAGGTTAAAGTGCAGACTAAATAGAAATGAATGGTAAATCATGTATTGTGTCATTTGGGATTCACTTTTATTGTAAGTAAGAACATAATGTTTCTATACACGTCTACATTCATGTGGATGCTACCATGATTATTGTAATGGTGAGAGGTTAGCATGTCTTGGGGCTATGACATTTGTGAGTCTGTAACTTTCTCACTCATCATCACACCATAATGACACAATTCATTATTTACCATTAATTTATATTGGGCACAAAATCATCTGAAACACAACCAAAACAAATAGCAAATGCAACTAACAAGCTTGTAGAGTCACAAGCTTGATGTTAACATTACGTGCTAGAATATGGGACCAAATACTAAACTTTTGACTACTTTAATAGAAATGTAAGTGAATCTGTCCCAATACTTTTGGTCCCCTAAAATGGGGGGATTATGTCCAAAGAATTCTGTAATATCTAAACGGTTCACCTAATATGGATAAAAAATAGCCTCAAATTAAAGCTGCAAAGTCTGCACTTTAACCTGAATCTAATTGCATGATTTCAAATCCAAAGTGCTGGAGTACAGAACCAAAACAACAAAAAATGTGGCAGTGTCCCAATACTTTTGGAGTGCACTGTAAGTAGAAAAAAGTGTGTTTAATCAGTTAAACAAAGCATACTAATTATAATTATACATCTACACAAGAAAAAACATGTTTGATTATGTGTGTGTAACGAGCTGTCTCGGCACTCTACGGAGAATTCCTTCGACCTCATGGCTTGGTTTTTGCTCTGACATGCACTGTCAACTCTGGGACCTTATATAAACAGGTGTGTGCATTTCCAAATCATGTCCAATCAATTGAATTTACCACAGGTGTACTCCAATCAAGTTGTAGAAACATCTCAAGGATTATCAATGGCAACAGGATGCACCATGAGCTCAATTTCGAGTCTCATAGCAAAGGGTCTGAATACTTATGTAAATAAGGTATTTCTAAAAACCTGTTTTCACGTTGTCATTATGGGATATTGTTTGTAGATATCTGATGTTTTTATTTATTTAATCAATTTTAGGTTAAGGTTGTAACGTAACCAAATGTGGAAAAAGTCAAGGGTTCTGAATACTTTCCAAAGGCACTGTTTGTAATGCTTGTCATTTGAACTCTGAGACTGACGTCTTAATTTAGAGACCACCTATAGAATACACCATCACTAATCCTCTTAATGTGACCTGACATATGGAATGTCTAGTACGCCAACTGCTGCAGGGCTACACTAGAATGGTACTGATATACGTTCAACTTTTGAACCAAATTATGTCTTATGTTTTATTGTCACATGCACAAGTACAGTGAAATGCCTTTCTTGCAAGCTATTTCCCAACAATGCAGTAATCAATATCAGTAGTAAAAGTATTATACTGTAAAATAAAGAGAAATATATATATATATATATATATATATAAGAACACGAGAAAGTATGTAAGTTGTATACAGGGTCAGTTCAAGGGTCACTAGCTACAGTATATACAGGGCCTGTTCCAGGATCAGTAGCTATATACATGGTCAGTTCCAGGATCAGTAGCTATATACAGAGTCAGTTCCTGGGTCAGTAGCTATATATAGGGTCAGTAGCTATATACAGGGTCAGTAGTTATATACAAGGTCAGTTCCAGGGCCCTGCATCCGGCTTGACATTCTTGGATCCAAGCCGGTATGAGAGGGAGAGGTTTAACCGTGTGAACAGCAGGGCCTATCTGGCTTGCCTGGAGTTGAGGCACTTGGCGGTTTTGAGATACTCCAGTTTCTTGTAGTCGGTCCACACGATGAATGAATGGGTGTTCTGCCCCCTCCAGCCAGTGCCTCCATTCCTCCAACGCCATCTTCATCTCGAGTAGCTCACGATTCCCCACATCATAGTTATTTTCCATAGCGTTGAGGCGGTGGGAGAAGAATGTACAGGGATGTACCTTGAGGTCCAGGGTAGAACGCTGAGACAAGGACCGCCCCCACTCCGACATCAGAAGCTTTGGCCTCCACCATGAACTGACGGGAAGGGTCCTGATTAACCAAGACGGGAGCTGTGGTGAAGCGATGTTTGAGGTCCCGGAACGCCCGGTCAGCAGCTGCAGACCATGTGAATGGAACTGTGGGTGAGGTGAGTGCAAACAGGGGGGAAGCCAGGGGGCTGTAGCCCCAGATAAAGTGGCGATAGAAGTTGGCAAACCCAGGAAGCATTGCAGCTGCACCCTGCAAGTAGGCTGGGGTCAATCCACCACCGCTCTCAACTTCCCGGGTCCATTTGCACACTCCCTGCGGCTATGATGAAACCCAGAAAAGGGATGGTGGAACGATGGAACTCGCACTTCTCTACTTTTATAAACAGCTGGTTCTCCAGGAGGTGTTGGAGAACCTGTTGGACATGGAGCACATGTTCTTGGGTGGAACAAGAGAAGACGAGGATGTCATCTAGGTAGACAAAGACGAACCAGTTCAACATGTCGTGGAAAACATAATTGACATGAGGCTGGAACCCAGCAGGGGCATTGATAAGGCCAAATGGCATGACCAGATACTCATAGTGACCGCTGGCCGTGTAGAAAGGCGGTCTTCCACTCGTCCAATTCCCATACCTGCACCAGGTGGTAGACATTCCGTAGATGGGAAAACACAGTGGCCCCCTGGAGCGGCTTGAAGGCCGAGGAGATGAGTGGTAGCGGTTCTTCACCGTTATGTTGTTGAGACCCCGGTAGTCGATACACGGGTGCAGGGTCTTGTCCTTCTTCTCCACAAAGAAGAACCCTGCGCCGGCGGAAAAGAAGAAGGACGGATGAGGATCCAAATACCACAAGAATTTGAAGGGACTTGATGAGCAGGACCTGGATAGCCTCGCTTTGATTCCCGGACACACGTAGGTTGATGAGAGTGGTGTTGTGGGTGACTACGCCTATAGAGCGCACGTCCAGTGCTCTAACGTCCATGGGAATGGAGAGGGACTGACTGGGAATGTTCAGCTCGGACGCCAGGGTAGTGTCCAAAAAGCTCTTATCGGCCCCAGAGTCAATGAGAACCCAGAGAGATTTGGACTGGTCTCCTCAAAGCAGAATGGCATGAAAAGTGGTGCAAGCAAGCGAAGCAGGAACGTTCTGCATATGGACCACCAGAGTACTCGTTCCTACTAGTGAGCCTGTTTTTTTTTGAAAGGACAAGGGGACACAAAATGACCAAGAGTCACAGACAACTCTTTGTGTCGATCCTGTACTGCCGTTCCGCTGGCGACAGCCCAGCTCTTCCTAGTGGCATATGCTCAAGAAGCGTTGACTCGGCCGTCTTCAGCAGCCCTTGGGGCAGGTCGGGAGGTTTCGGGTTCTCTCGGCAACGAGACCGTCTGGAGCTTCCGGGATGACTCGGAGGCAAGGTGGGATCCCTGGGCGTATAAGTGAAATCCAATCTCCTCTCCCTCTGTCGTTCCTGTAATCGCCCATCATTACGGATGGTCAAAGCGATGAGGGAATCGAGCACCATAGGTAACTACCGGGCTGCAAGCTCATCCGAGACGCTGTGCAGAAACATATTGAACAGTTCCTCTTGATTCCAAGCACTCTCCACTGCCAACGTGCAGAAATCCACCGCATAATCAGCTACACAGCGGGTCTCCTGCCAAAGCTGGATTAGCTTACGGGCAGCCTCTCGCCCAGAGACCGGGCATCAAAAACCTTCCTCACTTCTCACAGGAACCCCTCCAGACTAGCTCATATGGCCGGCTGATGCTACCACACAGCAGTAGCGCAGGTGTAAGCCCTCTATGGACATCAGTGTGATGAGGAAGGCCATCTTGGAGCGATCCGAGGGGAAGGAGGAGAGCTGAAGCTCGAAGACGAGGGCACACTGAGCTAGGAACACCCGACAGGTGCTCGGCTCTCCATTGAAGCATTCCGGAGGAGGTAAGCGGGGCTCCCGAGAAGGTGGAGTGACTGATGAGACGGCGCTGTGAGCAGGTGAGTCGCTGAGGAGCTGTGGGTTTATCACTGTGGTAGGCAGCCTCCCAGACAACAAGTGGAATTACTCCAGCAAACTGTCCAACGCCCGTTCATGGCATTTAGCTAACGTTTGGACCCCCTCCACAAGGCCACGAAGCAATTCCTTGTGGCTACCGATGGTGGCTCCGTCGGGGGAGATGCAGCTGGCCCGGGTCTGCCAGGTCAGTCATGGCCAGTTCATACAATCAGGAATCAAGGTAAGACCCAGATGCAGAAGTGACAATGGTTTAATATTCCAACAGAGGCAGGCAAAAGACAAGGCAGTAAACCAGAGGTACCAGATGGCAGGCAGTCAGTCTCAGGGGCATCGCTGCAACTCCCGTACGGGCTCGGGAGAGACAAAGATCGAAAGCCATGCGTCCTCCGAAACACAGCCCAACCATGCCGCACTGCTTCTTAACACAGCACGCATCCAACCCGGGAGCCAGCCGCACCAGTGTGTCGGAAAGCGCACCTGGCGACCTGGTTAGCGTGCACTGCGACCGGCACACCACAGGAGTCGCTAGTGTGCGATAAGACAAGGATATCCCTACCGGCCAAACCCCTACCGGCCCCATGGACCTCCCGGTCGCGGCCGGCTGCGACAGAGCCTGGGCACGAACCCAGAGTCTCTGCAATGCCCACAGCTAGCACTGCAATGCAGTGCCCTAGACCACTGCGCCACCCGGGAGGCCTGCCCACAGATTTTCTATAGGATTGAGGTCAGGTCTTTGTGATGACCACTCCATTAACTTGACTTTGTTGTACTTAAGCCATTTTGCCACAACTTCAAAAGTATGCTTGTGGTTATTGTCCATTTGGAAGACCCATTTGCGACCAAGCTTTAACTTCCTGACTGATGTCTTGAGACGTTGCTTCAATATATCCACATAATTTATCTACGTCATGATGCCATCTATTTTGTGAAGTGCACCAGTCCCTCCTGCAGCGAAGCACCCCCACAACATGATGTTGCCACCCCCGTGCTTCACGGTTGGGATGGTGTTCTTCGCCTTGCAAGCATCCCCCTTTTTCCTCCAAACATAACGATGGTCATTATGAACGAACAGTTCTATTTTTGTTTCATCAGACCAGAGGACATTTCTCCAAAAAGTATGATCTTTGTCCCCATGTGCATTTGCAAACCATAGTCTGTGGTCTTCTTCCTTGCTGAGCGGCCTTTCAGGTTATGTCGATATAGGACTTGTTTTAAGGTGGATATAGACTATTTTGTACCTGTCTCCTCCAGCATCTACACAAGGTCCTTCGCTGTTGTTCTGGGTTTGATTTGCACGTTTTTTCACCAAAGTACGTTCTTCTCTAGGAAACAACGCGTCTTCTTCCTTAGTGGTATTTAAAAAAAAATATTTTACTAGGCAAGTCAGTTAAGAACAAATTCTTATTTTCAATGACTGTACTATTGTTAACCCAGTTAACGACAGATTTGTACATTGTCAGCTGGGGGTTTGAACTTGCAACTTTCTGGTTACTAGTCCAACACTCCAACCACTAGGCTACCCTGCCGCTACCCTAATGGCAGCATGGTCCCATGGTGTTTATACTTGCATACTATTGTTTGTACAGATGAACGTGGTACCTTCAGGCATTTGGAAATTGCTCCCAAGGATGAACCAGACCTGTGGAGGTCTACAATTTTTTTTCTGAGGTCTTGGCTGATTTATTTGGATTTTCCCATGATGTCAAGCAAAGAGGCACTGAGTTTGAAGGTAGGCCTTGAAATACATAAACTGTTACACCTCCAATTGACTCAAATTATGTCAATTAGCCTATCTGAAGCTTCTAAATCCATGACATCATTTTCTGGAATTTTCCAAGCTGTGTGTGTGTGTCAGTGTGTGCGTGTGTGTGTGTGTGTGTGTGTGTTGGAGTGTCAGTGTGTGTGTTGGAGTGTGTGTGTTGGAGTGTGTGTGTTGGAGTGTGTGTGTTGGAGTGTGTGTGTGTGTGTGTGTGTGTGTGTGTGTGTGTGTGTGTGTGTGTGTGTGTGTGTGTGTGTGTGTGTGTGTGTGTGTGTGTGTGTGTGTGTGTGTGTGTGTGTGTGTGTGTGTGTGTGCGCGTGTGCGCGCGTGTGTGTGTTGGAGTGTCAGTGTGAGTGTGTGTGAGTGAGTGTGACGAGTCATGTGAGTGTGCATAGAGTCAGTGCAACAAAAAAATTACAAATACAATGGTCATTGCAGAAAGTCAGTGTAGCAATTTCGTTAGCATTTTAGCAGTGACTTGGGGATAGTAGCTGTTTAGGAGCCTGTTTTGGTCCAGTATCACTTGCTGTGTGGAAACATAAAGAACGGTCTAAGGCTTGGTTGGCTGGAGTCTCACAATTTGTAGACCTACTGACCTTTATAATGACACGGACAGGCAGACAGGCAGACAACTATAACGTAAAACACGCATGGCATGGAATGATAATCATTGGAGTAGTTACTGTAACAATTGCCATTTAGCAACATCTATAGGGTTCAACAATATCACAGTTAATGGCGCCTTTTCTGTTTTCATTTAACTGTATTTAAACAGAGTTATCTCATATAGAACAAGGCCTGTTTTACAAGGGAGTCCTGCACACAATCATACAAATTCACTATATTTATCAAAGTTTATTGATCACAAACACAGATTTGCAGATCTTATCACAGGTACAGCGAAATGCTTGTGTTTCTAGCTACAGCAGTGCAGTAATACCTAGTTAAATGCTTGTATTTATAGCTCTAAACGTGCAGTAATAACCTAGCTAAATGCTTGTGTTTCCATCTCCAACAGTGCAGTAATACCTAGCTAAATGCTTATGTTTCTATCTCCAACAGTGCAGTAATACCTAGCAAAACAACAACAACAATACTCACATAATCCAAAACAAATAATACAAAATTGTGAAAAATAATCAGAACGAGCAATGTTAGAGAATATACAGTAAATATACAGTACCAGTCAAATGTTTGGATACACCTACTCATTCAAGGGTTTACTATATTTTTTAAAACAATTTTCTAAATTGTAGAATAATAGTGAAGACATCAGAACTATGAAATAACACATATGGAATCATGTAGTAACCAAGAAAGTGTTAAACAAATCAAAATGTGTTATATTTGAGATTCTTGAAGGTAGCCACCCTGTGACGTAACAAAATGTGGAAAAAGTCAAGGGGTCTAAATACTTTCCGAATGCCCTGTAGCTGCATATGATGGTGTGTAAAGACAGTATGGACAAGGTTTTTACAGCAGTAGTTACTGTATAATGGATGAGCCATGACTAGAATATAGTATATACATAAAAAGTGGGTAAAACTGTATGTAAACATTATTAATGTGACCTGTGTTCAATGACTTTATGTACATACGGCAGTAGTCTCTAAGGTTTTAGGTAGAGTACTGGGTGATAGTTGGCTAGAACAGTGACTAAGGTTCTGGGCAGGGTACTCGGTGGAACCCGGCTAGTGGTGACTGTTTTACAGTCTGATGGCCTGGAGATAGAAGCTGTTTCTCAGTCTCTTGGTCCCAACTTTGAGGCACTGACTCCGCCTTCTAGATGGTAACGGGGTGAACGGGGTGAACAGGCTCGGGTGGCTGAGATCTCCAGAGTTAGTCATCCCTGTGATCAGGTCTGATGACTCATATATGTCTGTAATTTAACAAAAAGTAATGTCAGAAGTTTGCACAAGAGGCCTTTATATACAAAAGGAAAGCAATATATTGATCTACGAGACTTAAGAGAGGGCCAGCCTACTTTCTGATACAGAATGCAGTGATGTGTACTGAACCTATCGCCCGTAATAAAGCCTAGTGCACTATGATAAACTGTGTCCAATAGCCTCAATACAGTGGCAGCTGCATTCATATCGATCAGGGATGGGCAACTGGCGGCACCCCTTTTGAAGGCACTCGGATTAATGAAAAAATGTAAAACATTATACATTTTTTTAACCCAGTCGGGGTCTCAACTTACATGGTGTAGTTTCAAAATGTGGTTGTGCATCAGCACGTTTTCTCTTGTTAGGTCAGTCACTGACAATCAGTCAATCAGCCCATGTCAGCTAAACATTTTTAGATTGCTAAGTTAGTTTAGCAGCCAGCTACAGTATTTAAACTTGTTATCATGTTGGAATTACCGGCCGCGGGGCCCCCGTTGATTTAGTTTGTTAGTCTCACTCCGATGTCATATTAAAAACAGCAAACATTTCTCTCCACCCCATGGCAAAATGTGTAGAATTGCATGAAATGAACTCTAAAATGTAAAATATTTATCTCCGTTGTCAAGAGGGGGGCCACTAAAATGTTTTGCTCGCAATGTGTCTGTGTGTGTTGGGGGGTACGCAAACCCACGAGCCACTGCTGCCCCTCATGATGAGGTCATATTTTTTGTTGGCCCCCACCCCAATCAAAGCTGCCCATTTCTGATATACTGTACAGAAGATGATATCACCACAGTCTCATGCTGGAATGTAACTAAACTGAAACCAGTTTGAGTGTCACTTGACCTTACTGATGGTAGTATGTCATGAGTGTGTAATAAAAAGAGATGGGGTATAGGCCAGTGAGATCGGTCAGGTTAGCTGTGGGCTACTGCCATCAGGCAGCAGACGGCCAATGAAGATCTTCGTTCAACAAAGGTAATTAGCATTACAATGTGTTTTTATTGTCAAACAACATAACTAAACATCCCTGGTAGTTTGTTAGATTCAAAGGTCCTGCTTGATTGAGGAGGAGTATTTGTTCATTTTTGGGATTTAATCTGTGTTTTTGGATCTTTTGAAGGGAGAAAAGGTGTAAGGTTCTAGTCAAACGATAAAAATAATACATTCACATGAACCATGTCCTTTTTCCCCATGTCCTTTGTATTCACTGTTTGGTGCTGAAACAGAGAGAATAGAGAACAAATCTTGAAATGAAAATGATGACAAGAGCATGCCCACTTGAACACTTGTCCTTGTTTTGAGTGGCGCGCCGGGAGATTAAAGGTAATTTGGGTCCTCTCCCGTGAGAGGTGGGAAAGCAATCAACAGTGCTGTCTGTCGAGTATTGAGGCGCCTTTTCAAGAAGTGACAGAATGTCACACAATTTTTTTTTTATGGTTAGCTAACTTTAAAATACAACAAATAACTTTTAGATTGTTTTTATTCATAGTCGCAAGAACCTAATGGTACAAAGTCGATATTCAGGAAATACTGTTGACAGTCTTGAATAATTGACAAGTGTTTCAAGCTGTGAGCAAATTGCTAAAGAAATGACAGACTTAATTACTAAATTCTGTTGTGCTCAAGGTTGTGGTAAATGTGTGGATGATTGCATCAATATTGTTCTGTTAACCTGTTCTGAAAATATGTCCATTGAGTTTATGGGCTGTAAAAGAGGAAAGTTACTTGAGATCTAACAATCACCACGAGAGACGAGTTTGTGATATAACCATGAGGAATAGAACAACACTTACTAGCTGGGTTGGGGAGTAACTGATTACATCTATTCAATCTACATGTTATCTGAACACAAAAAAAGAGTTATCATAATCAGTTACTTTACCAGCAAAAGTATTTGAATCAGATTACAGATACTTTTGAAAAACTAGTTGACTACTTCTTGGATTAGCTTTAAATTTAGAAAGGAATTGTGCAGGAAAAAATGCCTTATGACACCACAGGAGGTTGACGACACCTTCAATTGGGGAGGACGGGCTCGTGGTAATGACTGGAGTGGAATCAGTGGAACGGTATCCAATACATCAAACACATGGTTTCCATTTGCACTGTTCCAGACACTATTATGAGTAGTTCTCCCCTCAGCAGCGTCTATCATATGACACTTGTTTTCTAAATTACATTAAATTCAGCATTGAAATAGGCTCAAGTTTAAAACTTATTTGGGGTTGGTGTCCCTTACACGGGTCGGTTGAGCTAACGTAGGCTAATGCAATTAGTATGAGGTTGTAAGTAACAAGAACGTTTCCCAGGACACAGACATATCTGATATTGGCAGAAAGCTTAAATTTGTTAATCTAACTGCCCTGTCCAATTTACAGTAGCCATTACAGTGAAATAATACCATGCTATTGTTTGAGGAGAGTACAACATTTTGAACATAAAAGTTATTAATAAACAAATTAGGCATATTTGGGCAGTCTTGATACAACATTTTGAACATAAATGCAATGGTTAATTGGATCACTCTAAAACTTTGCACATAGACTGCTGGCCGAAATGTATATTGCACCTGGGCTGGAATAATACATTATGGCCTTTCTCTTGCATTTCAAAGGTGATGGTACAAAAAAATACAAAAGAACGGTTGGTTTTTTCTTTGTATTATCTTTTACCAGATCTATTGTGTTATATTCTCCGACATTCCTTTCACGTTTCCATAAATGTCAAAGTGTTTCCTTTCAAATGGTACCAATAATATGCATATCCTTACTTCAGGGCCTGAGCTACAGGCAGTTAGATTTGAGTATGCCATTTCAGGCGAAAATTGAAAAAAGGGGCAGACCCTTACTTAATGAATGAGGAATGCATAGTAGTCAGGGATGGGCAAAAATTACAGAATGCAATTACAAAATACAATTACAAAATATGATAATGATCAATGCGTCAAAATAAAGTGCAGAACACTTATATTTTAAAATACAGAAATATATTTACAAGTAGTCGACCAGACAGTACTTGTTATGATTGTGATATGTTGTTGTTTATCTACCTTAGTGAAATGAATTACTGTAAGTCACTCTGGATAAGAGTGTCTGCTAAATGACCAAAATATAAATGTATGTGAAAATGAACATGCCAAAATGATCTGCAAAGCACACTGGGTATTATTATAGGCCTTGGTTAGAATACGCTTTGCAATTGTTAATATATATACATTTATATTTAGTTTATTTAGCAGACACTCTCATCACACCATAGTACCATCAGACTGCTGATACCAATGGGGTAAGGGGTCCACAAAATGGTTGGTACAGAAAAGTGTTTTGTATTTTAAAAATGGAAATTACCGCTCTCGAAAGTATACTTTTACAAAATACATTGGAGTGTAGTTCAGCAAAGGCTCTAGTTTTGACTATTGTCCAGCCATATGGTCAAGTGTTGCAAAGAAAGACCTAGTTTAGCTGCAGCTGGCCCAGAACAGAGCGGCACGTCTTGCTCTTCATTGTAATCGGAGGGCTAATATTAATACAATGCATGCCAGTGTCTCTTGGTTAAGAGTTGAGAAAAGACTGACTGCGTCACTTCTTGAAACAATAATGTGTTGGAAATTCCAAATTGTTTGCGTAGTCAATTTACACACAGCACTTACCCCACCAGACATGCCACCAGAGGTCTTTTCACAGTCCCCAGTTACAGAACAAATTGAAGGAAACGTACAGTATTATAAAAAGTCACGAGGGCATGGAAATCCCTTCCATCTTATATAGCGCAAGTGAAAAACAAACCTGGATTAAAAAAACAAATAATGCAACACATCACGGCACAAAGCCTCTACCCCATGTGACCTACTTTTTGTGTGTTGTCGTGTCTTTGGCTATGCCGGATTAAGTGATATGACATGCTATTCTATAAAATAATTTATCCGTAATTAATATTGCCTGATTGAGATAATCATGTAAATGTAATTAACTAGAGAGTCGAGGCACCACGAAATAATATTTATAGAGCTGTTATCTTCCGAATAAACTCTTAAAGACCTAGTAATATTTTACATCAATAGCAGTCAATATTAATCGTCATCTTAATTCAGTCTCAACTGAAAGTTTTAAATTCTTGGTTATCAGCACGAACCCTGGCTAACAAGTTGAATCAGCAATACAAAATTGGGTTTAATTATTTATTTACTAAATACCTAACTAATCACACAGAATTACACATACACATAATTAAATCATAACTTGATTACAAATTGCGTCATGAAGGAAAATGTCCCTTGCGGGCGGAACAGATATGACAGCTGGTTACACAAAAGAAAAGGGCTGGGTTTGAGTGAAAGAGCTGAAAGACTGAGGAACAAATGGCGAAGCTGTGCTATCGTAAATACAGAATCTTATGCATTCTAAATTACCGCCCATTTGGAAAAGGAAAATGCAATAAATATTTACTCTGAGCTGCGCTTCAGTAGGTTGGTGGTAGTGAGGAGGTCGTGTTGCCAAACCGAGTCCTTCGAAGAATGCCTCTGGTGGTCAATTGGATACGTTGTAGTAACGTCGTTGTGTGGTAGATGTAATACTCTGTTTGTTCCTTCCCAACCTGCGTTTGCAGCTGTTGTTGCTAACTCAACGGCTAGGAGGTATCACTTCTGTAGTGAATAAGAGTTCAAAGTTCATACCATTCGCAACCAAAGCTGACGCTGATGTTGGCTTCGTTCTGTAGTTATTATCTGAACCATTCTGACATCGGACCGTGGTCCTCACATCCTCGGAACAGGAGGTAATATTGTCGTCAAGGCTTTATATAGGAAGGGAGAGGAGGGCGTGTATGAAAAGTTTCATAGCCCATGTCCCTTCACAGGGGCGGGCCTCTGATTGAGCAGAGCACCTTATGAAAACCCAAATCTTACATTTTAGAAGCTAAAATCACATTTCATCCCATCATGAATAATTTCATATTCAAACATTTAAATTGAACAACAATTCCATGTGAATCTGATAACTCTGATGTGTAGACTTTCCACTGTAGAATTTATGTAATCTTATAATTGATGAGAATGTCTCAGATGACAACCAAACTGACATCATATACATTAAGTACCCCCGCACATGTTCAATTGGTCGGATTACCAGAATATAGTTCATTTCCCCCCACCTTCTGATGTTCCCAGAATCTCTATGTTAACCAAAGGGGTTTGCAAATGTAACATCAGTAGGGTAGAGAGAGGAAAAATGGGGAAAGAGGTATTTATGACTGTCATAAACCTATCCCCCCAGGCCATCGTCATGACAGTGTACTAACATGAATGTGTAACGGGTAGACACACACACACACACACACACACACACACACACATGTTCATGTTTTAAAATGTATGTCAATTGTAAAGTATTTTGTTTGTATTGTCTTTTTCGTTATGTGTCGGACCCCAGTAAGACTAGCTCTCACCATTGACATTTGTCACGACTTCCCCCGAAGTTGGTGTTCGGCAGTCGACGTCACCGACCTTCTGTTAAGGGAATTTTAATCAATGATGACTAATTATGCATACATTTCAATCAGGACTGACTAATCAGAATACTATTATGTTACTGAATACGTACTAATCAGAATACTATTATGTTACTGTATATGCATGAATTTTCTTTTTAATCCTAGTACTGAATATAATGTGTGTAAATATAATCAAGAATTAGAACAATGACTGTCTGTTCCTTGGTAGAAATGAATGAACTATATCGCCAGGCTGGCTAGAAGGCTTATCTACACCAGCTGTCCTAAGCTCAAGTCATATATCATCTTAATAGGGCGAGACGATGTTAGAACCATACAGCCTTTGTACTAGAGCGGAGATGACACGGGCTGGTACTGGTACTAATGACGTCATTTTAAGTATATAACCCATGGTAAAATGTGTAAGGAGAAGTACTCTTGTGAATAAAGGCTGCTGTTTGACTTTAAGCCTGGGCTCTGTCCATTTTTATACTAATAAGGGTCATACATATCCTTATGAATTGACAGAGTGTATAATTTTAATTGGGTGTTAAAACATAGAGGAATTAAATTCCTGTAACACCTTCTTGCCATCACTGATCCATTTTTCATTTTCCATTGGTTTTGTCTTGTCTTCCTTCACACCTGGTTCCAATCCCATCAATTACATGTTGTGTATTTAACCCTCTGTTTCCCGTCATGTCCTTGTCGGAGATTGTTTAATTGTATGTGATTGTGCTAGTATGTGTTGGTGTGCGACGGGTTTTGTACCCAATTTGTTATTTTGGTTTTTGGAGTTTGTTCAGCACTCATTATATGAGTTTATACCAAGTTCATTCTCCTAGGCCTGACTTCCCTGCCACCAACACGCACCCATTACAGATTCTCCGACCACAACTATGGAGTCAGCAGGAGAAGGTAACCCGGCCATTGAGGTGGAAGAGCGCGTCCAGGAGCATGCATTTATGCTTCACCATCTTGGCTTCGCCATGGATCGCGTTGTCCAGACGATGGACCGCTGGGAGAGAAAGGGAGTTCTTCCAGCGCCTCCACCAGCACAACCGGGGTCTCTCTTGAGCGTCCCTTTCCCACCTGAACCCAGTGGGATCCGTCTCTCCTTGCCCCATGAGTACGACGGGAGGACTGTGAACTTCCAGGGGACTGCCTGTGAACTGCCAGTTACAATTAAACCTTTATCTGGCCACCATCCATCCGGCTCCATCAGACCGTGAGAGGGTGCCCGCCCTCGTCTCGTGCCTCACCGGGAGAGCCCTGGAGTGGGCCAACGCCGTGTGGAGAGAGGGAGATGGGCGTTGGACCAGTTTGGGGTTGAGCGCCTCTACCATCTGAGGTAGGAGACGAGGATCACCCAGGAGTTTGCCCTGGAGTTTAAGACCCTGGCTGCCGGCGCAGGATGGAACAACATGTCCCTTATCGACCATTACCGTTGCAGTCTGCGCGAGGACATCTGTCGGGAACCGGCCTGCAGAGACACCACCCTCACATTTGACCAGCTGGTGGACCTGTCCATCCATTCATGGAATGTCTGGGGGTCTCGGTCAGCCTTACCTCAGGTTTTCACCTCGAGAGTAAAAGGCGGGTGGAGAGAGTTAATCAGGATGTGGGTAGGTTTCTGAGGTCTTATTGCCAGGACCGGCCAGGGGAGTGGGCAGCATTCGTGCCCTGGGCAGAGATGGCCCAGAACTCGCTCCGCCACTCCTCCACTAACCTTTCTCCCTTCCTGTGTGTATTGGGGTATCAGCATGTTCTGGCTCCTTGGCATCAGAGTCAGACTGAGGCTCCTGCGGTGGATGACTGGTTCCGGCGCGTGGAGGAAACATGGGAGGCTGCCCAAGTCCACCTTCCGTGAACCGTACTGCGCCAGAAAGTGGGAGCAGACCGTCACCACAGTGAGGCCCCTGTGTTCTCACCAGGGGACCGGGTTTGGCTCTCGACCCGAAAACTGCCCCTCTGCCTGCCCTGTCGGAAGCTGGGTCCGCGGTTTGTGGGGTCATTTAAAGTCCTGAGGAGAGTGAATGAGGTATGTTACAGGTTACAGCTTCCCCCCGATTACTGCATTAACCCCTCGTTCCATGTGTCTCTCCTCAGGCCAGTGGTGGCTGGCCTGCCCCACGAGTCTGAGGTACGAGAGGTTCCTCCGCCCCCTCTGGACATCGAGGGGGCCCCGGCATACTCCGTTTGTTCCATACTGGATTCGAGACGTCGGGCGAGGGGTTCTTCAGTAGCTCGTGGACTGGGAGGGGTATGGTCCGGAGGAGAGATGCTGGGTTCCTGTGGAGGACGTGTTGGATCCTTCTATGCTGCGAGATTGTCACCGTCTCCATCCGGATCGCCCTGCGCCTCGACCTCCGGGTCGTCCCTGAGGTCGGTGCCGAAGCGCGGCAGGAGGGGGGTACTGTCACAACTTCCGCCGAAGTCAGTCCCTCTCCTTGTTCGGGCGGTGTTCGGCAGTCGACGTCACCGACCTTCTAGCCATCACTGATCCATTTTTCATGTTCCATTGGTTTTGTCTTGTCTTCCTTCACACCTGGTTCCAGTCCCATAAATTACATGTTGTGTATTTAACCCTATATTTCCCCTCATGTCCTTGTCGGAGATTGTTTTATTGTGTATGATTGTGCTAGTATGTGTTACTCAGCATGTACTTACTCTGGCAGTCTCTATGGGGGTGCCACAGGGTTCAATTCTCGGGCCGACTCTTTTCTCTGTATATATCAATATTGTTGCTCTTGCTGCGGGTGATTCCCTGATCCACCTCTACGCAGACGACACCATTCTGTATACTTCTGGCCCTTCCTTGGACACTGTGCTATCTAAACTCCAAAAGAGCTTCAATGCCGTACAACACTCCTTCCGTGTCCTCCAACTGCTCTTAAACGCTAGTAAAACCAAATGCATGCTTTTCAACTGTTCACTGCCTGCACCCGCCCGCCAGGCTGGCATCACCACCCTGGATAGTTCCGACCTAGAATATGTGTACCTAGGTGTAAGTACCTAGGTGTCTGGCTAGACTGTAAACTCTCCTTCCAGACTCATATCAAACATCTCGAATCTAAAATCAAGTCTAGAGTCGGCTTTCTATTTCGCAACAAAGCCTCCTTCACTCACGCCGCCAAACTTACCCTAGTAAAACTGACTATCCTACCGATCCTCGACTTCGGCGATGTCATCTACAAAATAGCTTCCAACACTCTACTCAGCAAACTGGATGCAGTTTATCACAGTGCCATCCGTTTTGTTATTAAAGCACCCTTATACCACCCACCACTACGACCTGTATGCTCTAGTTGGCCTGCCCTCGCTACATATTCGTCGCCAGACCCACTGGCTCCAGGTCGTCTACAAGTCCATGCTAGGTAAATCTCCGCCTTATCTCAGTTCACTGGTAATGATGGCAACACCCACCAATAGCACGCGCTCCAGCAGGTGTATCTCACTGATAATCCCTAAAGCCAACACCTCATTTGGCCGCCTTTCCTTCCAGTTCTCTGCTGCCTGTGACTGGAACGAATTGCAAAAATCGCTGAAGTTGGAGACTTTTATCTCCCTCACCAACTTTAAACATCTGCTATCTGAGCAGCTAACCGATCGCTGCAGCTGTACATAGTCCATCGGTAAATAGCCCACCCAATTTACCTACCTCATCCCCATACTGTTTTTATTTATTTACTTTTCTGCACTTTTGCACACCAGTATCTCTACCTGCACATGACCATCTGATCATTTTTCACTCCAGTGTTATCTGCTAAATTGTAATTATTCGCCTACCTCCTCATGCCTTTTGCACACAATGTATATAGACTATTTTTTTTCTTTTTTTCTACTGTGTTATTGACTTGTTTATTGTTTACTCCATGTGTAACTCTGTGTTGTTGTCTGTTCACACTGCTATGCTTTATTTTGGCCAGGTCGCAGTTGTAAATGAGAACTTGTTCTCAACTAGCCTACCTGGTTAAATAAAAGTGAAATAATATAAAAAATAAAAACGATACAAGATTCTCCAAAATGGAAATATTCCAGGCATTTAGAAATTACTTCCAGTAATACTTTATCAACAACCAAAGTCGGTTATGAATACCAGGCCTGGTTTCCCAGATTTGTCAGTGTTCTAATCTTTCCAGTAATTCTCCAATATATCGTCCATGTAAAAAACCTGTCTGATTATGATGAATAATATCCAACAATACCTTTTTAATTCTACGCGCTATGCACTTTACTATAATTTTTGCATCACAAACCTGAAGTGTAAGGGGACTGCATCTTTATATTTACCACTTTGGTCCTGTTTCAGTAATAATGAAATCAGACCTTTTTGTTGAGTATCTGTGTTACGTTATTGTGTTTAGAGGTAGGTGAAGGAGTCAAGCGCAGGAGAGCAGCAATGTCCAAGTAGCATCTTTTAATAGGCATGTCCACAACAATAGGGTCAGGTACAATATCAAAATAAACACCCTCGCACAAAATAAACGCCCTCCCGCACAAACCTAAGGAGGCAACAGGGGTAATTATACACACAGAAATTAAAGCAAAAGAAACCAGGTGTGAAAGAACCAAAGACAAAAAAAAACGGAAAAGGAAAAATGGATCGGTGATGGCTAGTAGGCCGGCGACGCCGACCGCCGAGCACTGCCTGAACAGGGAGATGAACCACCTTCAGTGGAAGTCGTGACAATATGATAATCTACGACCTGCCCTGAATGACGGGTCACCAATGATTATTATATTACAGTACACCTACTTTCTATAAACATGGTATTAAAGCAAGTACTCTGTAACAACACACAGTACAATACCGTACAACTGACTGTATTATATTGTTTAAAAAAAAGTAAATGCTACCTTAATCAGAATGAATGAATGAATTGTTTTGAAAGTGGAAGCTCATTTGCAGCATTTCTATACAATTAAAAAACTTTAAAATGCTATTTGGAGAACTGCAAAAACAAGAAGAAAATGAGCCCAGCCATGGCTGCTGTAAGTTTATTCACCTCAGTCCATCTACAAACACATAGCGTATTAGCTATACAATTGTAATGTCATACCCCTGACAGGGGAGCAAAGATGAGAAATTATTCACACAGACACGTAGCATCAGGAAATGTTCAGTCAGTTCTAATGTCGAATTGCATAAAATCATCAGCTCTTTACATTTTCTCTTTTCTCAAACTACATAGCATTAACATTTGTATTCCTAGGCATTTCTTGTCAACCTCCACACACAGATGATTGTATTATCACATTCACATGAATTACTAGAATATTACTTAGAATTATGTTTATTTTCTTTTCTTTTTTATTTCACCTTTATTTAACCAGGTAGGCTAGTTGAGAACAAGTTCTCATTTACAACTGCGACCTGGCCAAGATAAAGAAAAGCAGTGCCCCACAAACAACAACAGAGTTACACATGAAATAAACAAGCGTACAGTCAATAACACAAAATAAAAAAATAGAAAGTCTATATACAGTGTGTGCAAATGGCGTGAGGAGGTAAGGCAATAAATAGGCCATAGTAGAGAAGTAATTACAATTTAGCAAATTAACGCTGGAACGATAGATGAGCAGATGGTGATGTTCAAGTAGAAATACGGGTGTGCAAAAGAGCAGAAAAGTAAATAAAAACAAGATGTTACCTTTATATTTAACTAGGCAAGTCAGTTAAGAACAAATTCTTATTTTCAATGACGGCCTAGGAACAGTGGGTTAACTGCCTGTTCAGGGGCAGAACGACAGATTTGTACCTTGTCAGCTGGGGGGTTTGACCTTCCGGTTACTAGTCCAATGCTCTAACCACTAGGCTACCTTGCCGCCCCGGGCATGAAGTAGGTAGATTAGTTGGGCTATTTACAGATGATGCGAATTCTCGCAGCTTTTGCAACTTTTTGTTAAAAATCGCGTAACATTTTAACGTCCTGCTACTCATGCCAGGAATATAGTATATGCATATGATAAGTATGTGTGTATAGAAAACACTCTGAAGTTTCTAAAACTGGTTAAATCATGTCTGTGGCTATAACAGAACGTGTTCAGGCGTAAAAATCCCAGGGAAAACTGTACACCAAAAACACAAAAAAAATATTCATCCGCCAGTCTTTGAATTGTCTAAGGCGATAGAAAATAGATGAGGTCCCGTTTACAATGCCTACAGCTTCCACAGGATTTCGCCAGAACTGGCATTTCATTGCAGGTTTATCCTTGGTGGGATGACGTATAGGCACTTCCTGTCTTGGGGTGCACCGAGGAAATTATGAAAGTGAAAAAAATGGACGATGATTTCAAGACTTGCTGCTATCGATACAGATCGCCCCGTGATCAATTTGATCGATTATTAACATTTATTAATACCTAAAGTTGGTTTACAAAAGTAGTTTGAAGTGATTTGTAAAAGAAGCTTGTCAAAGGTAATGAACGTTTTATATTTTATTTCTGCGTTTTGTGTAGCGCCGGCTACCGCTAAATCTTTTGTTTAGGTCTCGTTCAGGTATTTCGGGGGGTGCATGCTATCAGATAATAGCTTCTCATGCTTTCACCGAAAAGCATTTTACAAAGCTGACATGTTGACTAGATTCACAACGAGTGTAGCTTTAATTGAGTACCTTGCATGTGTGTTTTAATGAAAGTTTGAGTTTTATCGAGTACTACAGGTGGCGCTCTGAAATTTCCGCTGATTTTGGTTCCTGTACAGGAACAACAATACGTAAGAGGTTATTAACACAGTGTCCAAAGCAGGGCCAGATGTATACAGAATGGTGTCGTCTGCGTAGAGGTGGATCAGGGAATCACCCGCAGCAAGAGGGACATCGTTGATATATACAGAGAAAAGAGTCAGCCTGAGAATTGAACCCTGCGGTACCCCCATAGAGACTGCTAGAGGTCCGGACAACAGGCCCTCCGATTTGACACACTATACTCTGTCTGAGAAGTAGTTGGTGAACCAGGCGAGGCAGTCATTTGAGAAACCAAGGCTGTTGAGTCTGCCGATAAGAATACAGTGATTGACAGAATTGAAAGCCTTGGACAAATATTTTACATTTATTATCATTTTACAGATACTCTTTTCCAGAACAACTTACAGGAGCAATTACAGCTAAGTGCCTTGACAGAATTTTCACCTAGGCGGCTCTGGGATTTGAACCAGCCTCTTTTCAATTAACAGGCCTAATGCTCTTAACCTCTAGGCTACCTGCCAATGTGTTTCAACACACACACACACACACACACACACACACACACACACACACACACACACACACACACACACACACACACACACACACACACACACACACACACACACACACACACACACACACACACACAGCTAATCAATAAATCATGAGGCAATTATGAGTACTTTTAAGTTTTACGAGGTGTAATTTAACTTGAAATGAGAGCAGGATGAGTCATCTCTCTAATTGCGCTTCTTATTTTTGTTCAGCACTCGCTATGTGCCCTTAGTCTGACCTTACTGCAGCTGCATGGCATGTATGCGTGTGTGTGTGCATGCGTGTGTTGGTTACAGATCATACTGCGGTGCGTGCCGCCAAAGAGCCTCCGTTCATTACCTTGTGACTCCTCTCCCTTGTGTTAATTAGCTAACCCACAATGACCTTGGCTGTTGTTTTTAACGAAGTGGTCTTAACGGCAATCTGACAATTAGGTTAAGTTGAGAAACTGCTGTATCTTTTTAAAAAATCAACTGTCCATGTTCAGCCTTTTTATCATTTGGTTTTTCTTCTGTTATTCACTTTGTCATCCACCTGCAAAACAATCTCAACTGGTGTATAGCCTCGCTAACTCCTTTCCTCTGTACCTGCTTGTGCTACCTGTTTCAGTGTGACACACAAAATTTGAGAACTTGTAGATCGCATTGAAAGTCTACATCAAATACGGAATCAGGAGACACTACTCAATTCGCTTCCGCTGAAAAGTTTGCCCTCGATGTTAATGAAATTCCCAGTGTTGTGCTGTGCTGCTCACAACCCCTCTCCACAAACAGATCTTCTTATACAACCACTGCATTTAAAAACAAAGAACATTTCTTTCTTTCTTCAAAAGTTTTCTTCCTTTCAAATGTGCATGTTTTATCGAAGCTAATTCATTGTTTTGTTTGCATTTCATTTGTTGTATATTAAACTCAAGACAAGACTTAAAACAGTAAGAACCTGACGTACATTATTATGATCAAAGTGCATTTTGATGATCACATACTGTAGCCTTTACAGTATGCAATTGGTGCATGAACGCACACACACCCAGCTGATTATAGCTGACATCAAAGCTCTTATCTCAACCAAAACAAATGGTATGGAAGTGCTGTCCTACACTGAAAAAAAGGTTCTTAAACGGTTCTTCCTCAGCTCTTAAGGTTCATTGGAGAACTCTTGCCCGATAAAGAACCTTTGAGTTACGTGTGGGGTTCTTGAAGAGGCATCTACGATTTTTCAGAATTCTAAAAGGTCTTAAAATGTATGGAAATATGCAGATGTGTCCATTTCATAGCACACATGTCTTAAAGTAATGATGGACTGTCGTTTCTTTTTGCTTATTTGAGCTGTTCTTGCCATAATATGGACTTGGTCTTTTACCAAATAGGGCTATCTTCTGTATACCACCCCTACCTTGTGACAGCACAACTGATTGGCTCAAATACATTAAGGAGGAAAGAAATTCCGCAAATGAACTTTTAACAAGGTACACCTGTTAATTAAAATGCATTCCAGGTGACTATCTCATGAAGCTGTTTGTGAGAATGCCAAGATTGTGCAAAGCTGTCATCAAGGCAAAGGGTGGCAACTTTGAACAATCTCAAATGTAAAATATATTTTGATTTGTTTAACACTTTTTTGGTTACTACATGATTCCATATGTGTTATTTTATAGTTTTGATGTCTTCACTATTATGTAGAAAATAGTTTTTTTAAATGATACAATGTAGGAAATTGTTAAAATGAAGAAAAACCCTTGAATCAGTAGGTGTGTCCAAACTTTTGACTGGTACTGTATATATTTGCAAAAAAATATATATATATTATATAATAGTTTTTGTATCTCAAAATCATTGTAATGTTGTTAACCTTAAAAATCAAAAGCATAAAATCTACGAGAGAGTGCCCTTAGATCATTGGAAATGTCAGCACTTGACCGTTGCACTTCCCATGGTGAATGGCTAGGCCCACTATGCTATGAAACCACACACTATTGCAGAGACTTTGATAATACCGGTCGCAATTGATATGGTGAAAACAATGTGTGGGGAGGCAGAGGCACAGAAACTCATATCAATAATTTTTCAGATAACACTGTTAAACGAAGAATTTATGCTCTGACTGAACGACTCAAAAACTCCCCAGCTTATGCTCTCCAAATGGACGTTAGCTGTGAGGGCCGAGATGCCCATGCATTGACTTTTGTTCGCTATACTTTTTGTGGGGTGCTATTCATGAGGACATATTGTTCTGCCTCACGATTCCCAAGCATGAAACTGCATAAGGGATGTTCAGTGCGCAGCGTGGCTATATTGACGAAAAACAGATTCCATATGGGATCGAACGGTGTGCTTTTGCACAGATAGTGCTCCATCTATGGCGGGACGGTCGGCAGACCTCTGCACTTCTCGCATTGAGAGGAACACTGTTGTCATTCACAATGGATGTAGAAAAAATAGACTTGGTTGACTTTCTCAAATCAAATCAAATCAAATGTTATTTGTCACATACACATGGTTAGCAGATGTTAATGCGAGTGTAGCGAAATGCTTGTGCTTCTAGTTCCGACAATGCAGTAATAACAAGTAATCTAACTAACAATTCCAAAACTACTGTCTTGTACACAGTGTAAGGGGATAAAGAATATGTACATAAGGATATATGAATGAGTGAGAGCAGCATAGGCAATATGTACAAATGAGATGAGTATGTAAACAAAGTGGCATAGTTTAAAGTGGCTAGTGATACATGTATTACATAAGGATACAGTCGATGATATAGAGTACAGTATATACGTATGCATATGAGATGAATAATGTAGGGTAAGTAACATTATATAAGGTAGCATTGTTTAAAGTGGCTAGTGATATATTTGCATCATTTCCCATCAATTCCCATTATTAAAGTGGCTGGAGTTGAGTCAGTGTCAGTGTGTTGGCAGCAGCCACTCAGTGTTAGTGGTGGCTGTTTAACAGTCTGATGGCCTTCTGTGTAATGAAAAGAAAATAACAGAAAACAGCATCAGTAAGTGAAAACAGCATCCCACACGAGTGATGATTGCCCACCTCCAACACTTGGAATAGCACTTTGGGACCGACTTCCCAATCTGTTTGACTGTGATCCTGGCTCAGTTGACATTCCGGTAAGTGAAATCGAACAGCTGATCTAGCTGTCATGTGACCGAATGCTGCAGACAACGCATTCACGGGCTGCTGGTTCCTGACTCAAGTGAATACCCTGCCATCTCCCTCTTTAATGCCCTGTTCAACAACTGGGAACTTGGAAATCTCTGACTTCCAACTTCAGTGCGTTCAAGATAACTGGGAACTTCAACTTTCCGACCTGAAGATCACTGACGTCATGATTTGACCTCGTATTTTTCCCAGTTGTCTTATAAGCAGATTGAAACTCATGGTAGCCTTTGTCAGCTCATATCGGTGTGAAGTTGGATTCAGTGCTCTCACCTGCATTAAAACCAAATATCAATCCAGGTTGGAAGTGACAGCACACTGTCAACCATGCCCCATGACTTTGAGAAGCTCCGATGTGAAATGCATCAAGCACACCTATCTCGTTAGCGGTGGTGAGATAAGAGACATTATGTCAGACTAATTTGCAATTGACTGTCATTGCCCCACATTAAACATATGTGATGGTAAGTTGAAAAGACAATAAGAAATACTGTTAGAATGTTTTTCAATTGACTGCCATGGGTTCGCGAGAAGTTTCTGATATCAAAATGCGGTCGTGGCCCAAAAAAGTTTGGCAATCCCTAACATAGGCAGATACATACACTTTGTATACAATAGGCTCTTTACATCTAGAGTATACATCTAGAGTGTGTGTCTCTGTGTTTGTGTGTGTCTGTGTGTGTGGGTACAGGGAGGTGGGGGTTGTTGAGGATCATTCATCCAGTTGCACTCAGAACACTGAGCTCTTTCTTTCAATAACATGATCATCTGTTTTCGTTCCGTGTTTACGTCATTACTAAAAATTCACTCACGGGCACTCATTTGATTTCCGGGGCAAAATCTGCCTGCCTGCCCAACTGCTTGACTGCCTAACCTTGTCAGACAAAAAACACCTTACACAGAAACAACAGCCATTGACTGATGCATGGGTATGTGACACATTATAAATATTACATAACAGAAACACACATAGGCTGTCAGTCAATGCCTTCCGTCCGCGTCAAACCAACCACAAAGCCTTTTAACTTCCATAGGCCAAAGCAAATGTATTCCTTTAAGCCTTAAGGTACAGTATTCCTCTGTGGTAAATGATTAATATACCGTGCATGTTAAAAGAAAGCACTTAAGGAGAACTGGTAAAAGTAAATATATTTATGAATCATGGTCAAAAAGCAGAATGAAAAATGGCAGCAGCATTATCCTGCCATTGTGGACCGACATTCTGAAAGCATAATTAATGTTCCATGATGTCTTTAATAATGGGGCAGAAAGCATTCTGGGTAGTGTTTTTTTATTTTGGACGAACAGAGCTTTTATTTAAAAGAGAGAGAAAAATGTTTGAGGTTGATTAACAATAGGTGGCCTTCAAAAAATAAGTTTGAGAGAAATTAGAAGAAAAAAAACGTTATATTTCATGCTTAAAAAAAACAGTCAATAATCAACATACACTGTATGCTGATACCTCGTCATAACAGACTAGGCTAGCTATTAATACATTTGTCACTTACAGTTAGCCTACATAGAATGTTAAGATATTGTATGCTAATGTACCTGAATTGTGTAGCCTACTCCTGCATTGTGAACTGTGTATCCTAAAAAGAATTGGGACCAATGACTTAATTTACCTCAAAATGTATTGACTTGTCAAATAAGTGATTGTCATACGACAACTGTCGTACAACATTTAAGTCACCAATTGTGTAATTTGGCATATGGTGAAAAGAGCCAGCGGCTTGTCCCTTGTTCCTCTTTCATTTCCTAGTTGGTTTTGGTTCTAGAACATTAGAACGTTGACAAAATGATGGATGGAGTGTGCTAAAGTGGTTAGTGATCACTGGGACCGAGAAGAAAACTTTTCCAAAGCAGAAACAAATGACCGCTTCACATTGTATACATCACTAATGAATTCACCTAATTGGAAAATGAGGCCTGAAGTGTCAAATCACAACACCACTGATGCAGTACAGGAATACACACAGCACTTTGCCTGAGTAGAACACACAACATTTACTTGTGTGTGTGTTTCTGCTTTGCCATTACTATTCGGTTGCACCACCCTATAGCCCTGTTCAAGCACTGACAGCACCCACTGACACCTACAAGAGGAGGAAAAAAGAAGTTCAGCCTATAGCAGCATTGTACATTTAATTCCTATAGATTCACCTACAAATATTATGCATATCATTGATGCTGGATATTCCTTTCACACAACACACTCAGGCAAAGACTGCGTTGCAATAAGAGAGAATTGTCATTCAGACGTAATGACATATCTTTGACTATATTATATAATTCTAAACTTGACAACTCTACTGTAGCATTGTAATTCTCCACTAGGGGTCTCTGTGTTGCATCTAACCACTTCCTCTATCCAGAAGCCAAACGTTGGTGAACGTTGCAGATAGAAATGTCATGAACAGAGCCATGATTCCTTATTCTACATGTCAAAGATGCATGTTTGGTCTACATAGCTTATTTCTATAAAATGTTTCAAATCGTTGTGTCATGCTGAACGTGCTGTTTCCTGTGAACAGCAAGGCCCACAGTTACAATAGAGCTGACAGTGAACTTTAAGTATTATTTGAAGCATCTAATAAACATGATTCACTTCTGGGGTATAAGTTTAAAGACAATTATTTTACACTACTGTGTAACGCAGACCCAAAAATGGCTTAAAAATTAATATTTCCAAAACACAGAATGTTGGTGGCACCTTAATAGTGGAGAAGGGCTCGTGGTAATGATTGTAGCGGAATCAGTGGAACGGTATCCAATACAGTGCATTTGGAAAGTATTCAGACCGCTTCTCTTGCTCCATATTTTGTTACGTTAGTCTTATTCTAAAATTGATTAAATAAAAAAATCCTCATCAATCTACACACAATACTCCATAATGACAAAGAAAAACGGGTTTTTAAAAATACATAAAAAAAGGACAAGTCCTTGAGTGACCCAGCCAGAGCCCGGACTTGAACCTGATCGAACATCTCTGGAGAAACCTGAAAATAGCTGTACGGCGATGCTCCCCATCCAACCAGACAGAGCTTGAGAGGCTCTGCAGAGAAGAATGGGAGAAACTCCCCAAATAAATCAAATCAAATTTTATTGGTCACATATACTTGTTTAGCAGATGTTATTGCGGGTGTAGCAAAATACTTGTGTTTCTCGCTCCAAGAAATACAGGTGTTCCAAGCTTGTAGAGTCATACCCAATAAGACTCGAGGCTGTAATAGCTGCCAAAAGTGTTTCAACAAAGTACTGAGTAAGGGTCTGAAAATGTATGTAAATGTGATATTTCAGTTTACATTTTTTATAAATGAGCAAAAATGTCTAATAACTTGTTTTTGCTTTGACATGATGGGGTATTGTGTGTAGAAAAAAAACAATTGAATACATTTTAGAATAAGGCAGTAATGTAACAAAATGTGGAAAGTCAGAGATCTGTGATCTTGGCCCCGGTGATGTACTGGGCCGTACATACCATCGAGAGCATCCTGATGGGTTGCACTGCCTGGTATGGCAACTGCTCACGCCCCCATTCTCATCGACGGGGCTGCAGTGGAGCAGGTTGAGAGCTCCAAGTTCCTTGGTGTCCACATCATCAACAAACTAACATGCTCCAAGCACACCAAGACAGTTGTGAAGAGGGCATGACAAAACATATTCCCCCTCAGGAGACTGAAAAGATTTGGCATGAGTCCTCAGATCCTCAAAAGGTTATCCAGCTGTACCATCGAGAGCATCCTGACTGGTTGCATCACTGCCTGGTATGGCAACTGCTTGGCCTCCGACTACATCACCGGGCAAAGCTTCCTGCCATCCAGGACCTTTGTACCAGGCGGTGTCAGAGGAAGGCCCTAAAAATTGTCAAAGACTCCAGCCACCCTAGTCATAGACTGTTCTCTCTGCTACCGCACGGCAAGCAGTACAGGAGCGCAAAGTCTAGGTCCAAGAGGCTTCTTAACAGCTTCTACTCCTAATCAAATGGCTGCCCAAACTATTTGCATTGCCCTCCCACTCTCCCCCTCTTTTACACCGCTGCTACTCTCTGTTGTTATCATCTATATATAGTCACTTTAATAACTCAACTTACATATACATATTATCTCAACTAACCGGTGCACCCGCACATTGACTCTGTACCGGTACCCCCATGCATATATATATATATGTATATAGTCTCGCTATTGTTATTTTACTGTTGCTTTTTAATTACTTGTTACTTTAATTTCTTATTCTTATCCGTTTATTTTTAAACTGCGTTGTTGGTTAGGGGCTCATAAGTAAGCATTTCACTGTATTCAGCACGTGACAAATAAATTGGTTTTGAAAAGTCAAGGGGTCTGAATACTTTCCGAATGCACTGTACATCAAACACATGGTTTCCATTTGCTCCATTCCGGGCCATTATTATGAGCTGTTCTCCCCTCGGTATCCTCCACTGTTCCAAATGTAGCCTATTATCTGCTAAATGTAATAAATAGAATAGTCCTTTGGAGGAAGGATTGTTGACATATATTTAACATTTGTATCTAAAAACATAATTGAGAAGTAATTTATCAAAGTTGGCATGTTTATGACATTTTTGGCCCTACCAAGGCCTTCTTTAAGATTCTATAGTGTTTCACCTGTAGATGCTAAAAATCCAACATTGGTGTCAAATGTAGTTTAACCGCTTGCTCTGTAGTATGAGTAGAATTATGATTTCAAAAACATTTTTTTTACATTAATTTATGAATACTGAAAAATATCAAATGTTTGATTTGTCAAATATTTCTACATATTGTTGAACCTAATATAATATATGGGCATTATTACTTTAGAATTATGATTTAATTTGCAAGCATTACCAACAGAGTGAATGTGAAAATGGATTCAAAATGGTTTCCCTCTGAGGTGATTTGCAGGATGTAAAAGGAGAGCTGGGATTGGTTACATTGCCTACTGTCATGACACACCCTGGGGGGAGGATCTCTCTATCGACTTTACGAAGGTCATACATACCTGCCATGCAGTATTAAGAGAGTCTACCAAAACAAAGACCTTCTTTTGTTCAAAACTCATAATCCCCAAAATGGGAGAACTAAACAATATTTATATTTTTGAAAATGTGGGAATGGTCCATTGACACTTAAGGGACAGTTATGACGGGTGTGTTTCATTTGGTGATCTCATGAAGGACAGGAAATCCACACAACTGTATCTCATAAAGTGTAAATGTCCCAGTTGTCAGGTTTACATCTAAATATTGTGAAACGTATGTTATTAAAACTATTTGGGAAAAGATGTAATGTGATGTTAACCTTCTAAATGAGAGTATGGGTTTTCATATAAAGTTAATCAAATCAGTGGCCACGCTCACGTGAGCATAAAGATTACTCCAGAGTATAAAACCACATGTGACGAAATTCACATTTCATGCCAAAGAGACCCATGGTAAGGCGGACATCTCGAATGGTTAAGAAGTCAGAGAACGCCGGGACAGAGTCCCCACGTTGGAATGGCTACAATTCTATAGGCCATGGAGACCATACAGCTGTAGTTGGTTGGAAATGGTTAAACTCTGAGACTATCGATCGCTACAGAAGAAGGAGCAAATTCTAGAAGACACAAATTACTAGTCTGCAGCTAGACATAACGTAAACCTAGTATGAGAATATCAACAACCGCCGAAGCATCTATCCTATGAGAAAATTCCCGAATGGTACTCCGAATGGTATTCTAACCACTTAAAACCACAAAAGACATTGTGACTTCTGGGAAAGTTAACCAGAGACTCCGATGAACTCTACAGGATGATCTAGGATTCCAACACGGAGAGACAACAATGACATATGGGCATAAATATGTACGTTGCAATTTCTTTCAGAATTAGCATGCCCATGAGTACAATTATCCACTGTGTGTAGTGAATCCATTTTGTATTTCCCGTTCTTTCTCAGTTCCCATCCCTTTCCTTTGTCTACCAAGCCGTCATATCGGATTAGCCCACTAGGGACTTTTCTGTCATTGTTAGTAACCAATATCTACTGTTTGTTTATGATGTATTTCCATTTTTAGTTAGTTAGTAAATAAATAATTAAGCCAATTTGTGTATTGCTGATTCATTGTGGAAACAGGTTTTCTTGCAGATAACAAAGAATTTTACCATGTTAGTAATGAGAACTGATGAGGCAATTCATAATTCATCAATAGAAGACTAATTGATCAGATATTAAAATATCTGAAGAGTTATATTCTGAGAATTATAACTTTGTAATCTCAACATTTTCCATGGTGCCCTGACTTCCTAGTTAATTAATGTTTACATGATTAGTTTAATCACGTAATAATTAAACCTAGAGAACTGATTTGATATAAATAAGTCTTCACATTTAACGACAGTCCAAACACGACACCACTGTGCCAATTTCCCCTGTATAAAATGGGCCATAACTTTTAAACTAGCAGAGATCCCACTCTGAAACTGTAATATGATCATAGAGTGTATTACGTTACAGGCCATTTCGTCCGGTGGGCTGTGCTATACGCCACCGTGGGCGTAGATTTCTGCTCACATATGTGTGCGCACAGTGTCGAGAACGAGCCGAGCACTAGCTCTAGTCAGGCTCGTGGAATCTATTTTCAACAGACCACCTAACTACAGTATGAATGTTACTGTTTCATCGGGGAGTAACAAAGGTGAAGTAATGTCATCGCTGGATTCACGTTATGTTTGCTATTTCATCCAGTCACAGAATAGAAAGAAGCTAAACAAATTATTTTATATTGAAAAAGTTCAGAGGATATAATGTAATGATACTGGGTGTGTAAGTATGCCTCTAGGACAATATTAGTGTAAAGTTGGCCTAAAATAAATGAAAGAGAGAGAGAGAGAGAGAGAGAGAGAGAGAGATTATAAAGCTTATAAGCTTACAGTTTATGTAGCTAGGTCTACTGTAAAACGCACACCATAGCATGCACAGCATAGATTGTACTATTGTACAAATCAAACAAATATCAATGTATACTGAACAAAAATGTAAACGCAACATGCAGCAATTTCAAGGATTTTAGTGTTTGCTTTGAGTGTTTGCTTTGAGTTCCAGTTCATGTAAGGAAATCAATCAATTTAAATACATGTATTAGCCCCTAATCTATGGATTTCACGACTGGGAATGCCGATATGAATCTGTTGGTCACAGACACGTAAAAAAAAATGGGCCTCACAATGGGACTCAGGAATTCATCATGGTATCTCTGTACATTCAAGTTGCCATTGATAAAATGCCATTGTGTTCGTTGTCCGTAGCTTATGCCTGCCCATACCATAACGCCACCGCCACCATGGGGCACTCTGTTCACAACGTTGACATCAGCAAACCACTTGCCCACATGACCCCATGCACATGGTCTGCGGTTGGATGTACTGACAAATTCTATTAAATGACGTTGAAGGCGGCTTATGGTAGAGAAATTAACATTAAATTCTCTTGCAAGAGCTCTGGTGGACATTCCTGCAGTCATAGCATGCCAATTGCATGCTCCCTCAAAACTTGAGACATATGTGGCATTGTGTTGTGGGACAAAAATGCACCTTTTAGAGTGGCCTTTTGCTGTCCCCAGCACAAGGTGCACCTGTGTAATGATCATGCTGTTTAATCAGCTTCTTTATATGCCACACCTGTCAGGTGAACGGATTAACTTAGCAAAGGATAAATGCTCACTAACATGGGTGTAAATAAATTTGTGCAAAACATTTGAGAGAAATATGCTTTTTCCTTTTGCTTTTTCTGCAAAAGGATATACTAGACTAAATTAATCTGAATTTGTTCGTCCAAATGCAAATCCTTCATCTACAGTGCCTTGCGAAAGTATTCGGACCACTTGAACTTTGCGACCTTTTGCCACATTTCAGGCTTCAAACATAAAGATATAAAACTGTATTTTTTTGTGAAGAATCAACAACAAGTGGGACACAATCATGAAGTGGAACGACATTTATTGGATATTTCAAACTTTTTTAACAAATCAAAAACTGAAAAATTGGGCGTGCAAAATTATTCAGCCCCTTTACTTTCAGTGCAGCAAATTCTCTCCAGAAGTTCAGTGAGGATCTCTGAATGATCCAATGTTGACCTAAATGACTAATGATGATAAATACAATCCACCTGTGTGTAATCAAGTCTCCGTATAAATGCACCTGCACTGTGATAGTCTCAGAGGTCCGTTAAAAGCGCAGAGAGCATCATGAAGAACAAGGACCACACCAGGCAGGTCCGAGATACTGTTGTGAAGAAGTTTAAAGCCGGATTTGGATACAAAAAGATTTCCCAAGCTTTAAACATCCCAAGGAGCACTGTGCAAGCGATAATATTGAAATGGAAGGAGTATCAGACCACTGCAAATCTACCAAGACCTGGCCGTCCCTCTAAACTTTCAGCTCATACAAGGAGAAGACTGATCAGAGATGCAGCCAAGAGGCCCATGATCACTCTGGATGAACTGCAGAGATCTACAGCTGAGGTGGGAGACTCTGTCCATAGGACAACAATCAGTCGTATATTGCACAAATCTGGCCTTTATGGAAGAGTGGCAAGAAGAAAGCCATTTCTTAAAGATATCCATAAAAGTGTTGTTTAAAGTTTGCCACAAGCCACCTGGGAGACACACCAAACATGTGGAAGAAGGTGCTCTGGTTAGATGAAACCAAAATTGAACTTTTTGGCAACAATGCAAAACGTTATGTTTGGCGTAAAAGCAACACAGCTCATCACCCTGAACACACCATGCCCACTGTCAAACATGGTGGTGGCAGCATCATGGTTTGGGCCTGCTTTTCTTCAGCAGGGACAGGGAAGATGGTTAAAATTGATGGGAAGATGGATGGAGCCAAATACAGGACCATTCTGGAAGAAAACCTGATGGAGTCTGCAAAAGACCTGAGACTGGGACGGAGATTTGTCTTCCAACAAGACAATGATCCAAAATATAAAGCAAAATCTACAATGGCATGGTTCAAAAATAAACATATCCAGGTGTTAGAATGGCCAAGTCAAAGTCCAGACCTGAATCCAATCGAGAATCTGTGGAAAGAACTGAAAACTGCTGTTCACAAATGCTCTCCATCCAACCTCACTGAGCTCGAGCTGTTTTGCAAGGAGGAATGGGAAAAAAATTTGATGTGCAAAACTGATAGAGACATACCCCAAGCGACTTACAGCTGTAATCGCAGCAAAAGGTGGCGCTACAAAGTATTAACTTCAGGGGGCTGAATAATTTTGCACGCCCAATTTTTCAGTTTTTGATTTGTTAAAAATGTTTGAAATATCCAATAAATGTCGTTCCACTTCATGATTGTGTCCCACTTGTTGATTCTTCACAAAAATACAGTTTTATATCTTTATGTTTGAAGCCTGAAATGTGGCACAAGGTCGCAAAGTTCAAGGGGGCCGAATACTTTCGCAAGGCACTGTATGATTGACAGTGTACAGGTATTATTGCATGTTGACTAACACATCGCAGTGAAATCAGATTAAATTGAGTCATGATCAGTTTCATATATTTAATTCATGGAAAATTTAGTAGATTGGCCTGAAAGCAACATTGATGTTGTTGGTTAGCTAGCAAGCAAAACTTGACGTTAGTCCTATACATTGTCCACTTTTGGGAAAACTGGTCCAAGCACTCAGTAGCTAGCTTATCGTTAGTTCAAATAAAGCAAAATGATGTACTAATATGAAAAGTGCAATTGTAGACAATAAACTCACCATAATGATGACAGTGAAGAAGTTATGAATGAGGTCCCAGGCGGAGGGTTCTCGGTTGAATGTGGACATGCATCGGATAGTCCTTGCACTTTGAAACACATTGTGACGTATAGCACTGCCCACCAGGCGAAATATTGTGTCCCTATTATGTTCAACAATATATTTAAAAATTTGCCTAATCAAAATATTTATATTTTCTATATTCATGTCTATATTTTTCAAAATTCATACATTTAAAAAATATATATATTATTGAAATCAAAATACTAATAATATTACACAGCCTGTGATAAAGCTTCATATGACACCAGTGTTTGCTTTGTGGCACCTACAGATTAAAACCCTTTGGAGTCTTAAAAGGAGGCCTGGGTAAATATGAAAACGTCTCTTAATTATTTCTCAATTATGCTTTTAGATACAAATATTCAAATACAGTGCATTCGGAAAGTATTTAGACCCCTTGACTTTTTCCAAATTTTGTTACATTACAGCCTTATTCTAAAAGCATATTTTTAGCTAAATTCAAAAAAATATCACATTTACATAAGTATTCAAACCCTTTATTCAGTACTTTGTTGAAACACATTTGGCAGTGATTACAGCCTTGAGTCTTCTTGGGTATGACGCTACAAGATTGACACACCAGTATTTGGGGAGTTTCTCCCATTCTTCTCTGCAGAGCCTCTCAGGCTCTGTCAGGTTGGATGGGGAGCGTTGCTGCACAGCTATTTTCATGTCCCTCCAGAGAAGTTCGATCGGGTTCAAATTCGGGCTCTTGCTGGGCCACTCAAGTACATTCAAAGACTTGTCCCAAAGCTCCTCCTGTGTTGTCTTGGCTGTGTGCTTATGGTCGTTGTCCTGTTATAAGGTAAACCTTCGCCCCTGTCTGAGGTCCTGAGCGCTCTGGAGCAGGTTTTCATCAATGATCTCTCTGTACTTTGCTCCGTTCATCTTTCCCTCAATTCTGACTAGTCTCCCAGTCCCTGCCACTGAAAAACATCCCCACAACATGACGCTGACACCACCATGCTTCACCATAGGGATGGTGCCAGGTTTCCTCCAGGCGTGACGTTTGGCGTTCAGGCTTGGTTTCATCAGACCAGAGAATCTTCTTTCTCATGGTCTGAGAGTCCTTTGGGTGCCTTTTGGCAAACTCCAAGTGGGCTGTCATGTGCCTTTTACTGAGGAGTGGCTTCTGTCTGGCCACTCTACCATAAAAGCCTGATTGGTGTTGTGCTGCAGAGATGTAGTGCTGCAGACCTTCTGGAAGGTTCTCCCATCTCTACAGAGGAACTCAGGAGCTCTGTCAGAGTGACCATCGAGTTGTTGGTCTCCTCCCTGACCAAGGCCCTTCTCCCCCGATTGTTCAATTTGGCCGGGTGGCCAGCTCTAGGAAGAGTCTTGGTGGTTCCATTTTAGAATGATGGAGGCCACTGTGTTCTTGGGGACCTTCGTTGCTGCAGATCTGTGCCTCAACACAATCCTGTCTCGGAGCTCTATGGACAATTTCTTCGACCTCATCGCTTGATTTTTGTTCTGACATGGACTGTCAACTGTGGGATCTTATATAGACAGGTGGGTGCCTTTCCAAATCATGCCCAATCAATTGAATTTACCACAGGTGGACTCCAATCAAGTTGTGAACTCTTGTAGAACATCTCATGGATGATCAATGGAAACAGGATGCACCTGAGCTCAATTTCGAGTCTCATAGCAAAGGTTCTGATTACTTATGTAAATAAGATATTTACATTTTTATGTTGCTAAAATGTCTAAAAACCAGTTTTTGCTTTGTCATTATGGGGTATTGTGTGTAGATTGATGAGGAAAACATTTAATTTAATCAATTTTAGAATAAGGCTGTAACGTAACACAATATATGAAAAGAGAAGTTGTCTGAATGCACTGTATGGAATCACTCTTGCTGTCTGGAGGACGTTAGCCTATTCTGAAACCTACAACACTGAGCTTTCTCTAAAAGCATGAATAGTTAAATGCTGGTTAAAACCTCTTAGATGTTATGGTTCTCGTACCGGTTCCTCCCATCATGTTCACTTACACAGTAAATCGATCTGTGGACACCGTAGATCAAAATGGCTTGCATGAGCGATAGCCCTGGTTCCCACTGACACACTAGTATTTTTTCTGAGCCTGTGTGACATCTAAAACCACTTGAAACTGGGATGTCCCTTCTTCCATTTCAATCGCTCCTCCGACTGTCCATCAACTCCAGGCTGAACCATACACTACATCACTGACAAAGCACATGCCTGCAATCGTTACATCGTAGTGCAGCAGGATAGATTGGTTTCATCACTGTAGTACATTCAGAGATTTATTTATAGCCAATCATCTAAAATAAATAACACATTTTAGACAGAAAAACACTATCATAGACGAAAAATATGTATGTTTTATCTAACACTAAACATACAAAAACACATAATTTTACAGTTATAAGGAATGTGAAATCTTATAGTTAGTTGTTTAATAATTTGATTGTGCTGTTTTTAGAAAGCAGATAAGTAATTTATAGCCTTATTCATACAGTTTTGTTGAAAAGGAAGCACATCATAAAATATTTCATATTTGTATCATATTTGTACTGTGTAGTTGAGCTTGTGTCCTCAAAAGTGACTACACCTCAGCAATTTATAACTATTTTTACCATTAAGGTGAGATTTTAACATTTCTTTAAGTATGCAGCATTAATGGTTATTGGTTATGGCCCGCTCATGATCAATAATTACTTTTGGGGATTACGTAGGTTACATTTTCGATTATATTTAATTACATTTAACTTTGTAGTGAATATAGCAGCCGAAGCAAAACATTCAACGGTCTGAGTCCAGTAGAGGAATGAACTACAAGCATCAGCGTTGAGGTAGCCATGGGATGGCTGGATGGCTAGCTGGCTAGCTGGGCACGGTGAGGCATTCTTCACACCCTGGCAGCATGAGCGATGCGGGTCACTTAGCTAATGACCAGGATTCAAAACAAAGAAAAGGCCAAAGCAATGGGGTCCGCTGGATGAATTTATCAACGTCTTGTGTCTGAAGGCACCCAGCCTCGCCTGACCCTAGCCTCCATTCTCAAGATAAATACCTCTGTCACCATTCACCTTCAGTCCCTGGACACAAATTTAACTTGTCATCCATCACCATGGCGCTGAGGTATAATTTTCCTAGCCAACGTAATGAGGCTTAGGACCTCAGAACTGGCCTGGGATAGGATAGGATGAGATGGGCCTGACATCACAATGCAAGAAGGCAAGCGCACATGACAAAGCATTTTGGAATCCACATTTTCTTTATGGTTATTAGTATGGAATAACTTGATCACACACACACGGACACACATACTCACAGACTCGCTCTCTTTCTCCCCCTCTTTATCTCTCTCTCTCTCAAACAGAATGCATGGCTTCTAACAGGATGAATGATGGACTGTGACATTCATTGCAACTCCGGGTCCATACAAAGTTCAAGCCATGGAAGGTGCACAAAGCTTGGGGTATTTGTTTCCTTCAAATGGCCACAGCTGACAACCTTGTATGATAATGTGCCCACTGTAGATCAAGTTAATTGATGCTTAAATCTGTCAGTATCCTTACAAATGCCGACCTTCTTTGGGGAACAAATCCTTTTTAATGTGCATTCTAGTGTGTGCGAGAGTAATAGAGAGAGGGAGAGAAAGAGAGGAGAGAGAGCGAGAGAGAGACAGACAGAGACAGACAGAGATAGAAAGAGATAGAAAGAGAGAGAGAGAAAGAAAGATAGAAAGAAGGACAAAGGAGAGAGAGACAGACAGACAGAGTGAGAAAGAGTGAGAGAGAGAGGGAGAGCGAAAGGGAGAGAGAGAGAGAGAGACAGAGAGAGAGAGAGACACACAGAGAAATAGAGAGCGAGAGAGATAGAGCGAGAGCGAGAGAGAGAGAGAGAAAGAGAGTGAAGGAGAGAGACAAACACCAAATTGAGAATTCTGCAATAATATCCTTAGCGTACAACGTAAAACACCAAATAATGCATGCAGAGCAGAATTAGATCTGATACCCGCTAATTATCAAAATGCAGAAAAGAGACGTTAAATTCTACAACCACCTAACAGGAAGCGATTCCCAAACCTTCCATAACAAAGCCATCACCTACAGAGAGATTAACCTGGAGAAGAGTCCCTAAGCAAGCTGGTCCTGGGGCTCTGTTCAAAAACACAAACAGACCCCACAGAGCCCAAGGACAGCAACACAATTAGACCCAACCAAATCAAGTGAAAACAAAAAAATAATTACTTGGCACATTGGAAAGAATTATCAAAAAAACTAAGCAAACTGGAATGCTATTTGGCCTTAAACAGAGAGTACACAGTGGCAGAATACCTGACCACTGTGACTGACCCAAACTTTTTGACCCAAAGTTTTGACTATGTACAGACTCAGTGAGCATAGCCTTGCTATTGAGAAAGGCCGCCGTTGGCAGACCTTGCTCTCAAGAGAAGACAGGCTATGTGCACACTGCCCACAAAATGAGGTGGAAACTGAGCTGCACTTCCTAACCGCCTGACAAATGTATGACCATATTAGAGACACGTATTTTCCTCAGATTACACAGATCCACAAAGAATTAGAAAACAAACCGAATTTTGATAAAATCCCATACCTACTTGGTGAAATACCACAGTGTGCCATCACAGCAGCAAGAGTTGTGACCTGTTGCCACAATAAAAGGGCAATCAAAGAACAAGCACCATTGTAAATACAACCCATATTTATGTTTATTTATTTTCCCTTTTGTACTTTAACTATTTGCACATAATATGACATTTGAAATGTCTTTATTCTTTTGGAACTTTTTTGAGTGTAATGTTTACTGTTAATTTGTATTGTTTATTTCATTTAGCTTTTTTATCTACTTCACTTGCTTTGGTAAAGTTAACACATATGTTTCCCATGCCAATAAGCCCTTAAATTAAATTGAGAGAGAGAGAGAGAGAGAGAGAGAGAGAGAGAGAGAGAGAGAGAGAAAGAGAGAGAGACAGGAGGGAGAGAGGAGAGAGAGAGAGAGAGAGAGAAGAGAGAGAAAGAGAAGGAGAGAAACAGGAAGGGAGAGAGATGTGTTCACAGGACAACAAGCTTACATATTGTTTTAGGATACTTACCTGTAAGATATACTGTAGTTCAATGGAAAAAACTGTGGTAAAAAAACTAAGATAGCCCCCAAAAAATGATAGGCTACTTATAAGGTACAGAACTTTTAGCACAACAATACCTTGGACTGTGATACCAATGGTAAACAATACAATACATCCTACCCATATGCTTTTGAGTCCCAGCACAATAATACTGACTTCCACAGTAAGCAAATCAAAGTGTTCTCAAATCCCTGTCCACCTGTCTGATTAGTGTAGTTTTGCAGTGTAATGTTATTAGCTGCTTGGTTAAGAGGGAGCTGCAGTGTGGTGCACTGGGGGTTGCTTATTAATTGTTGTTTTCGTGTCAGTTCTGCTGCATGCACCCATTGATTTAATCAACTAAATTCACTGCCATGGGACTGATGGGACTGAGATGGGAACCAACTATATTTTGTGCAATCTGGATGGTAGCTTGGTTTAAGTTTTTTTTTTTAAACCCAGGAAGTCCCACAAGGGAAACTTAGGCATAAAGTGACCAATAAGCTCAAAATAAAAAATAATGATTTAAAAATATAATTTAGAGTAGTCTGGATAGCTATAATAACAATAATACATGGGATTTATATAGCACTTGAAGACCTAAAGACGCTTGTAATAGCTATGTACAATATAGTGACCAATAAGCTCCTTACAACTATGTTTCATTTTCAAAGATAATTTGCTTTTGTATAAATTGAAGGACATGGCACAGTATAGGCCTAAGGAAAGGTGGTTTTCATTGCATGATTTCATTACATTATTATTACTGTGTATATTTCATAGTCATTGACTCATAAGTAAAATGCTGCAGTGTCTGAGCATTCACACATCACCATGACAGATTTCCTTGACTGGTTGACAAGATATGGTTATTAAAATAGATCCCTCTTATTATTTCCTGTAGACATTGATGAGCTGAGCGTTGAGCTGTGTGTGCATTCAGCTTCCTCCTCTTAGTTCACTAATGAGCTGAGGGTTGCACGTTACATCTCCCACCTCTCAGGTACCATCTTGTTTATCTCTCACCTTGAGACAGCACCTATCTCCCTCAAGACATTTGCGCTCTCTGCTCTGGCTGCTGTACTGCAGTACGTTCAACTGGCTTCACAACCGCAGACAACGTGTAACCACGCCAGCCCAGGACCTCCATATCTGGCTTGAATCAAGTGAACTACTTCTGGAACTGCTGGGGGTCCCCGAGGAAAGAATTTAGAAACACTGACTGATTTAGTCAACTGTTTTCAATTGACACAAGGCCATACACAAGTCTTTCACAAGACACCGTCATTGGCCAAAGTCATATATATTACTTTAGATAAACTGGAATGACACTCTCACTCATGATTGTACAAAAATAGCTGTGAGTAAACCATGGCCCAAAATATTCTAATGAGCCATAGAACCATCACCCTTCCCAAAGAACCCTTGAGGAACCCTCGTTTTTTTGTGTGTAGAAAATCCCATTGTTCAGATCTCCGTTTGGTTTATCCTGAACGACAAGGCCTAAGGTATTCATATGATTAACGTGGGGCCTTGTTACCCTAACAGAGGGTTACACTAGTCTCTCACCGGGGGATAATGGTGCCAACTACACTGAAATGATGAAGGTTCTTAAATTGGTTCTTCCTCAACTCTTAAGGTTCCTTGGCAAACTCTTGCCCGTTAAAGAGCATTTAAGCTAAGTGTGGGATTCTTGATGTGGCATCTATGGTTCTTCAGAATTCTAAAAGGTTCTTGAAATGTATGGAAGCCTACAGACGTGGCCTTTCATAGCACAGAGCACATTGGTAGGCGTTAACTAGTGTTGATTGTTCAGTATAATATTTCTAGTGTTAAATTAAGAGTTCAATTAACCGGGATCGGTGTCCCTAAACTTGGACAGTCGTTGCTAACGTGCGCTAATGTGACTAGAATGAAGTTGTAAACAGCCAACTTTCCAGGACAGATATGTATTATATGGGCAGAAAGCTTAAATTCTTGTTATTCTAACTGCAGTGTCCAATTTGCAGTAGCTATTACAGTGAAAAAATAACATGCTATTGTTTGGGGAGAGTGCGCAACAACGAAACACTTTTAGCACAGCAACTGGTTTAAATACATTCACCTCTGAAGGTAAATAATGTACTTTACATTCAGTAATCTTGCTCTGATTTGTCATCCTGAGGATCCCAGAGATAAAAATGTAGCATAGTTTTGTTTGATAAAATCAATTTTTATATTAAAATGTAGGAAATGGGTTCTATAGTTTGAAATTCAGAATGTTGGATATCCCCACTCTGCCTGGATTCCAATAGTAATTACACACCACAGCCAGCATTATTATTATACCTTCATTTCAACAAGGAACACAGACTGAGACCAAGGTCTCTTTTACAGCTGGGCCCTGCGTATACATGTTTACACATACAATTTAGGTACAATGATTAAGAAATTACACAAGACAAACAAAACAATCACAGATAACACAAAAAATACAGCAGCAGATTGTTACATTTACACCCAGGTTATTCTACTAACAGGTTATTCCCCTAACAGGTTATTCCCCTAACAGGTTATTCCCCTAACAGGTTATTCCCCTAACAGGTTATTCCCCTAATAGCACAAGACCTTGATTTACCCGAAACAGTTACAAGCAACACAAAAATAAAAATCCTCCAATAAATGTTTAAAATTGGCAACAGGGGGGCAAGAGACTCAAGTTTAAGTTTAGTCTGCAGGCTATTCCATAGGCAAGGAGCATAACAGGAAAAGGCATCCATACCCGACTCTGTGGAAATCGCATGGGCCTCAAGTGTATTCCATGCTTGACACCTGGTTTTAGGAATTATAATTATAATATTGATGAGTGATGATAAATAAGAAGGTAGTTTATTCAGAAGTGCTTTATAGACAAACCCGAGAGCATGTTGTTCTCGTCTCATGGACAGCATTATGTGACTTGCAGGCCTTATGTGGCCTTTAAACTATGAGTTCCGGGTCACTGTAATAGGATAAAAACTAGGCCTTCAAAAGAAGATCTTATGAAATATGTATTGTATTGTTTCAAAGAATAACATTTTTATGACAACATATCCACTTGGTGAAGGCCACAGGACTTAAAATGAATGAATGCAACAAGCATGTCTCTGTCACAAACACAGTCATGACGGAAAATATCCAAATGAGGCTTACAAACCCTACAGCAGGGATATTAAATTCCTGGAGGGCCGAAACATTTCTGGTTTTGGATTTTTGTACGGTTCTTCAAAGACCCTAAAATGGTTCCCAATGGCATCGCTCTCAAGAACCGTATTTGGTTCCGACTTCAACCTATATATTTAAGAGTGTAGGCGTGTTGGTCCTAACTAACCAGCAACCTACAGTAAGTAAGGTGCAGACATTAAGAAGCAAAATAGTCATAGCCAAATCCAAAATAAATAATTAAGCTTAATTTATTTAAATGGGAGATGTTTTCCTACTAAAAATGATATCCTGATATGACAAATGCCTTTACTGAGTGGATAATACACTGTGGATTAGATTGACGGTGCATTTATCAAACAGATACTGACAAGTATATTTAAGAGATTATCAAAATTACATTGACTTGCGATTCCTATCTCTTTTTGATGCAGAGGTGAGGGGAAATTGCTAATTGAACCGCCTCCTAAAGCAGCCCTCTTTCTCCTTCTCATTCTCCTCCTTCTTCTTCAAAGCGAGTGAATGACAAGAGACAGCTAGGGTGATGTAGAGATGGGCGGACAGACAGGGATGGATGGATCGATAGACGAGTGCATATGCAGACATGCGTATTTATAAACTCCTGCTGACATCAGGCAAACACTTTGGGCTTATTGGAGGAAACTTCACTCACTCCGGCCATTAGTTTGCATGCATTTCAGGTCGCATGTCCTCAACCTGTGACCATAGAGGAAGTAAGGCCAGCCTGCAAGGCACTGAGACATGCCACAACACGTTTTTCTCACGTGTCAAATTGGATTTCACTTTGTGTCATTTCAAGAGTCTCTGCAATGTCTCCAGGTATGAGGTAAAGAATGAGGTTTGATAGCCTTGAAAACATTGCGATTATAACCCACTAGAATAGGAAGATGTTGAGAGAATGATTACTCAAGAAATGTGATGAATGATATTCATAAATCAATTAAAAACACATTTTTCAGTGGACTCCACCAGACAGGCCTTCAAGACCCACTTTCTCACAAAAAAAAGCTAAATAAAGTCATATTTATTTTGTTTCCAGATACATTTCTAAACTCTCAAAAAATGTGCTAAATATTTGTACAAATTCGATTAAACACTAAAGTCCTATGTTTCAATACTGTTCGGGTTGGAACATCTCTTGGTCACCCAAGGCCATGTTCTCCACTTTGAGGGGTAATGCTTCATCAAAGACAAATTTCCAGCCACCAGATCTAGTACTGAGAATTCATGTGTCCATCCTAAATGTCACCCTAATCCCCATGTAGTGCCCTACTTTAGACCAGGGCCCATAGGATGCACTATATAGGGAATATGGTGCCATTTGGGACGCAGCCAGATAAGTCATGTTTATATTCCAACACGGGTGCCAGTAAAGACTTGGGAAGAAATGATGACAGGCAAATTGACATGCTGCTCAGGGGGGCTGAGACAGAAATGCCTGACGAATTTGCCAATACTGCAGGAGTGATGGGCATAATGGACTGGATGCTTTGCCGTTCGTACAGATTGCCTGTCAAGATAAGAAAGCATAATAAATTACTTGGAAGAACATTTGTTGTAAAAATATTCGTTTTTTTAATGTAATTTAAAATACAATGTTGTAGAGCATTATGGCAAGAGCATTTTCAGCCGTGCAATGTTCTTCATATCCTCAGGTGTTGAATCTAATTACCAGGCCAGCTGATCTGTATTAAAAATCAAGGGATTTAATTTGACTAGTAAATATATACGAGACACTTTTCGAGAAGAAATAAAAAAGTTGTGCATGTACTGACAGAATATTATCTGAAATGTTAGTATTAAAAATTCTATATCATTCAACGTTGTGAAAGCTTTGAGGGAGGACAGCTCATAGTAATGGCTTGAAGGGAGTAAATGCAATTGGAGTAAATGCAATGGACACCATTCCATTAGTTCTGTTCCAGCCAATACTATGAGACTGTCCTCCCCAATTAAGGTGCCATCGGCCTCCTGTGTACCATACTGTTATAGGACGTGTGGGTTTGTCTTTGTCTTATCCTGTGTCTTATCCCGTCTCCCGGTCTTTTTCGTATATATCTTAATCTCACTTTCAATCTAAGAACTAAATATACTTTCCTGCAACCCACCTCACCCAATGTGGTACAGATCTGCTATTTTTATTCCTTAAAACTGGAAGTTCCGTCAAGAGCTAGCCAGATAACTAGCTACTAGTCTTTGTTGACCACGGCTGGTGGTCTTCACCTTTTTCTGCATTCTTATCGGCAGCCTCAACAGCCTTGGTTTCTCAAGTGACTGCCTCGCCTGGTTCACCAACTACTGCTCAGATAGAGTTCAGTGTGTCAAATCGGAGGGCCTGTTGTCCGGACCTCTGGTAGTCTCTATGGGGGTGCCACAGGGTTCAATTATCGGGCCGACTCTTTTCTCTGTGCATCAATGATGCCGCTCTTGCTCCTGGTGATTCTCTGATCCACCTCAATGCAGACGACACCATTCTGTATACTTCTGGCCCTTCTTTGGACACTGTGTTAACTAACCTCCACACGAGCTTCAATGCCATACAACACTCCTACTGTGGCCTCCAACTGCTCTTAAATGCAAGTAAAACCAAATGCATGCTCTTCAACCGATCGCTGCCCACTCTCACCTGACCGACTAGCATCACTGCTCTGGATGGTTCTGACTTAGAATATGTGGACAACTACAAATACCTAGGTGTCTGGTTAGACTGTAAACTCTCCTTCCAGATTCAAATTAAGCATCTCCAATCCAAAATTAAATCTAGAATCTTCTTCCTATTTCGCAACAAAGCATCCTTCCCTCATGCTGCCAAACATACCCTCGTAAAACTGACCATCCTACCGATCCTTGACTTTGGTGATATTATTTACAAAATAGCCTCCAACACTCTACTCAGCAAATTGGATGTAGTCTATCACAGTGCCATCCGTTTTGTCACCAAAGCCCCATATACAACCCACCACTGCGACCTGTATGCTCTCGTTGGCTGGCCCTCGCTACATATTCGTCGCCAAACACACTGGATCCAGGTCATCTATAAGTCTTTGATAGGTAAAGTCCCACCTTATCTCAGCTCACTGGTCTCCAAATTTGCAGCCGCCCGCAACACGCGCTCCAGCAGGTATATTTCACTGGTCATCCCCAAAGCCAACTCCTCTTTGGCCGCCTTTCCTTCCAGTTCTCTGCTGCCAATGACTGGAACGAATTGCAAAAATCACTGAAACTGGAGTCTTTTAACTCCCTCACTAACTTTAAGCATCAGCTGTCAGAGCATCTTACCGATCGTTGCACCTGTACACAGCCCATCTGTAAAAAAATGTTTTTTAAATATTTCACCTTTATTTAACCAGGTAGGCAAGTTGAGAACAAGTTCTCATTTACAATTGCGACCTGGCCACAAATAGCCCACCCAACTACCTTATCCCCATATTGTTATTTATTTTTTTGCTCCTTTGCACCACAATATCTCTACTAGCACATTTATGTTCTGCACATCTACCACTCCAGTGTTTAATTGCTAAATTGTAATTATTTCACTACTATGGCCTATTTATTGCCTTTAGGTCACAGTTGGATATGAGAACTTGTTCTCAACTGGCCTACCTGGTTAAATAAAGGTGAAATAAACAAAATAAACAAAATAAAAAATTGAGTCCAGTGGGACAAAAGGGATACTCCTGGATGTTGGAAAAGAGGCCCTTTATCTACTTCCCCAGAGTCAGATGAACTAATGGATTACAATTGTTGTAATGTGTCTATGTGTCTAATACAAAGGAAGTTAGATTTAATTTTGCGAGCCAATGCTAAACAGTGTTAGGGCAATAGTTGGAGTCTATGGGTATCTGCTAGCATGCTAGTAGATACCCATAGACTTTAATTCATTGCGCTAACGCTAGTTAGCACTGTCTCTCAAAAATCTCTCTAACTTCCTTCATACTGGACACAGAGACAAAACTCTGACTCTGGGGAAGTAGATTAAGGGCCTCAAAGTATCCCAGTGATGAGGCAGAGATGGCCACGACAAGAGAGCAAATAGGGCTAGCCTGTCCTAATCTGGAAACTGAATCCTTGGTCTCCATCCCAAATGGCACCCATTTCGCTATAAAGTGTGCTACTTTTGACCATGGCCCTGATCAAATGTAGTGCACTACATAGGGAGCAGGGTGCCATTTGGGAAACAGGCCTTGGTTAGGTGAATACTAGACGGGCTTTCCTGGATACATCCAGTGCTAGCTTTGCAGCCTCCACTCTTGGTGGTGGTGAGGTTAATATTCTCACGTCATTAGGTCTGCTGGACCGGGCTAATGGCTCATTGAATTAGGCAGCAAATGATTTCCTCATGCTGCAGAGGACAGGCTACTTCAAAGGGATGAGGGCTGATGGGGCTGAGGTCAGGACAGCTCTTTACTTTGATTAATGACCGAGGATCAGAGGAGCACCAGAGGTGGCCCAAAGGTAAGAATGGGGCACTGGATTGGTTGCCTGTAGGTAAGAAGGTGACTATGGATCGGTTGCCTGTCGGCAAGAATGTCAGAATGTGAGCCAGATTGGTTTCCTGTAGTCTGTAAAGTACATACTGTATGTGATGCTGGATTATTATTATTATTATTATCCAATTGTAAACTGGGGATTATTAGGTGACTGTGATGGTTTGAGGGCCAGATTGGCAATTTAGCAAGGACACCAGGGTTAACACCCCTACACCCCTACTCTTACAATAAGTGCCTTGGGATTTTTAATGACCACAGAGAGTCAGGACACCCGTTTAATATCCCATCCAAAAGACAGCACCCTACACAGGGCAGTGCCCCCAATCACTGCCCTGGGGAAAGAGTGCCTCCTACTGGCCCTCCAACACCACTTCCAGCAGTATCTGGTCTCCCATCCATGGACTTACCAGAAGAAAGCCAGTAGTGGTATGCAGCGTGGTATGCTGGTGGTTAGCTGTATGTTATAAGGTGACTCTGGATTGGTTGTCTGTTGATAAGAATATCAGACTGACGCCAGATTGGCTGGCTGTAGGTAAAAATGTCAGAATGTTACTGGATTGTTTGGCCGTAGATAAGCATAATAAGAATGTGATATTGGATTGGTTGAGTATATATAAGAATGTGACATTGGATTGGTTGACTAAATATAAGAATGCGAAACTGGATTTTTTATTTTTTTTTATCATTTTACCCCCTTTTTCTTCCCAATTTCTTGGTATCCAATTGTTTAGTTGTTCCTATCTTGTCTCATCACTATAACTCCCGTACGGGCTCGGGAGAAACGAAGGTCGAAAGCCATGCGTCCTCCGAAACACAACCCAACCAACCGCACTGCTTCTTACCACTGCGCGCATCCAACCCGGAAGCCAGTCGCACCAATGTGTCGGAGAAAACACCGTGCACCTGGTCAGCGTGCACTGCGCCCGGCCCAATAGATCCACAGACGATGCTATCACCATCACTCTGCACACTGCCCTATCCTATCTGGACAAGAGGAATACCTATGTACGAATGGTGTTTATTGACTATAGCCCAACATTTAACACCATAGTACCCTTCAAGCTCATCATTAAGCTCAAGGCCCTGGGTCTGAACCCCGCCTTGTGCAACTGGGTCCTGCACTTCCTCAGCCCCCGCAGTCATGTTCACCCATGACTGCGTGGTCAAGCACGCCTCTAACTCAATCATCAAGTTTGCAGACAACACAACAGTAGCTGGCTTGATTACCAACAGGGAGGAGGTGAGGGCTCTGGGAGTGTTGTACCTGGAAAATAACCTCTCACTCAACGTCAACAAAACAAAGGAGATCATCGTGGACTTCAGGAAACAGCAAAGGGTGCACCCCCTATCTACATTGATGTGACTGCAGTGGAGAAGGTGGAAAGCTTCAAGTTCCTTAGTGGACACATCACTGACAAACTGAAATGGACCACCCACACAGACAGTGTGGTGAAGAAGGCGCAACAGAGCCTCTTCAACCTCTGGAGGCTAAAGAAATTTGGCTTGTCACCTAAAACCCTCACAAATTTTTACAGGTGCACAATTGAAAGCATCTTGTCGGGCTGTATCACTGCCTGGTACGGCAACTCTTTTTGGCCTTCCTGTGACATCGGGTGGTGTAGGTGTCCTGGAGGGTGGGTAGTTTGCCCCTTGTAATGTGTTGGGCAGACTGCACCACTCTCTGGAGAGCCTTGCGGTTGTGGGTGGTGCAGTCTGCCCAACACATTACAAGGGGCAAACTACCCACAGGAAGGCCAAAAAGATCATCAAGGACATCAACCACCGGAGCCACTGCTTATTCACCGCGCTATCATCCAGAGGGCGAGGTCAGTACAAGTGCATCAAAGCTGGGACCGGGAGACTGAAAAACAGCTTCTATCTTAAGGCCATCAGACTGTTAAACAGCCATCACTAGCACATTAGAAGCTGCTGCCTATTGGCATAGACTAGAAATCACTGGCCACTTTAAGGAATGGAACACTAGTCTGTTTAATAATGTTTATATATCTGTCGTTACTCATCTCATATGTATGCTGTTTTCTATTCTATTCTACGGTATCTTAGTCACTTAATAATGTTTACATATCTTGCATTTTTCATCTCATGTCTATATACTTTATTCTATACTATTCTACTGTATTTTAGTTCATTCCGCTCTGACATTGCTCGTCTATATATATATATATATATATATATATGTATATATATATATATATATATATAGTCTTAATTCATTCCTACTTAGATTTTTGTGTATTGGGTATATGTTGTGTCATTTGTTACATATTACTTGTTAGATATTACTGCACTGTCGGAGCTAGAAAAACAAGCATTTCGCTACACCCACAATAACATCTCCTAATCACGTGTATGTGACCAATAAAATGTGATTTGATTTCATTGGTTGACTAGATATAAGAATGTGATACTGGATTGGTTGAATAGATATAAGAATCTAATACAGGATTGGTTGACTAGATACAGTATAAGAATGTGATACTGGATTGGATTTGAAGGGAAGGACACTGACTGACTTTTTAAGATGATTTTGACCTACGCAGTAAAATAAAAATGGTTCTGTATAGTGCCAAATTAATCTAGTTATGTTGCTATAAATAACTATTTCCTAAGGTTCTATAAATAACCGTTACTAAAGGTTCTATATAGCACCAAAAAAGAGTTCCGCTATGGTTACAATGTTTTTGGGGCTATATAGAACCTTTTTTTATGGTTCTTTATAGAAAGACACTTTATGGAGAATGGTTCTATAAAGAAGCATTCTCAATCTCAAAGGTTATTTTCAGATCCTTTTGAAGAACCATACAGGGTTTTTATTCTGGTTAGCCATATTATATTGTTAAAATTCCTTTGGTGTTATTATTGTGTAAACTGACCAGTTGAAACACGTGTCTTTCATACATATACATTATTTACTGCAATGGCTGGGGGTCCCTGAGGAGAGAATTGGCTGACAAACTGGCAGATATCATACTTTGTCAGGTCCTGGTAGGTTTTTACAGAGAAGCTTGGCTCCCAGCACAAGGTGCCGCTGTGTAATGATAATTTTGTTTAATCAGCTTCAAATCAAAACCAAATCAAATTTTATTTGTCACATGTGCAGAATACAACAGCTGTAGACCTTACAGTGAAATGCTTACTTACAAACACTTAACCAACAATGCTTTAAGAAGCTAAGAAGACAAAAACAAACCTCTTGAAGCTAGGGGGCACTGTTTTTATGTTTGGAAAAATAACGTTCCCAAAGTAAATGGCCTATTTCTCAGGACCAGATGCTAGAATATGCATATAATTGACAGATTAGGATAGAAAACACTCTAAAGTTTCCAAAACTGTCAAAATATTGTATGTGAGTATAACAGAACTTATATTGCAGGGGAAACCCTGAGAAAAATCAAACCAGGAAGTGGCTTCTATTTTGAAAACTCCATGTTCCATAGCCTCCCATTGCTCCATTTAAAGGGATATCAACCAGATTCCTTTTCCTATCGCTTCCTCAAGGTGTCAACAGTCTTCAGACATAGTTTCAGGTTTTTATTTTGAAGAATGAGCGTGGACGACCACATTGCATAAGTGGATAGGTGGGGGCTCTCATAGTGAATTGTGCGCAAAAGAGAAAGGCGGCCATTGTTACTCCCGGTCCTAGTGAAAAGCCAACAGTCCCGGTTGATATATTATCGAATAGATATTTGAAAAACACCCTGAGGATTGATTATAAAAAACGTCTGACATGTTTCTGTGGACATTATGGATATAATTTGGAATTTTTGTCTGCGTTGTTGTGACCGCTCTTTCCGGTGGATTCCTGGGCATAACACACCAAACTAACGGAGGTATTTGGATATAAAAAATATCTTTATGGAACAAAAGGAACATTTGTTGTCTAACTGGGAGTCTCGTGAGTGAAAACATCCAAAGATCATCAAAGGTAAATGATTCATTTGATTGCTTTTCTGATTTTCGTGACCAAGTTACCTGATGCTAAGTGTACTTATTGTTTTGTCGAGCGATCGATACGCTTTGTCGAGCGATCAATACGCTTGTATTGCTTTCGCTGTAAAGCATAATTTCTAAATCTGAGATGACAGGTGGATTAACAAAAGGATAAGCTGTGTTTTGCAATATTGCACTTGTGATTTCATGAATATGAATATTTTCTAGTAATATTATTTGACTGTGGCGCTATGCCATTCAGCATTGCTGATGACAATTATCCCGGATCCGGTATGGGTGGTTTTCACTTAGGGCTAGGCCCCTTTTTCTCCACTTCCTGTCTGAATGACATGCCCAAAGTAAACTGCCTGTAGCTCAGGCCTTGAAGCCAGGATATGCATATAATTGGTACCATTGGAAAGAAAACACTTTGAAGTTTGTGGGAATTTTTAAATAATGTAGGAGAATATAACACAATAGATATGGTAGGAGAAAATCCAAAGAAAAACCAACCAGAATGTTTTTGAGAGAGAGACCATCCTCTTAGAAATGAGAAAGAGAAAGGTCATATTGTAAATTAGCTCCCTGGATGTAACTCCTATGGCTTCCACAGGGTGTCAGCATTCTGTGTTCAAGGTTTCAGGCTTGTAACTTCAAAAACGAATAAGAAAGATCAGTTTTAGTAGAAGGACACAGTCTTGGAAATTCGTGTTTGCGTGCGCCATGATGACATTACGCACCTTTTTGAGTAACAAATAGATGAGTAGAAAAATAGAAAATAAAAGTAACAAATAATTCAACAGCAGCAGTAAAATAACAATAGCGAGGCTATATACAGGGGGTACCAGTACAGAGTCAATGTGTGGGTGCACCGGTTAGTCGAGGTAGTCAAGGTAATTCTTGACATGCCACACTTGTCAGGTAGATGGATTATCTTGGCAAAGGAGAAATGCTCACTAACAGGGATGTAAACAAATTTCTGCACAAAATTTGAGAAAATAAACATTTTGTGTGTTTAATTTCAGCTCATGAAACATGGGACTAAAACTTTACATGTTGCATTAATATTTTTGTTCAGTTTAATAGAAAATTAAATCATTTGATTGTTTAATTGGAATTAGGCCTTAGGGCAACTTGCTTGAGGAAAGGTTTAAAGTTGCATTAACAACCTATGTTCACTATGCCTATTATTTTCTAACTCAACAGAGTCAAACGTGCAGCTAACTAACGCAGTTATCTTTGCTCTCTCACCTTCTCGCTGACACAAATCCTTTCAAGACCCGACTGACCTACATTCTTCTGGTAAGGTAATTAGCACTAATTAAAAGGTTTCCAGCTGCCTTGAGTTCATCCTAAATGGCCTGGTCGAAAGTAGTGTACTATATAGGGGATAGGGTGCCAATTGGGCATGTGCTGACCAACTGGCAGGTGTCTAACCAACTGGCAGTTGTTTTCACTGACATTTTCAACATGTCCCTGATTGAGTCTGTAATACCAACATATTTCAAACAGACCACCATAGTCCTTGTGCCCAAGAACACGAAGGCAACCTGCCTAAATGACTACAGACCAGTAGCACTCACATCCGTAGCCATGAAGTGCTTTGAAAGGCTGGTAATGGCTCACATCAACACCATTATCCCAGAAACCCTAGACCCACTCCAATTTGCATACCGCCAAAACAGATCCATAGATGATGCAATCTCTATTGCACTCCACACTGCCCTTTCCCAACTGGACAAAAGGAACACCTACATGAGAATGTTATTCATTGACTACAGCTCAGTGTTCAACACCATGGTACCCTCAAAGCTCATCACTAAGCTAAGGATCCTGGGACTAAAACACCTCCCTCTGTAACTGGATCCTGGACTTCCTGGCGGGCCACCCCCAGGTGGTGAGGGTAGGTAGCAACACATCTGCCACACTGATCCTCAACACTGGAGCCCTTCAGAGGTGCGTGCTCAGTCCCCTACTGTTCACCCACGACTGCATGGCCAGGCACGACTCCAACAGCATCATTAAGTTTGCAGATGACACAACAGTGGTAGGCCTGATCACCGACAACGATGAGACAGCCTATAAGGAGGAGGTCAGAGACCTGGCCGGGTGGTGCAAGAATAACAACCTATCCCTCAACGTAACCAAGACTAAGGAGATGATTGTGGACTCCAGGAAAAGGAGGACAGAGAACGCCCCCATTATCATCGATGGGGCTGTAGTGGAGCAGGTTGAGAGCTTCAAGTTCCTTGGTGACCACATCACCAACAAACTAGAATGGTCCAAACATACCAAGACAGCCGTGAAGAGGGCATGACAAAGCCTATTCCCTCTCAGGAGACTGAAATGTTTTGGCATAGGTCCTCAGATCCTCAAAAGGTTCTACAGCTGCAACATCGAGAGCATCCTGACCGGTTGCATCACTGCCTGGTACGGCAATTGCTCGGCCTCTGACCGCAAAGCAATACAGAGGGTAATGCGTATGGCCCAGTACATCACTGGGGCTAAGCTGCCTACCATCCAGGACCTCTACACCAGGCGGTGTCAGAGGAAGGCCATAAAAAAGCCACCCCAGTCATAGATAGTTCTCTCTACTACTGCATGGCAAGCGGTACCAGAGTGCCAAGTCTAGGACAAAAAGGCTTCTCAACAGTTTTTACCCCCCAAGCCATAAGACTCCTGAACAGGTAATCAATTGGCTACCCGGACTATTTGCACTGTGTGTCCCCCCAACCCCTCTTTTACGCTGCTGCTACTCTCTGTTTATCATAAATGCATATTCACTTGAACTATATGTAACCGGTGCTGTACTGCACCGCTGTAACTCTGCGTTGTGTGTGGTTGATTGAGACTATAGACGTGGACTTTGGAGATCAGGTAGTTTTAATTAAGCAGAACTCACTCTCTGCATCCTGCATCTGCATCCAAAAGGAAATAAAACATTTGTAGAGCACATATATTCTGCGAATCGTTGCCTCTTTCTCTCAAAGTGCATCAAAATTATTTCTGAATACAAAAATTAGTACAGCCTCTCCATATTATGCATCAACACATAACATATATTTTACATAGATAAAACCACATACCTGCATCCAAAATAAAATAAAACATTTGTAGAGCACATGTGTTCTGAGAATCGTCACCTCTTTCTACAACAGATGCACAATACAAGGAACTGGGATCATTTGAGGAGCTAGCCATCGTTCACACATACAATAGCCTGCTAATACCTTAGCTAGCTATTAACCACATGTTGAATTCAGAATGTTGATATCATCCTAAAAAGTACAATTACAAGTGCATCTTAACAATACCATCCACTTATGAGTAACCTCTAAATATACAACATTACAAAACACTGTGTGTATGACTTTGTGCTTAAAATAATCAAACTTTTCTGAAGACAACAGAAAACGCTTGCCTACCTCTCATAGTGCATCAAAACGATTTGATCACGAGCACGCAGGGCAAAACGTAAGTACACACTCCCCTACTCCCAGGATGCAGGCATGCATAATATCAAATCAACATTACATTAATATATGAACCTGGTGAAATTCACACAGTACTTTAACAACTGTTACATATACATTAATGTACATACTACCTCAATTGGCCCGACCAACCAGTGCCACCGCACATTGGCTAACCAGGCTATCTGCATTGAGTCCCTCCACCCACCACCCGTCAATCCCTCTTTTACTCTACTGCTACTCTCTGTTTATCATATATTCATTCACTTTAACCATATCTACATGTACATACTACCTCAATCAGCCTGACTAACCGTTGCCTGTATGTAGCCTCGCTACTATTATAGCCTCGCTACAGTATACAGCCTCGCTACTGTTATTTTTCACTGTCTTTTTACTGTTGTTTTTATTTCTTTACTTACCTATTGTTCACATAATACCTTTTTTGCACTATTAGTTAGAGCCTGTAAGTAAGCATTTCACTGTAAGGTTGTAATCGGCACACGTGACAAATAAACTTTGATTTGATTTGGGACTTGGCCCTTGTGTGTATTTTGTTCCCCTCCCCCCTGTAGAATATATTGTCCTCACAGGTAACACTCTCTCTTCTTATGTGTGTTTACCATTCACATTCCTGCCCTCTTATTCACAGTATCATGATCAAGATTAGTCCACCTATTGTTTGGACAGGATAAAGAAAAAGATGGCTAGCCCATGGGAAGCCCATTGCAGAAGGTTTACATCTCCACCGATCTGTTGAAGTGTTAGGTTAAGCATCATGTATTGCAGTTTTATATCAAAGTCATAAAGTACAAAGGACATTTTTTTTATGTGAACTTGATGCCTAATTGAATTTACTGCAGTGGGCTAAATCAGGGTCAGAGTGATTATTGTAGTCTTAAAAATCTACTTTGAAACAAAAATATACACCTCACACATGTTTGTGGGCTTAAAAAAGAAGACACCTGTACTATGTCAGATATAGCATCCCAATATTACACTTTATATGCACCACAGAAGATTGAAATATAACAAAACTGTTTGACATACAAACACCATTTTTTTTTTAAATCAATTATTCAAATGTGAAAAAATATGAATAACATTCCACCTATGAGGCCACCAGGTCATTTGATTGCAGGAAAGGGCTACAGCTAATTGAATATGCACATTTCTATACAAAATAAGATATTAAGATTGGATTACACTATAATGACAGACCCCAAACTAGGATTTCAGACTTAAAATATATTGGTTGGCATCATTTGTAAATGATTAGTTGAACATTAACTAAACAATGCTTAAATTAAGAAAAAAAACAATGCTTCAATACAAAATACATGTATCTTACACCTCTTCGGAATAATGAACCAAGTGTTAATTAAACAAGTATACTTATCAACCTTGCTTTCTCAATTAAAAGAGGATAGGGTGTTGACAACTGGTGACTTTTCAAAGACTGATGACAGTTTAACATTGGGGGTATTTGGGTCATAGAACTAGTATATTTTCATTGGTGTTATGCTGCTCTTTTTGACAACCATTGCTACAGACCCTAACACCCTTTCCTGTTGTAATTTCGATGACACTTTTCAGTGTTAATGTGTTAATAACCTGGCCTCAAAATGTGTGTGATGCTGAGAGTCAGTAGACCGTAATTAGACCATTTTCTACTGGGAAAAATACCAAGTAAATATCATGCATGATGTAGCCTAGTCCTTTCTATGTAACATTGGTGAGTTTTTTTCCCCATTCAATAAATTGTGTCGATAGAAAATCGTTGATTTGTTGTACAACAACTCAGTCAGACCCTTTGCGAAAACAAAAAAGGCATCTCTGCTCTATTGCAAAGAGACGGAAAGAGCTTATGCAAGTCTAGTCAAATTCCTTTGTAATTCTCTGCTGCTGTCAACATCATTAGCCATCATTTCCCAATCCACTTCAGTTACATGCGAAGTGCTCTTTATTGTGTAATGAGTCAAGACTCTGAAAAGACCACTTCAAAAGGGCTCTCCTGAAAGCTGTCGCCCATGCAGCCTGCTGACTCGTCAAGCTGGGATTAAATGTTCCCCCATAATCAGATCTTTGTTTTCAAATAGGCCCATTGTTTATCTGCACCTCGGGTGACAGATATCAAGGGCAGGCGGAACTGAAAGAACACTGACACTAGCAATATAGATTCTAGAACATAATCGTCATACAGCGGTTGTAGAATCTATATTGTTTGTGTCAGTGCTATTTTGTAGCCTACAATTGTTTGATATTGATTTTGATACTTCTATGAGGTTCCTCAGTGTGATTTTACAACCATTGTTATTTGTTGACCATGCACTATTGTACATAGTCTCTGGCTCTTATGGGGGCACATTTACTGCTCTGGATATCTTGATTGTCGATGCCCTGAGAACTCGCCCACGCAGAAATCGGCATTGTAATCACTGTTCTATTAATAAAAATCAGAGACTCTCACAAACAAAGACATGTTCTGGTTTGCTCTATGACGCCCACAATCTTCACAAGAATCGTCTAAAGGTCACCTGGGACTGTGCGGTAAAAATGAATGCAAGTGATTAAGGCATTTCCCAACAAAGGTATATTTGAAATATACTTCAAAACATACTTCCTTCTGATTCATTTTTTTATATTTTTTCATTTTCATCTGTTTTGCCATGCATGGATATGTTATTCAGTGTGTTCTGTGGGTTAATAGCAGTAAGGCCAAATTTAATTTATATACCTCTCTCTCAATGTATATATATATATATACCTACAGGGTTCCTAAAATTCCAAATCACATAGCTAAATGACTCATGGTATAACCATCTTAAAACAATTCCATATGTTAGCTTAGTAGACATTGCCCCTAGAGGCGCTAACTCTTGAGGTTTAAGCTCATACTTCAAAGGCAATTTAACAAGCTAGAGAGCATAAACTTCACTCAAGGGAGTGTTTGCACCACAATGAACTGCAGCAGTAGGCCTAAAAGAAAGATGTATCCATTCAGGTCTATAGTACTAACACCGTACTGTTACAGTATTGAATTGCAATAGCCATCATTTTACTGTATTTCATGAGAAAATATAGCAGTTGCTTAGCTGTTTTTGGAAAAGAACATGGCTAAATCCCAAATGGCACCCTATTCCCTATGTTGTGCAGGGCTCTGGTTAAAAGCAGTGCACTATAATGCATAATAGTAGGGTGCCATTTGAGATGTAGCCCATTTTTAACCTGGCTGTAAATTACACTGAAAACAGAATCCCTTGTTTTTATCAACCTCAATTAATCAAGATCCGGTAGTCAAATGATCTGCAAAGCAACAAGTCATGAGCAAAGGGGGGGGGGGGGGGGTTGATACAGCAGTCAGCAGTTCAAGATACAACATTTGAGAGATAATATTAGAACAGGTGTACCTAACAAAGGTCTTTGATGGTAGAGATGACATTTCACCAGCCAACTACAGTGCCACGCCATGCAGCTTAGCTGTGGATTTATGTACTATAAGAATGTCCAAAAATAAAAATGTCCAAGAAGATTTTCAAGGTGTAATTTTCAAGGCGTATTTGGATTTGGCTTTTGAATCATGTGAATGAAAGAGGAGCCGAACCCAAAATGCTTTAACACAACCCATAAGTATCTCCATTCAAAGCGGTCAAATTATTTTACTGCATCAAGGGACAGCACTGCATAGGAAGATTCTTGGTGCGGAGTTGGCTCTATCTTGTCTTAAGAAAACAGGCCTTTGTCTAAGCAGGGTCTTCAGCCTGGACACCCTAATCCCTAATATAGTACACTATTGGAGCCCTATGGGCCCTGACCAGTAGTGCACTGAACAAGGAATAGTCTGGCATTTGGAACGCAGTCCCAGCTTCTCTTACAGAGAAGAACTACAGTAAATCTCAAACAATTCAGCCAAAAAAGGCCATGCAGTGAGTAAAGGGCAGAGAAAATACACAGGAAGCAGATGAATAGGCAACATCAATTACCAGGCCCTGAGGTTGCATCCCAAATGGCACCCTATTCCCTATGTAGTGCAGTATTTTTGACAAGAACCCGTAGGCCAGGCCCCTTCACCGAGCCTCCGCTGCTGCCCGCACATCACACCAGACGGCCACAGAAACTAGAAACACAGGCAGGCCCACTCTACAAGGTTACCCACAATGCATTTTACTTTAGAGCTGGGGAACCGAAGAGGCGGAAGAGAGAGAGAGAGAGAGAGAAAGTTAGAGAGAGTTGGGTGTTTTGAGGGATAAGGGAGTGGCTGTGAATGACAAATCACCATAATAGGTCTAGGTTTATTTTATAGTGAAACAAAATGGCTCAATTTGACCACTTAGCCTGCCAGATTTGGTGGGAGTGAGATACAAGAGCAACACACAAGAGGACAGCCAAATCAGTCCCTTGGTAGGAAGACTATTAGGGCCAACAAAGCCAGATGTCCAAGGGTTTTTACACTTCCCTATAGAAGACTTGGATGCTTTCTCATTTATAAGGGCCAGGTTTATCCATCATAATGCCATTAATGCATTTATATAACACTTTCACCTGATAAAGATAAGCTGTACGCAAAAGTAATATCATTAAAAAATATATATTTCATAAATATTGCTTCTGCAAAATGCACTTGTGGTGTTAATTAAAACAATGGACATTGAGTAAAAGATACATGTATTTTCTTAACTTACTATTTAAATCCAAACCACTAAACCATCAAAATCATTAGGCTCTTGGAGAATTGTCTCCCGTCATCGTGTAACTTGGAACAACAAGCTGACATTGAACCCCTAAAAGGGGAACGAGACACTTGACCCCATCACGCTGTACGTAGAGCACTGGACTAATGAATTGCCTAACAGTGTTTATTCAGCCTACGTTGACATAGATTACATCCCAAATGGCACCCTATTCCCTTTATAGTGCACTACTTTTGACCAGGGCCCATAGGGCTCTGGTCAAAAGTAGTGCACTATATAGGGAATAATGTGCCATTTGGGTGCCAGACATGTAGTCATCCACACAACAAAACAAAAGACTCATGTGGTTTTGCATGTCGTAAGCTGTTCAGACAATAAATTCAATCTGAATGTAGCCTCGAATTAGCCAGTGAAGCAAGAGGTCCCAAGACTAGGCAATGAGACCATACAGCAATCACAGTTAATGTAGTCTGACACAGAGAGTCCCTCCCTATGAGAGTCCCTCCATTTTAATTATAAAACACATTATAAAACACATCAAGGTATTAGTACATATTGTATTGTTTTCAAAGAAGCATAACAACATTGCACTGTTAATGTTGACACCAAACAATAAGAGCACTAATGTATATACTGTATTAAAGCAAATACAAATGAATGGAAAATATATATTTTCATTTCCTAATGACTAATAGGCTAATGGCTGGCAATTGTCTTGATGGATTTCCTTATATTTCCCTCGACCCAAATAATGATGAGCATAAAACGTCAATAAATAGTTAAGAACCTGAGTGTAGCAAAGTGAAAGAAAGTCCTTGCTTTCTCTTTATCTGTGGCTAAAGCCATGATTGAATTAGTGAAAACTTTAATTACTTCATCTTAAATCAGTCTTTGAATTTAATTGAACTTTCTTCATGCTCTCGGTGCCCTGGCCAAACAATTTGTGCAGAAAAAATTGAATTAAGAACCTGTCTTTTTCTGCATTGATTATTATAACATTAATGCCGGCTCAGTCCCTGGAGTGTCCTAGCCCTGTAAAAGAACAGGTTATAAAACATTACTCAAAATAACGCATATGTTATAATCCCAGAGAACTTACTTAAAATTCAATCCACTTTGGCATCATTATCATGTATCAACATAATGAATGACTCCTTCAGAGTATGGTGATTATAATTTGATAAATCATCAGCAGAAAATTAACTGGATGTCAAAACATTCATTGGAAAGGGGTGATTAATCGAGGATGATTGTGGTGATGAATTGCGTTAATCGTGCACAGTATGAATCCAGTGAAATGGCTAAGCAGCCCAAGATGGATGGGGCACAGAAGCTGCAAGGTCAGAAGAGAACATGGAGAGAGAGAGAGAGAGAGAGAGAGAGAGAGAGAGAGAGAGAGAGAGAGAGAGAGAGAGAGAGAGAGAGAGAGAGAGAGAGAGAGAGAGAGAGAGAGAGAGAGAGAGAGAGAGGGAGAGAGAGAGCCGAGCCAAGCGCAGGGATGCAGAGCGAGGGAAGGAGATTGGGAGGAAGAAAAAGGCTGTGCCTATGCACATTTTTACGAGACTCATTCCTCTCCTGCTTTTTTAAAATGTAGGCCCTGGACACTGCCTTGATGATATTGTTAAACACAGCATCAGCGGGTTTTAGAAACTTATTTTGAGGCCTGTTTTTATTTTACCCCTTAGTTCAGACCAAAGCTCATTAAAAACAACAACACTTGCTATTTCTGCTACCTACCTCCAACCCATGCCAATAATTGGGATTCCCACATGGATGTGGATGTCACCCCAACATGAAAGATGTGTCGGGTGTGTGTGAGGTCAAACACAGGTCCAGATATTTATTTCACCAACCAGATGGAAGCAGACCATTCATCACGGAACACTGTCACTGTGGTAACACCAGTTCCATCCACCATAATGTCCTATCTCTTCCCATTATGTTCCCACGGGTTCCTCTAGTGTTTACAACAACAATCCCACAGTGGGCTCTGGTCAAAAGCAGTACAATATATAGGGAACAGGGTGCCATTTGGAACACAGCCCAGTGGCGAGGATGTTTCTGTTTCTGACACTCTGCTCCCTCATTCATCAATCCCCTTCATTCATAGGCCCACGTCTGATGATGACAATGAAAAGATTTTACAATAGCGAGAGCCATGCGCAAAAACTCATTCCATCATTATCCATCATGCAACAGTCAGACATTCCAGCAGCCAGCCGGATGGACAGATGTAGTATAGATGTACGTTCCACTGACCTAATCTGTGATGACTGACTGGGTTGGGTGCTACCTGCTGGAAAAATCTTAAAAGAGACCTTCATTAGTGGTAGTTATCCGTAGGTAGATTCTGGCTCTGGGTCTATGTCCCAAATGTTCCTTACTTTATTATGTTCTTCTTATTTCTTATTTCTGTCTTGCGTGTTTTTGTTCTACCTTGTTATTGTTATTTATTACTGCATTGTTGAGTTTAGAGCTTGCAAGAAAGGCATTTCACTGCTCTTGTGCATGTGACATTTAAACTTGAAACTGGAAAATGGCACCCTATTCCTAATATACTCAAATCAAATCAAATCAAATTTGATTTGCACTACTTAGGGAGTAGGGTGCCATTTGTGATGTAGTAGAGTCTAGGACAAGACTGAGGACTGAGGCCTAGTAGTTATAGAGGGGAACCAAGAACCCATACATCTAACCTCTTCACCAATCCATCTATAGCATCACTAGCATATATGCATGTATAACCGCAAACCCAGTAGGAAATATTAGATTTCTACAGTACATAATGAGAATTTCAAGATTACGTCAATTAAATTAAATCATAGGATTTAATGCTATATCAACTGATATATCCTTTCGTGTATCCTCATAAAAATATAACATAAGGCCAGGTAATCTACTGCGCAACACCTCCAATGCACAAACTGCACATAAAACCCACACCAACTGAAACAACAGTAGTAAATACATCTCCAAAGACCTAAAGAGATATTTCCATCATAGGTAAATCTGCTTAATCACCCACTATAACTGACTTCTCTATGGACTTTGTCTTCTTCAGTAGACTTTCCCCTGCCACTGAAGTCCCAGAAGAGATAAAAATTGGTGTTTTATGGAGGTACTGTATATCTGACCAAATCCCCTCTGACTTCCTCAGCAGTCTCTCCACTCCCACTGTGGTCGCAGTAGGCTAGGTTCAGCTAGGTTACCTTTCTGCTGTGAGATAACTAGCCTGCATGTCTTGTTCTCTCTGGCTCACAGTCCCAGTTCAACCCAGCGCTCTGGTGAGTGTTAGTTAACACACAGGAGTACAGGACAGGGTCTGTGTCCAAAATGGCACCCTATTCTCTATGTAGTGCACTACTCTTGACCAGGGCCCAATAGGGCTCTGATACAAAAGTAGTGCACTATAAATGGAAAAGTGTGTGATTTGGGATGTATCCAGGGGCTGGGAGGGGGGGAAGTACTCTGTTCTGCTCTGCTCTCTGACCACAATGCTGGCTATATTAGAGACATGATTCCCTAAACACCACAGCTGAGTTTGTTTCTGGCACATTTCCCTTATCTCTGGCTAGCTAGCTAACTGATCCTCCCACTACACCTATTAAATCTGTCTAGTGTGACCTGTCGAATTTGTCTACTGAATCTTAAAAGGAAACAATGGATATGTCCCAAATGACACCATATTCCCCATATAATGCAGTACTATGACCGGTGGTAACCATGGTCAAAAGTAGTGCACTATATATGGGGAATAGGGTGCCATTTCGACCTATTCAATATTTTGCCTTGATCACCATCGTTTGGGTTCAAACACATTTTTTTAACTCATCACTATTGTCATTTATGAAAGTAAACACAAAATATATCATATTGTTTATTTACCATTATTTTACCAGGTAAGTTCACTAAGAACATATGATCTTTAATCATTATCATAGCTTCAATTTGTCATATCCAACATCTAAAACCTCCTGCTCTAAAACATAGAAAACATACTCATACTGTAATGTAAAGTATTTTGTATCTCTCTGTTGTGCCCCGAGGGTTAATAGTAAGCTAGACTCACAGGAGAAGGGCATAAAGTCACATATGTTCAACAGAGAAATAATGAGGGGAAAAATAACATTTGCAGGGAGACAGGGAGGAATGTCTGGGTCTGAGTCCCAAATGGTACCCTTTTCTCTAGATAGTGCACTACTGTTGACCAGAGCTCTATGGGACCACATTTTAACCAGAGCTCTATGGGACAACATTTTAACCAGAGCTCTATGGGACCACATTTTAACCAGAGCTCTATGGGACCACATTTTAACCAGAGCTCTATGGGACCATATTTTGACCAGAGCTCTATGGGACCACATTTGACCAGAGCTCTATGGGACCACATTTGACCAGAGCTCTATGGGGCCATATTTTGACCAGAGCTCTATGGGACCACATTTGACCAGAGCTCTATGGGACCACATTTGACCAGAGCTCTATGGGACCACATTTGACCAGAGCTCTATGGGCCCTTCACCAGATTGAAGTTGCATCATCCACAAGCAAAACATATCCTCCCTCCAAACCCCAACTTATGGTTTGTCTGTGCGGCCGTGCGACTCTGTAATGCTATGTATTCTTCCTATTCAGTTAACTATCAGCAATTATCTCCCTGTCAAATCCTGAAGTGACAAATTCCCCTTATATCCCGCCTGGCAGTATCATCAACCGGACACCAGGCTGATGTGATGGAGACTAAATCACTGCCGTAACTCTGAGTCCTGACAGACAAATGTGGTGCCTTGGAAAAGCTAGGCCCATCACTCTGAACAGGAAGAAGAAACAACTCTTCTCCACTCCTCCCTCTCTCCCAGTTGACCTTTTTTCTCTCCCTGTGAGAGGAGATTAAATACCGCAGATACTGTAGGTAAAGACTGCATCCCAAATGGCACCTTTTTCCCTATATAGTGCACTACTTCTGACCAGGACCCAGGTTGAAAGTAGTGCACTGTATACGGAATACGGTGCCATTTGGGATGCAACCATGGTCTGTTTCCAAAATATGAGAATTATTAATGGACTTTGCAGAGGGACGTTTAATCTTGTGCCAAGTCGCAGTCATCGTTTTACCTTGGGCTGTTTTTCCCTTACAGATGGGCACAGAAAAACAGGAACTATGCTTTACCCTTCCTACACTGCAAAGGCAAAGGAAGTGTGTTGTGCCGGAGAAGTGGTGTCAGAGAGATAATAACCAGACTTTTTTTTATAGTATCAGGGTAAAGACAATGAGATTATGGGAATAGAGATCGGACAAAACACAAAACAGGTTTCAACACTGCATGGCTTGGGTCCAGTTATAATTCTCATCTTTTAAAAGCTACGTTCAAAGACCAAAGCGTCCTGTATGTGTGCTATACTTACACATTGCCTCAAAAAGTGTGACATGTCGTGGTCCACAAACAAAGCTCTGAAAAAGGGTGTGGAATGTCTGTTTCACTGCATCTAAGCTACTTTTATGCACTATTACAAATACTCCTTAAAAACATGACCAATGTGTATGACTAAACAACACATTTGGGTATCCAGTATCCACTGAACATGTAACTGTTTTCCACTTCCCTCGGCCCAATCTCCTCCCAGTCCATTTTCACCAGAAGCTAATACCCTCCGTGTTGTTAACAGCGTTGTGCTAGATTGGGACTAAGACGACAGAAAGCACACTTCCTCTGAAATGTGCTTGCCTGTAGCCACATGGTACTTTTCACACGAGAGTCACAAGTCAGGTCCCTGTCACCCCCTGGCCCTAGAGAGGCTTTTATTCTCTATTTTGGTTAGGCTAGGGTGTGACTAGGTTGGGCATTCTAGTTACTTTATTTCTATGTTTTCTGTTTCTATGTTTTGGCCGGGTATGGTTCCCAATCAGGGACAGCTGTCTATCGTTGTCTCTGATTGGGAATCATACTTAGGCAGCCTGTTTTTCCACCTTAGTTGTGGGTAGTTATCTGTGTTAGTGGCCTGTATAGCCCCAGTCAGCGGCACGGTCGTGTTTGTTGTTTTGTACGCTCACCATGCTGCACCTTGGTCCGGTCATTTCCCTGACGACATTCGTGACAGTCCCAAAGCCAAAATGATGTGTCAATCAGAATAACGTGATAGGATATTGAATTACCCTCTTGTGTCTTGGACCTCGCGTCCCATTGAACCGCGGCTCATTGACTAACGTAATTGGTTACCCTGGCTGAACGAACTACCCGATGGGTCAGTTTATCTAAGCAAAGCAAAATCTAGCCTATAATCAACTTTGGTGTTTTTTGTTGTTGTTTTCTGTATCTATCTATCTATCTATCTAAAAAAAAGAAACATCCCTTTGTCAGGACCCTGTCTTTCTAAGATAATTTGATATTCATTGTAAAGGGTTTAAACACTTTTACCCATGCTTGTTCAATGAACCATAAACAATTAATGAACATGCACCTGTGGAAGGGTCGTTAAGACACTAACAGCTTAACAGACGGTAGGCTATTAAGGTCACAGTTAGGACACTAAAGAGCCCTTTCTACTGACTCTGAAAAACACCAAAAGAAAGATGCCCAGGGTCCCTGTTCATCTGTGTGAACGTGCCTTTGGCATGCTGCAAGGAGGCATGAGGACTGCAGATGTGGCCAGGAAAATAAATTGCAATGTCCGGAATGTGAGAACCCTAAGACAGCGCTACAGGGAGACAGGACGGACAGCTGATCGTCCTCACAGTAGCAGACCACGTGTAACAACACCTGCACAGGATCGGTACACCCGAACATCACACCTGCGGGACAGGTACAGGATGGCAACAACAACTGCCCGAGTTACACCAGGAACAGACAATCCCTCCACCTGTGCTCAGACTGTCCGCAATAGGCTGAGAGAGGCTGGACTGAGGGCTTGTAGGCCTGCTGTAAGGCAGGTCTTCACCAGACATCACCGGCAACAATGTCGCCTCTGGGCACAAACCCACCGTCGCTGGACCAGACAGGACTGGCATAAAGTGCTCTTCATTGATGAGTCACGGTTTTGTCTCACCAGGGGTGATGGTCGGATTCACTTTTATCGTTGAAGGAAGGAGCGTTACACCGAGGCCTGTACTCTGGAGCGGGGTCAATTTGGAGGTGGAGGGTCCGTCATGGTCTGGGGTGGTGTGTCACAGCATCATCGGACTGAGCCTGTTGTCATTGCAGGCAAACTCCACTCTGTGCGTTCCAGGGAAGACATCCTCCTCCCTCATGTGGTACCCTTCATGCAGGCTCATCCTGACATGACCCTCCAGCAAGACAATACCACCAGCCATACTGCTCATTCTGTGCGTGATTTCCTGTAAGACAGGAATGTCAGTGTTCTGCCATGGCCAGCGAAGAGCCCGGATCTCAATCCCATTGAGCATGTCTGGGACTTGTTGGATCGGAGGGTGAGGGCTAGGGCCATTCCCCCCAGAAATGTCCGGGAACTTGCAGGTGCCTTGGTGGAAGAGTGGGGTAACATCTCACAGCAAGAACTGGCAAATCTGGTGTAGTCCATGAGGAGGAGATGCACTGCAGTACTTCATGCAGCTGGTGGCACACCAGCTAATGACTGTTACTTTTGATTTTGACCCCCCTCACATCACCGACCTCACATCATTCCATTTCTGTTAGTCACATGTCTGTGGAACTTGTTCAGTTTATGTCTCAGTTGTTTAATCTTGTTATGTTCATACAAATATTTACACATGTTAAAACTTGTTAAAGATAATGGTTCCCATTTGGGAATCAACCCTCCCACGTTCAGCTGAAACGGTGGCGCATGGAAAGCAAAAATATTCTTAGAAATATTTAACCTCCACACATTAACAAGTCCAATAGCTCAAATGAAAGATAAACACCTTGTTCATCTAGCCAGCAAGTCAGATTTCTAAAATGTTTTACGGCGAAAACATAGCACATATATATGTCAAACCACCACCAGACACAGCTCATTTGAATAGCCAAAACATGCAATCAACAAACGCAGGATTAAAAAATAAATAATTCACTAACCTTTTGAAAATCTTCATCAGATGACAGTAATAGGACATGTTACACAGTACATTTTTTTTTCAATAATATGCCATTTATATCCATAAATGTCCATTTACATTGAGTTCATGTTCAGAAATTACTCAAAAATGTCAGCAGGAAATCTAGGTAGCGCAGCAAGATAACGTAAATAGACATCATAAACTTTGACTAAATATACATGTTCTACATATAGTTAGAAAGATGCACTGCTTCTTTATGCAACCGCTTTGTTAGATTTATTTTTAACGTTACAGAAATCGCACACTATTCAATATGCTGAGACGGCGCTCAGATACAAGCTACATTTCTCCGTAATGTTGGAGTCAACAGAAACACAGATTTCAGCATAAATATTCCCTTACCTTCGATGGTCTTCGTTCAGAATGTTCTGGAAGGTTTCATACTTACCCAATACATTGTTTGGTTTCAAGTCTTGCGTCTTTGTATTAGCTACTGCTAATAACATCAGCTGAAATGCACCCAAAATGTCCTCTGGTCCGGAAAAGTTGCGCATCAAAACTTCAAAATGACATATTATATGTCGACTAAACAGGTCAAACTAAGTGCAGAGCAAGCTTTATGATGTTTTAAACACACAAAACAAACTTCAATTCAATCGGTCATCGTCTGTCCTTCTCTTGAGTGCTGGAACAAAGGAATGGCTGGAACCAATTCGCGCCACAACGCACAACATATTTTCTCATGGCACGCACTGATTTCACTCCCATAGGGCCAATTCCCGCGGGATTTGAACGATTTAAAGCTCTAATGAATGAGGACATCTAGTGGAAGACATAGAAAGTCTCCCCAGAATCATAACTGGTTGGGAAGGGTGGGGGCGATGACGTCAAAGTTGCTCCAACTTTCATGACCACAAACACTAGTTTGGAAGAATGCCTGCCCTGTGAGTTCTGCTACACTTACAGACATAATTCCAACGGTTTTAGAAGCTTTAGAGTGTTTTCTATCCAATAATAATTATTATATGCATATATTAGCAATTTTTGACAGATTCTTTTTTCAGTTTACTAGGGGTACCCAATCCCTCCAAAGGGGGCATATGTCTGCCATATCCTTAACAGGTTTGCTGAAAATAAACGCAGTTGACAGTGAGAGGACATTTATTTTTTTACTGAGTTTAGATGTGCCGACGCTGCTAAAAGACTTCTATGGAATGAGGTGCTCTTCTCAAAAAAAGAGAAGGTTGTAGCATCTCCCAAAGGGACCGCGATGATAGAGTGTTTGTGTGTCACTGGAAAAGGGTATTTTTGTGTTGGCCGTAGCAGCAGCCCCTCAAATAGCTCCTTTGCAATTTCCTCCTCTTCCATTCTACTTGAGCAGCCGATAACTAAGAACATTAGTTTTATGCGACTTGCCAAGCTTAAATGAAAAGAGAGCTAACTGTAATGACACTACAATTAATTGTCCCAATAGACAGACATCCGCGAGACAAGATATTGACTTCATTACTGGATAATGAATTATACCATTAAGTCAGCCAGGGGTCACCTTGTGTATCAGACACAACGGCTAACATATTGACATCTTCTCTGGAATAAGATAAATTCAGATATGACTGATAAGGCTGATTAGAAGACTCATCCACCATGCAGAGGCAAGGCCTCAGGAGCTGAGTACTGTGTGTGTGTGTGTGTGTGTGTGTGTGTGTGTGTGTGTGTGTGTGTGTGTGTGTGTGTGTGTGTGTTCGTGCGTGCGTGTGTGCGTGCGTGCGTGCGTGTGTGTGTTAAAGGGCGTTAGGGAGACTTATTAAGTAAAGTGAATGTCCCTCTGTATGGATTCTCTGTATGTCAGAAGAACCATCTGAATGCCAAGGGCAAAGGAGACATTATTATGCAATACAGACTTTCAGGAGTGCATGGACCACACACCTCCCCTATCTTTACCAATATTTAATTTGGCCAAAGCATCCATCCACATAGAAGTTCAGTCTGGAAGCCGTTGGGTTTCTCTGACCTTGGCATTTCTTCACCACGCTCTCTGTTCTCTTTCTGTTCTGATTATTGAGAACGCTCTGCCTGCAGTACCTCTCCTCATTTGTCATGATTATTGCAGATCTTTTAAACTGTCATCTGTGAGCGTGGATCAATGGCTTGTCGACTTCCCCTTTGTCATATTGGCAACGCAAACAGCCTTTCCCTTCTAAATGAGACCCCTTACTTCTCTGTCTATCAACTGTCCGTCTGGGAGGGTAATCCAATCCCTTTGTTAGATCTGTCTACCAATCTTCCCTCCAATCAAACGCCCTGCCACTTGTATAACACGCACGCACGCACGCACGCCCGCACACACACACACACACACACACACACACACACACACACACACACACACACACACACACACACACACACACACACACACACAGACACACAGACACACAGACACACACACACAATCTACAAATGACTAATATTTTACTGTATTAGCTCAATACCTTATACACTACCGTTCAAAAGTTTGGGGTCACTAAGAAATGTCCTTGTTTTTGAAAGAAAAGCACATTTTTGTCCATTAAATAACATCAAATTGATCAGAAATACAGTGTAGACATTGTTAATGTTGTAAATTACTATTGGAAACTAGACTATTGCGATGCGAGAAATGACTAGGCTATTCCATGTAAGAAATTGTCAAGAAACTGAACGCTGTGTACTACTCCCTTCACAGAACAGGGAAAACTGGCTCAAACCAGAATAAAAAGAGGAGTGGGAGGCCCCGGTGCACAACTGAGCAAGAGGACAAGTACATTAGAGTGTCTAGTTTGAGAAACAGATTCCTCACAAGTCCTCAACTGTAATCGAACCCACAAATGCTGATGCTCCAGATACTCTAGTCTAGTTTAAAGAAGGCCAGTTTTATTTCTTCTTTAATCAGAACCACAGTTTTCAGCTGTGCTAACTTCATTTCAAAAGGGTTTCCTAATGATCAATTAGCCTTTTTAAATTATAAACTTGGATTAGCTAACACAACGTGCCATTTGAACACAGGAGTGGTGGTTGCTGATAATGGTCCTCTGTAAGCCTATGTAGATATTCCATTAAAAATCTGTCGTTTCCAGCGACAATAGTCATTTACAACATTAACAATGTCTTCACTGTATTTCTGATCAATTTGATGTTATTTTAATGGACAAAAATGGCGTTTTTCTTTCAAAAACAAGGACATTTCTAATTGACCCCAAACTTTTGAAAAGTAGTGTATATACACTGTACATGCCGGTTGACTATAAAACAACCCATGGCCTGTCTACCACAATGTCAAAGCTATGCTTTTCAAAATGAAGAGTTCTATTGAATTGCATTGAAAGAGGTAGAGGTGGTGGTGGTGGGTGCATTTTAACTTGCATTTCCAATGTCAATGCAGTTGACAATCCATTTTTTTGGCTGTCAAAATTAAATTGTAATGAGGGCAGATTTAATAATGAACCCAGACCCACACCAAACGGAACAACAACTGGTGGTAGACTGTGTCTACATCCCAAATGGCACCATATTCTTTGTATAAAGTGCACTACTTTTGACCAGAAGCCTAAAGGCCCTGGTCAAAGGTATCATACTATATAGGGACAGTATATAGGCACTATACAAGTTATTGTTACTCATTGTGCATTTATTCCTCGTTTTATATATATTTTTCTATTATTTCTCTATTTTTCTCTCTGCGTTGTTGGGGAATGACCCTTTTCACTGTTTGTCTACAACTGTTGTTTACGAAGCATGTGAAACATTTTATTTTATTTCATTGATTTGGGAATAGGGTGCCATTTGGGATGCAACCTAGTAGACACGACTAGCTGCTCTGCTGATGATCTGTCTCCCTTTAAGGACTAGTAGAATTCTGTACCTGTAACAAACCAGCCATTCCCAATCCACTCACCCCACCCCACAGACTAGACATTAGCCAGTCTCACTCTGTCTGTCTCTACCCTGTCCCTACTCCTACAGTGGCTTGCGAAAGTATTCACCCCCCTTGGCATTTTGTTTCCTTACAACCTGGAATTAAAATATATTTTTTTTGGGGGGGGGGGGGTTGTATCATTTGATTTACACAACATGCCTACCACTTTGAAGATGCAAAATATTTTTATTGTGAAACAAATAAGAAATAAGACAAAAAAACAGAAAACGTGAGCGTGCATAAATATCCCCCCCCCCCCCCCGAAGTCAATACTTTGTAGAGCCACCTTTAGAGCCACCTTTTGCAGCAATTACAGCTGCAAGTCTCTTGGGATATGTCTCGATAAGCTTGGCACATCTAGCCACTGGGATATTTCCCCATTCTTCAAGGCAAAACTTCTCCAGTCAAGTTGGATGGGTTCCGCTGGTGTACAGCAATCTTTAAGTCACACCACAGATTCTCAATTGGATTGAGGTCGGGCTTTGCCTAGGCCATTCCAAGACGTGTAAATGTTTCCCCTTAAACCACTCGAGTGTTGCTTTAGCAGTATGCTTAGGGTCATTGTCCTGTTGGAAGGTGAACCTCTGTCCCAGTCTCAAATCTCTGGAAGACTGAAACAGGTTTCCCTCAAGAATTTCCCTGTATCTAGCTCCATCCATCATTCCTGTCGTGTTCTCAGAATGATGAAAGGTGTTGGGTTTGCGCCAGACAGGGCGTTTTCCTTGATGGCCAAGAAGTTCAATTTTGGTCACATCTGACCAGAGTACCTTCTTCCATATGTTTGGGGAGTCTCCCACATGCCTTCTGGCGAACACCAAACGGGTTTGCTTATTTTTTCTTTAAGCAATGGCTTTTTCTGGCCACTCTTCCGTAAAGCCCAGCTCTGTGGAGAGTACGACTGAAAGTGGTCCTATGGACAGATACTCCAATCTCCGCTGTGGAGCATTGCAGCTCCTTCAGGGTTATCTTTGGTCTCTTTGTTGCCTCTCTGATTAATGCCCTCGTTGCCTGGTCCATGAGTTTTGGTGGGCAGCCCTCTCTTGGCAGGTTTGTTGTGGTGCCATAGTCTTTTCATTGTTTTTATAATGGATTTAATGGTGCTCCGTTGGATGTTCGGATATTTTTTTATAACCCAATCCTGATCTTTGTCCCTGACCTATTTGGAGAGCTCCTAGGTCTTCATGGTGCCGCTTACTTGGTGGTGCCCCTTGCCTAGTGGTGTTGCAGACTCTGGGGCCTTTCAGAACAGGTGTATGTATACTGAGATCATGTGACACTTAGATTGCACACAGGTGAGCGTTATTTAACTAATTATGTGACTACTGAAGGTAATTGGTTGCACCAAATCTTATTTAGGGGCTTCATAACAAAGGAGGTGAATACATACAGTATGCACGCACCACTTTTCCGTTTTTTTGAAATAAGTCCTTTATTTTCATTTCACTTCACCGATTTGGACTATTTTGTGTATGTCCATTACATGAAATCCAAATAAAAATCAATTCCAAGGAGGATGAATACTTTTGCAAGGCACTTTACAACTGTTAGTGTCTTTGGAGTGTCTTTTGTCTCTACCCATTTCCCCATATTCCTTTCCTCCTTCTGTCTGTCTCAACCCATTCTACCATATTCCTTCCCTCCTTCTGTCTGTCTACCCATTCCACCATATTCCTTCCCTCCTTCTGTCTGTCTCAACCCAGCAGCATACCACCCTGCATACCACTGCTGGCTTGCTTATGAAGCTAAGCAGGGTTGGTCCTGGTCAGTTCCTAGATGGGAGACCAGATGCTGCTGGAAATGGTGTTGGAGGGCCAGTAGGAAGCACTCTTTCCTCTGGTCTAAAAACATATCCCAATGCCCCAGGGCAGTGATTGGGGACACTGCCCTGTGTAGGGTGCCGTCTTTCGGATGGGATGTTAAATGGGTGTCCTGACTCTCTGAGGTCATTAAAGATCCCATGGCACTTATCATACGAGTAGGGGTGTTAACCCTGGTGTCCTGGCTAAATTCCCAATCTGGCCCTCAAACCATCACGGTCACCTAATAATCTCCAGTTTACAATTGGCTTATTCCTCTCCCCTGTAACTATTCCCCAGGTTGTTGCTGCAAATGAGAATGTGTTCTCAGTCAACATACCTGGTAAAATAACAGATAAATGAAATTCCACCATATTCATTCCACCATATTCCTTTCCTGCTTCTCTGCAAGTGGATGAACAGCGCTGATGATCTGTCTCCCTAAAGGACTGGTACTGTACCTGTAACCAGCCCAATAACCACCCCACAGACATGACCTAGTCTCACTCTGTCCCCCTTCTCTCTCTGCGAGTGGTTGAGCAGGCCTGACAGGCGGATTCCTTTTCTTCTGGATGTATTAAAGGCACTTTCCTGCTCTGACAGCCAGCCTGCTCTGTTCTGTTCTGCCAGCCACCTTCTAGCTCCAGACCACATCCAAAATGGCACCCTAGTCCCTATAAAGTGCACTACTTTTGACCAGAACCCTTTGGCCCTATATAGGGAATAGGGTGCCATTTGTGACACAGCTCCAGTCTTCACACTACTCTGGGCAGCCACTACGTCTTGACAGACCCCTGTCACTACCCATCAGCCTCTCTGCTCCTGCTCTGCTCCGCTTTGCTCTCCACAAGATCCAGCTCTCCCGCCTCTGCGCACGCAGACCCACTTTCACCAACCAGCACAATTATTTTTTATGACAAGCCATCCATCAGCTTTAACTTTAAAGCACTTTCCACTGATATCCATTGTTACACTTCTGTGCACTCTTTTTTTCCACGCAGCCAGGCAGCTGGTGCGGCACTGCGTGAGAGGATCTGTGAAAGAATATGATACCAGACATTCAAACTAGCGAACCATGTAAATCTACTTAGTCTCTCTTCGCTTTATTTCACATTTTATAAGTTAAATTTTTGGAGGGTGAATTCTGTTTATTTGTTGTGCATATTATGCCCTTTTCAAATCTGATTTGAGTGCCCTAAATTGCGTCGTGAAAAAATATTATAATTTGTCAGCTATCGGAGGGGCGTGGACTCAAGTCAAACTGAAATGAGCAGCTGAACTATTAAAGACTGAGTGTCTTCTGCATGGAGTAATTTGAGGAACTTAAAATAACAGTAAACAGTGATTAGAGATACGATATTCTTAATGCTGATAATGATAGAGCCATCAAGCTTGATGTGATTTGAAAATACCATATATTATTGCTGAGAAAAGCCATTATCAGATCAGCTCAATTATGTTTTATGAACCGTGATGGGGACCAATTATTACTGTGTAACTAACTGTATTATAACTGATGAAACCTATACAGTGTGGAATCAGTCACCACTGATCTCTATCATTATTCTCAGAGACTATTTATACCATCAAACACAGATGGATTGTAAACATTTATGCAATGGGTGGGTCTAATCCTGGACACTGATTGGATAAAACCGCGTTCCTGCCGTTGTCTATTCCAAAAGTTACCACCGGCTAACTCTGCGTTTACACAAGAAAGCAGCATCGTGTGATGAAACATCGGAAGCCATTCACTTTCATTGGAAAGAAAGCGAGAGAAGCGGAGTGGGCAGGGGACCGTTGAGTGATACGAGCATGGGAGCTGAGCAGGGCGTGGGTAAAGTTGGAGAAAGCTGAACTTTATTCAAATCCTCTGCTATATCGCGATGCTAGTGACCAATCGAAGCTCACTATAGCATCTAACCCCTGCTGGATTGGTTGACAATGGCTGTTGATGCCTAGTTTGCTTGCAAGCTTGTTTGCACTCACATGAGGGCGAGGCTAGCGTAGCTATGTGAGTGCCACTTGTCTAGTGTAAATGGCCAGTAAGGCTATGATGTTGAAATGCCTATTTACTGTTTCATCTCACTGCACAATCCACTGTGTCATCAGCCCAGCAATTTATAAACTTGATCTCCACTGTAAAAAGCAACTAGATATTATCTCCCCTTTCTTTTAGACTAGCAATTGGTTTTCAACAGCCGAGATTTGAATCTGTCTCGTTTCAATATTGAAATTCGATCTCCACTCTACCATTCAGGATTAACGTGTCAGGACAAGACAGACAACTTTTCTCAACAAGTCGAAATCATGAATCAGCATAATTTGTAAGGATATACAAAGAAATGTCAATGTCAAACTAATCGAAATGCAGCTAGTTTGCAAGTGATAAGAACGTTGCCAGCGAGCATGACAACGGAACATTTCGAACGAACGACTTGGTTGCGTCCATAGATACAGAATAAAAAGTTTCACGACTGGGTCGCATCTCTGACAACCAAACCAATAGAATTAAGGACCAGCAATCTTGGTTAGCAATCTTGGTTAGCAACCATAGATTTGCAGAACTCTAGATTTGTGTCACGACTTCGTCTCTGGTCTAACAACACCAGTGCCAATATATCCTCCAAACACCGGCTTCTCGGGCACTATCACTTAATTGGAGATCCAAGCGAAAGATCTGGCATTGATCATCTCCCGCCAGTGGTTGCACAGTGCAACACTGACTGTGGGGCCTTAGGTGTCTAGGCCTTGGAGATCTTTCTCTTCAGGCATAATAGCACAGTTCACACAAGCATGCTGGTGTCCCCTTGAGTCCCCCAGATGCTGCTCCCACCTCCCCATCCTGCTCTCATCATTAACTCTCACACTGAGATTTGAATTAATGTTCCTCGCGGCACAAGACAGATTCTGCATCAGGCCACGTTTTCAGAGCTGTCAGTCTAATTAAAGAGGCTAGACCCAGATGGATGATGGGCCAGAGCAGTCTCTCTCACGATGTATTAGTATCGATGGCACTTAATCGTGATGACCCCACCCGGTCTCGAGTCACAAGGCACCCCAGTGGTTCTGAGTACCCACAGGCTCAAAGCTACAATCTCTTCCATGTGACGGAGAGGTTATGTATTGCAATAGTTAAAATAGCCTATAGGCTGTAAAGCTCTATCAGGACAATAGTAAAAACATCATCATATGCAGCAAGAAAACAGCAACATTTATTCCAATGTTTTCATGAAACGTTATATCACAGCAACAAAGTGTGAACATATGGTTATGAATGACTAAGATGGTTCCAGAATCTGTTGACTTTCCTCCTCTATCATGGGATTGTTTAGATGTATAATGAATCATGTGTTGATAACTGAGATATAATGAGAACATCCCCCATTCAGCCTGGAGTCTATGACTTGATACTAGCTGCCTGTTATTCTAACCAGTACGTGTTGGTTGTTTTCTCTCTCCCCCCAACTCGCAATCGGTTGATTCTGTGCTATTAGAAAGATTGAAAGTATACAACATGTGAAGCATTACAGCACACAAAGGGATCAAAAGAGGGAGATAGATGGGATGGGCAGAGGGAAGCCGAGGGGTGGGACTTACGACTGGAACAGATCAGGTTTGAGAATTGTTCTAAAAAAAGGACATGGGGACTTGGGAATTTGGTTGGAGCAGCTTCACTTCAGGTGTAGAATGCATGTTGTTTTTTTTTATAAAAAAATAAATACAAAAATAGCTGATCTATGGTATTAATTTAGTGTCTTTTCACCTTTCATCCCAAAGCAGCATTGTAAGGTGAGAGGAGTGTTGTGTGTGTGTAAGTGTGTGTAAGTGTGTGTGCGTGCGTGCAAGCGTGCGCAAACCCATCTGTGGGTCGCAGTGGCAGTACAGTGCTGTCCTGGTGGCTGGCCTGGCCAGTGTGGCTGGCAGTACGGGGTTAACTTCAACCTCCTTGCTGCCTCCCTGTCTGACACTGTATTAATCACCATTGATGTGTGCTCTAAAAGGATTGCTGCAGGAAATAAAGACCCTGTGGTGTCAGGCGCCTTGCCCTGATGTGACTCCATCAGACAAGTGGATGCGTATTGACAAGGCGAGAAGAGGAGAGAGGGAGCAATCAGTCCGAGAGTCAGTCACCTTGGAACTGACGCAATGTCATGAAAGTCCACACCATTATTCCTCACCTTCCCAGACTGCACAGGAGGAGCATTATTTAAAGTCAAACATCTAGCCTACACACAGGCTGAAAGTCACCAGAAGGACGGAACACACATACAGTGGCGGACACACACAAGCAAGCAGGCACACCGAACACACACACACACCACTCCTCCCACAGATCAAAGCACCGACCACCGAGACCCTTTCATCACTCCTACTGGCACCTAGAAGTCGAGGAGGACGCCAAGCCATTTATTGACATATCTTGACCATCTTAATGTTAAATACCCTGGAAACACCACATTATATGGTAGGTGATGCTTACCGCTCTATAAATATAAATTAAGTTCCTGCGCCAAATTCAAGGAGTTTTATTAGTTGGGATGCATGCCAAATGGGTCCCTATTCCCTACATACTGTACTACTTAGGGAAAAGGCTGCTATTTGTGACACACTCTTTGGAGTAGTAATTTAATGAGCACCAGTAGCTCATGACGGCTTCAGTATTCTCATTAATAAGCTGAACTTTTCTCTTTGTTGAAGAGGGCTGATTGCTATTACATGCCTCAAAAGTTAAAGTAATTTAATTTAATCCATTTTATTTCATTATTTGAGAGGTAAAAGAAAAATCTCTGCATGGAAATTTGACACATCAGTGTGAATGAACAAACACTAGGAAAGTGATTCTCTAAAGAACTGAACTTAGATAAAAGCAGATAAAGATTTATTGAAATGTATTTTTCAAATATTATTGTATTGAAATATATTGAAAGGGGAAAAAATGTATATATGTATTTAACCACTTAGAGTCTATATTACAGGAGGGGAGAGTTGGGTGAGTTGATAAATATTTTACATTCATGATCACTCTAAGAGAAATATAGTATCCTTTCTAACAAAGATATCTACATATATTTCAGGATGTTGTGTATCCCTGGAAATAATCAGAATTCAAGTAAACATAACAGTTTTCAAAACATAGCTTGTCCAAAAAAAGTGATCTCGTGGCACAACTTACACCGGGTATGGGGTAAATTGAGCCACAGGAAAGGGTAAGTTAAGCAGGCTACACATTTCTGTACTGAATGAAGTATTACCACCACCTTTTTAAAACCATGTCCATCTTTATTTCCCAAACACATTTTTAACACAGACTTAACAAATACTTTGTACTTTTTTAACACTTTTAACATATTCCAAGCAAAATTGTACTACACCGGCTCCGACGCTCGTCGGACGTGGCAGGGCTTGCAAACCATTACAGACTACAAAGGGAAGCACAGCCGAGAGCTTCCCAGTGACACGAGCCTACCACACAAGCGAACAAACTTCTATGCTCGCTTCGAGGCAAGTGACACTGAAACACGAATGAGAGCATCAGCTGTTCCGGATGACTGTGTGATCACGCTCTCTGCAGCCAATGTGAGTAAGACTTTCAAACAGGTCAACATTCACAAGGCCTCAGGACCAGACGGATTACCAGGACATGTACTCCTAGCATGCGCTGACGAACTGGCAAGTGTCTTCACTGACATTTTCAACCTCTCCCTGTCTGAGTCTGTAATACCAACATGTTTCAAGCAGACCACCATAGTCCCTGTGCCCAAGAACACTAAGGTATCCTGCCTAAATGACTACCGACCCGTAGCACTCACGTCTGTAACCATGAAATGCTTTGAAAGGCTGGTCAGGGCTGACATCAACACTATTATCCCAGAAACCCTGGCCCACTCCAATTTGCATCACCAACAGATCCACAGATGATGGATCCACAATCTCTATTGCACTCTATTGCACACTGCCCTTTTACACCTGGACAAAAGGAACTCCTATGTGAGAATGATATTCATTGACTACAGCTCAGCGTTCAACACCATAGTACCCTCAAAGCTCATCACTAAGCTAAGGACCCTGGGACTAAACACCTCCCTCTGCAACTGGATCCTGGACTTTCTGACGGTCTGCCCCCAGGTGATAAGGGTAAGTAACAAAACATCCGCCATGCTGATCCTCAACACGGGGGCCCCTCAGGGGTGTGTGCTCAGCCCACTCCTGTACTCCCTGTACTCCCTCCACTCATGACTGCACGGCCAGGTACGACTCCAACACCATCATTAAGTTTTCTGATGACACAATAGTGGTAGGCCTGATCACCGACAACGATGAGACAGCCTATAGGGAGGAGGTCAGAGACCTGACCATGTGGGGCAAGGACAACAACCTCTTCCTCAACGTGATCAAGACAAAGGAGATTATTGTGGACTACAGGAAAAGGAAGACCAGACATGCCCCCATTCTCATCGACGGTGCTGTAGTGGACCAGGTTGAGAGCTTCAAGTTCCTTGGCGTCCACATCATCAACAAACTAACATGGTCCAAGCACACCAAGACAGTCGTGAAGAGGGCACAACATAACCTATTCCCCTCAGGAGACCAAAAAGATGGGTCCTCAGATCCTCAAAAGGCTTTAAAGCGGCATCATTAAGAGCATCCTGACGGGTTGCATCACTGCCTGGTATGGAAACTGCTCGGCCTCCGACCGCAAGGCACTACAGAAAGTAGTGCGTACGATACAGTATATCACCGGGGCCAAGCTTCCTGCCATCCAGGACCTCTATACCAGGCGGTGTCAGAGGAAGGCCCTAAAAATTGTCAAAGACTCCAGCCACCCTAGTCGACTGTTCCCTCTGCTACCGCACGGCAAGCGGCACTGGAGCGCCAAGTCTTGGTCTAGGCTAGGCTCCTAAATAGCTTCTACCCCCAAGCCATAAGACTCCTGAACAGCTAGATAGACATACATTCCTATTTGATATCATACATTGCAAATTGATAGACACACAATTACTTTGATGTTGACTTTGTACCTGTATCCCCTGTATATAACCCCGCTATTGTTATTTACTGCTGCTCTTTAATTATTTGTTATTCTTATCTCTTACTTTTTTAAGGTATTTTCATAAAACTGCATTAATGGTTAAGGCCTTGGAAGTAAGCATTTCACTCTAAGGTCTACACCATTTGTGTTTGGCTCATATGACAAATACAATTTGATTTGATTTGACATAGGCCAGGTCATGTTGTTACCTCCTATCCCTGCAATAATGTGTTGCATTTCGCCTGGGAAGAAAACACTTCAATTTGCTCAACTCGCAATTGGCTCAACTTACCCCATGACCATTGGCTCAACTTACCCCATGACCATTGGCTCAACTTACCCCATGACCATTGGCTCAACTTACCCCATGACCATTGGCTCAACTTACCCCAAGGCAAACATTTTGACTATATTAGCCCACACAGCCACAAGGATGTACTTTCATACTAGGTTTAGGACCTCATATTGAAACGTATAGAGACCCCAACTGATGTATAGAACAATCTTAAATTGATCTACTTTGGTTTAGAAACCTTTCATGAAACCTTTAACACAATACATTCCTTTGACTTCCTGATTATTATTTGTTTTACCTAACTTGCTTACCACTTTGTCCATGTGTTTTTTTTCCTTCACAGACTCCATGAAATTATGACCTATTCCTAAATATTTGGTCAAATGATTTATTTTGTGTATCGTTTCTTCGCTCAACTTACCCCTCTCTCCACTATATCTTCAAAACGGATATACTGTACATTATAATGTAGTTACGGGTTAGTTTCAGGGTAGTTTGAAAATAAATACAGCGATGGTGATGTACCAGTTAAGCAATGATTCTCAAACAGAGCCCAATAAACTAGCAAAATCTTCTACATTTACTTCAAATGGAGAGGAAGGAGGAAGAGAAAGAGATTATTTGGATAAGACTTGCTGAAACACAGCACAGGGTAAGACTAGCTGAAACATAACACAGGGTAAGACTAGCTGAAACACAACACAGGGTAAGACTAGCTGAAACACAACACAGGGTAAGACTAGCTGAAACATAACACAGGGTAAGACTAGCTGAAACATAACACAGGGTAAGACTAGCTGGAACACAACACAGAGTAAGGCTTACTGAATCACAGCACAGGGTAAGAAGTATAAGACATTCGCTGACCCTCCTTGGTAGTCTACCTCTCCGAGCTGCCTTCCAAAAGGACTGTTATTTAAGAAACAATTAGGGGCAGACACACAGCAATTTGCAGGCAGTCTTACTCTTAGGCCCCCGCCCTACTGAAGGGGCCTCTCACGGTTGATTTATCACACTGTCTCCTACACCGGGCAACATAATTAATAGGACCATGGACTTCTAATTCCACCCACTTCCACAGCCTAGTGGATTTCACTTGATTTACGACGGCTAGCGCGTATGCATTTTATCAGTTCATTCGCTCGTTATTTATGCTGATGACCAATTTCAATGGGTCGCTATCATCTAACTCACTACTAATCAAAGAGAATTAGGGTTCACTGCATTATGTAGAATACGCTAATTTATTTTCAGAACAAGGAGGTTGGGTGGATTGAAACAGAACAGCAACAGCTAGCCTAGCTGCATAGTCGGATTCTGATCCCAGTGTTAGAAAGAATGGTGACAGTGCATTGAGGTCTTTCTGCTATTGTAACTAGCCACTAAACACGCACTGTGGGGTAATGAATCACTTGAATGCCTGCAAACACAAGGCAATGTTTAACTGAAGCAGGGAACAATAACAGTATTTAGATACTGATTACAATTAGGATGCCATATCATCCATCCTGGCTGGTACTATGCTTCCAGTTGGCAGAGCAATGTGTATTCAGGCCCAAGTTATGGTGGGATGTCAGATTTTGATTTTGCTTCTTTTGAGCTCCAATCAAACATGATATACCAACCCAGACCATTGTGAGTGTACCACTCTACTCTGCATTGTTTTGTCAAAGGCATCTTTTAGAGAGAAACCATCCAGAAAACTAAACTATAATGCACATTATGCAGTGTAATCACCCAGGAATGTACTCCATTTCCAAATGACAGCCCAAATACTCAGCTGCCCATTTTACTCTCAATAATCTGTGACGGTTCCGACACTCTGCTCTAAAGCATTCTACTTTATGAGTAACAACCTTGCTTTTCTCATGTCTCTGTAGGATGTTAAAGCACCAAGAACACAACTGGATCGGAAACAAACAGTCCCTCTTAGGTGCAAGTCTCGAACAATAAGAATGAATTATTAGCCTGCATGCTGAAAGTAATGGCTCCTGAATCGCCGTATAGATTAATGGTATGCATTACTACAAACCCAGATAAATTGGGTCACATTGTAGCTCCCTGTTTGTTAGAAAAATTACACCTGTTCAAGATGTTATGAACCTGCAAATGCTATTCTGAAGGTTAAATTGTGTATTACTATAAAACCAATTGAGATGGAGAAAACGGCTGGCAGTGGACCATTATTTAATGTCCTAGTCGGCAGTGTTACAATAGGGTAGGATTAAGATGCAATAAGCCTCAGCGAGTCAGAGAGAAATGGTTCCCTGTAAACAATGCAGTAAAAAAACGAGTCGCTCCGCAGCACATACAGTCGTTTTAAAGCTCCACATAAGTCATTTTAATGCTACAGCAAACTTCCCAAGACAGGAGTATCTTCTATTTACAATCACCACATATTTTATTTCACATTCAGAGTCACATTTGTAGGTCACTGTACTGCATGACAAAAACCTCTCTGTGTTGTGTAAAAAACTATATTGGGCAAAAGTAATGATAATATTACATAGGATTTATGGTACATACAGTTTTGCTAAAAACCAAGATACTTTACAACTATATTAGCCACAAGGTCAAAGAAATAACAATAAACAACCGTGACAAAATCCACAGAAAAGACTTAAAGATTCTTCACGGTGGACTATAAGCCAACTAAATCTCCATCCTCCAGTCAGTCTCCATCCTTATTGCATTTAATTATTCAACGACACAAAGACTGATAAGGTGTTTCCACGGCGAGATTAATCACAGCGTTCCTCAGTGACAGTCAGGCAGCTCAGTAGGTGATACACCTCCAGACAATGGATGAGCCCCAAATGGCATCATTGTGCCTACACATAGTGCATTACTTTGACCAGGGCCCATAGGGCTGTGGTTAAAAGTAGTGCAGTATATAGGGAATATGGCACCATTTGGGACACAGAAGGTGAAGGGAACAGCCATCGACTAGCTACATCCTCCCGGTTTACAAGGTGTATCATTTAGCCCAGAGGGTAATAAGATGCACAATTTACACAGGCCTGTCTGTCAATAAGCCTGTCGATAGACGGACACTTAGCATCTATCATCCCAAGAATCAATGCCATTTTTCAGCTATGAATCCTCGGAAAATGATAGCTTTCAAATAAATGGTGGAAAGAGAAACATGACCCTCCTTGGGGAGAGATAGATAGATGTAGGGCAGCTCAATCCCCCCCCCCTCCCCCTTACACCGCCCCACTGCCCACTACTCCTAACAGCTCTGGGATGCTCAGGCGTTCTTCTCAGCTCAATAGGGGAAAGGAAAGGTCACGGAATATTATAGGAGAATACCTATGTAACAAGATGTTAAGACTGACTCAGACATGACAGCAGAGCAGGCCAAGAGCTACCTGGGATAAAAGGTTGAACATCTATATCAATATCATGTAAAAAGCATCTCAATGACAATATGAAAGAGGGAAGTGGTATGACTGTGAATGTAGTAAATTGGACCTACATGGACCTTGAATTAGGCTTGTGTTAGGTTGAAGGGCACCTCTATTTGTCTATGATAGTATTAGGGCAAGATTGAAAGCCTTGTTCAATGGCGGACTTGCACAAAGATGGCAGAATTCAGATATGATGTCATTGTTTTTAGCACTATCCCCTGAGTTGTTAAACTATGGCGTGTGATATGTTTTATTTATTTATGATTGTTTTTTTATTTTACCTTCATTTAACCAGGTAGGCTAGTTGAGAACAAGTTCTCATTTACAACTGCGACTTGGCCAAGATAAAGCACAGAGGTTCGACACATACAACAACACAGAGTTACACATGGAATAAACAAACATACAGTCAATAATACAGTATAAAATAAAATAAAATAAATAAAATAAAAGTCTATATGCAGTGAGTGCAAATGAGGCAAGATAAGGAAGGTAAGGCAATAAATAGGCCATGGTGGCAAAGTAATTACAATATAGGAATTTAATTCTGGAATGGTAGATGTGCAGAAGATGAATGTGCAAGTAGATATACTGGGGTGCAAAGGAGCAAGATAAATAAATACAATATGGGGATGAGGTAGTTGGAAGGGCTATATACAGATGGGCTACGTACAGGTGCAGTGATGTGTGAGCTGCTCTGACAGCTGGTGCTTAAAGCTAGTGAGGGAGATATGAGTCTCCAACTTCAGTGATTTTTGTGAGCGTACAGGTCGCAATGGTGGGTAGTATATGGGGCTTTAGAGACAAAACGGATGGCACTGTGATAGACTGCATCCAATTTGTTGAGTAGAGTGTTGGAGGCAATTTTATAAATGACATCGCCGAAGTCGAGGATCGGTAGGATGGTCAGTTTTACGAGGGTATGTTCGGCAGCATGAGTGAAGGATGCTTTGTTGCGGAATAGGAAGCCGATTCTAGATTTAATTTTGTATTGGAGATGCTTAATGTGAGTCTGGAAAGGAGAGTTTTCAGTCTAACCAGACACCTAGGTATGTGTAGTTGTCCACATATTCTAAGTCAGAACCATCCAGAGTAGTGATGCTGGACAGGCTGGCAGGTGCGGGCAGTGATCAGTTGAAGAGCATGCATTTAGTTTTACTTGCATTTAAGAGCAGTTGGAGGCCACGGAATGAGAGTTGTATAGCATTGAAGCTCGTGTGGAGGTTAGTTAACACAGTGTCCAAAGAAGGGCCAGAAGTATACAGAATGGTGTCGTCTACGTAGAGGTGGATCAGAGTGCCAATAAATCATCACAATCTACATTTTTAAATTTGCCGGCTTCATCAAGCTAAAATTGGGATCATGAATACTGTGCTAATGACCATACAAAAAAAGAAGAATGGAGAAGAATGTACAATTTGGCGAACTTAGCAAAATGAGGAATTTGTGGTAAGTGCTTGGGGGCCATCATTTTTTTGCCAAAATTCACAGGTTTTCCAGAAATCAATTTTTTTTTTTTGGGGGGGGGGGGGGTTCCCAGAATTTGCATGACATGACATGAAATAATATTTCCATTGAGATATTAAATCAAACTTGTTGCCAGGGATATGACAATTAGCCATTCAGTCAAGGGTATGATAGTCAGGCAGTGGAATGACAGTTAGCCATTCAGGCAGGGGTATGACAGTCAGCCAGTCAGTCAAGGGTATGACAGTCAGCCAGGGGTATGACAGTCTGCCATTCAGGCAGAGGTATGACAGTCAGCCAGTCCAGGAGAATGACAGTCAGCCCCCCCTCCCCCTCCACCACACACCACACACCATCCCTCCATCTGTTTCCACTGGGCTGCCGCTGCTGCAGCTTGTAAAAAGAAAATGATTTACACAAATCAATCACTCAACTCATCGGCTAGCAGCCACTGGCAGCGTGTCTTTACGGCTTGACTTTAAAAGCCTCACTTGATTAAAGGCTGTGCCTCCCTAACCTTTCATTTGAAGAATGATTGTCACTGAGTGACATGTACTTTTCCCCTCCAGGTTGGTTGAAGGCGAAGGTATTGGCATTCAGATTGTGTCGTGCAGGGGTGTGGTGGACTCGCTACCTACAACTGTGGTCAGATGTCACTGCTGGTGAGTAAGGTAGTAAGGTAATGGTACAGCAACAGGTAGGGACTTACATGCATTTGAGGTAATGGTACAATAGTATTTAGTATTTTTATATTTTATTAAGATCCCCATTAGCTGATGCCAAGGCAGCCGCAACTCTTCCTGGGGTACAAACAGGAAAAAAACATCACAACACATTTACACTGCTCTGCCATGACACATTTACACTGCTCCACCATGACACTTTTACACTGCTCCACCATTACACATTTACACTGCTCCACCATGACACATTTACACTGCTCCACCATGACACATTTATACTGCTCCACCATGACACATTTACACTGCTCCACCATGACACAATTGTACTGCTCCACCATGACACATTTACACTGCTCCACCATGACACAATTGTACTACTCCACCGTGACACATTTAGACTGCTCCACCGTGACACATTTATACTGCTCCACCATGACACATTTACACTGCTCCACCATGACACAATTGTACTGCTCCACCATGACACATTTAGACTGCTCCACCGTGTCACATTTAGACTGCTCCACCATGACACATTTACACTGCTCCACCATTTAGACTGCTCTACCATGACACATTTACACTGCTCCTCCATGACACATTTACACTGCTCCACTATGACACATTTATACTACTCCACCATGCCACATTTATACTGCTCCACCATGACACATTTAAACAATTGCACCATTAAACATGTATACTGCTTCACCATGTACACTCCTCCACCATGACACATTTACACTGCTCCACCATGACACTTTCACACTGCTCCACCATGACACATTTATACTACTCCACCATGACACATTTACACTGCTCCACCATGACACATTTACACTGCTCCAACATGACACATTTATACTATTGCACCATGACACATTTACACTGCTCCACCATGACACATTTACACTGCTCCACCATGACACATTTATACTATTGCACCATGACACATTTACACTGCTCCACCATGACACATTTATACTATTGCACCATGACACATTTACACTGCTCCACCATGACACATTTACACTGCTCCACCATGACACATGTATACTACTCCACCATGACACATTTACACTGCTCCACCATGACACATTTATACTGCTCCACCACGACACATTTATACTACTCCAACATGACACATTTACACTACTCCACCATGACACATTTACACTACTCCACCATGACACATTTATACTGCTCCACCATGACACATTTATACTATTGCACCATGACACATTTATACTGCTCCACCATGACACATTTATACTACTCCACCATGCCACATTTACACTACTCCACCATGACACATTTATACTGCTCCACCATGACACATTTAAACTATTGCACCATGACACATTTATACTGCTCCACCATGACACATTTATACTACTCCACCATGCCACATTTACACTACTCCACCATGACACATTTATACTACTCCACCATGACACATTTACACTGCTCCACCATGACACATTTATACTGCTCCACCACGACACATTTATACTACTCCAACATGACACATTTACACTACTCCACCATGACACATTTACACTACTCCACCATGACACATTTATACTGCTCCACCATGACACATTTAAACTATTGCACCATGACACATTTATACTGCTCCACCATGACACATTTATACTACTCCACCATGCCACATTTACACTACTCCACCATGACACATTTACACTGCTCCACCATGCCACATTTACACTGCTCCACCATGACACATTTATACTATTGCACCATGACACATTTACACTGCTCCACCATGACACATTTATACTATTGCACCATGACACATTTACACTGCTCCACCATGACACTTTTACACTGCTCCACCATTACACATTTACACTGCTCCACCATGACACATTTACACTGCTCCACCATGACACATTTATACTGCTCCACCATGACACATTTACACTGCTCCACCATGACACAATTGTACTGCTCCACCATGACACATTTACACTGCTCCACCATGACACAATTGTACTACTCCACCGTGACACATTTAGACTGCTCCACCGTGACACATTTATACTGCTCCACCATGACACATTTACACTGCTCCACCATGACACAATTGTACTGCTCCACCATGACACATTTAGACTGCTCCACCGTGTCACATTTAGACTGCTCCACCATGACACATTTACACTGCTCCACCATTTAGACTGCTCTACCATGACACATTTACACTGCTCCTCCATGACACATTTACACTGCTCCACTATGACACATTTATACTACTCCACCATGCCACATTTATACTGCTCCACCATGACACATTTAAACAATTGCACCATTAAACATGTATACTGCTTCACCATGTACACTCCTCCACCATGACACATTTACACTGCTCCACCATGACACTTTCACACTGCTCCACCATGACACATTTATACTACTCCACCATGACACATTTACACTGCTCCACCATGACACATTTACACTGCTCCAACATGACACATTTATACTATTGCACCATGACACATTTACACTGCTCCACCATGACACATTTACACTGCTCCACCATGACACATTTATACTATTGCACCATGACACATTTACACTGCTCCACCATGACACATTTATACTATTGCACCATGACACATTTACACTGCTCCACCATGACACATTTACACTGCTCCACCATGACACATGTATACTACTCCACCATGACACATTTACACTGCTCCACCATGACACATTTATACTGCTCCACCACGACACATTTATACTACTCCAACATGACACATTTACACTACTCCACCATGACACATTTACACTACTCCACCATGACACATTTATACTGCTCCACCATGACACATTTATACTATTGCACCATGACACATTTATACTGCTCCACCATGACACATTTATACTACTCCACCATGCCACATTTACACTACTCCACCATGACACATTTATACTGCTCCACCATGACACATTTAAACTATTGCACCATGACACATTTATACTGCTCCACCATGACACATTTATACTACTCCACCATGCCACATTTACACTACTCCACCATGACACATTTATACTACTCCACCATGACACATTTACACTGCTCCACCATGACACATTTATACTGCTCCACCACGACACATTTATACTACTCCAACATGACACATTTACACTACTCCACCATGACACATTTACACTACTCCACCATGACACATTTATACTGCTCCACCATGACACATTTAAACTATTGCACCATGACACATTTATACTGCTCCACCATGACACATTTATACTACTCCACCATGCCACATTTACACTACTCCACCATGACACATTTACACTGCTCCACCATGCCACATTTACACTGCTCCACCATGACACATTTATACTATTGCACCATGACACATTTACACTGCTCCACCATGACACATTTATACTATTGCACCATGACACATTTACACTGCTCCACCATGACACATTTACACTGCTCCACCATGACACATGTATACTACTCCACCATGACACATTTACACTGCTCCACCATGACACATTTATACTGCTCCACCATGACACATTTACACTGCTCCACCATGAGACATTTATACTGCTCCACCATGACACATTTATACTGCTCCACAATGACACATTTATACTGCTCCACCATGGCACATTTACACTGCTCCACCATGACACATTTAAACTATTGCACCATGACACATGTATACTGCTTCACCATGTACACTCCTCCACCATGACACATTTACACTGCTCCACCATGACACATTTAAACTATTGCACCATGACACATGTATACTGCTTCACCATGTACACTCCTCCACCATGACACATTTACACTGCTCCACCATGACACATTTACACTGCTCCACCATGACACATTTATATTACTCCACCATGCCACATTTACACTGCTCCACCATGACACATTTATACTGCTCCACCATGACACATTTATACTGCTCCACCATGCCACATTTATACTACTCCACCATGAGACATTTATACTGCTCCACCATGACACATTTAAACTATTGCACCATGACACATTTATACTGCTCCACCATGACACATTTATACTACTCCACCATGCCACATTTATACTGCTCCACCACGACACATTTATACTACTCCAACATGACACATTTATACTGCTCCACCATGACACATTTAAACTATTGCACCATGACACATTTATACTGCTCCACCATGACACATTTATACTGCTCCACCATGACACATTTACACTGCTCCACCATGACACAATTGTACTGCTCCACCATGCCACATTTATACTACTCCACCATGACACATTTATACTGCTCCACCATGACACATTTATACTGCTCCACCATGACACATTTATACTGCTCCACCATGACACATTTATACTGCTCCACCATGACACATTTAAACTGCTCCACCATGACACATTTATACTGCTCCACCATGACACATTTACACTGCTCCACCATGACACATTTATACTGCTCCACCATGACACATTTATACTGCTCCACCATGACACATTTATACTGCTCCACCATGACACATTTATACTGCTCCACCATGACACATTTATACTGCTCCACCATGACACATTTACACTGCTCCACCATGACACATTTATACTGCTCCACCATGACACATTTATACTACTCCACCATGACACATTTACACTGCTCCACCATGACACAATTGTACTGCTCCACCATGCCACATTTATACTATTCCACCATGACACATTTATACTGCTCCACCATGACACATTTACACTGCTCCACCATGACACATTTATACTGCTCCACCATGACACATTTACACTGCTCCACCATGACACATTTACACTGCTCCACCATGACACATTTATACTACTCCACCATGACACATTTATACTGCTCCACCATGACACATTTACACTGCTCCACCATGACACAATTGTACTGCTCCACCATGACACATTTATACTGCTCCACCATGCCACATTTATACTATTCCACCATGACACATTTATACTGCTCCACCATGACACATTTACACTGCTCCACCATGACACAATTGTACTGCTCCACCATGACACATTTATACTACTCCACCATGACACATTTATACTACTCCACCATGACACAATTGTACTGCTCCACCATGACACATTTATACTACTCCACCATGACACAATTGTACTGCTCCACCATGACACATTTATACTACTCCACCATGACACATGTATACTACTCCACCATGACACAATTGTACTGCTCCACCATGACACATTTATACTACTCCACCATGACACATTTACACTGCTCCACCATGACACATTTACACTGCTCCACCAATACACATTTACACTGCTCCACCATGACACATTTATACTACTCCACCATGCCACATTTATACTACTCCACCATGACACATTTACACTACTCCACCATGACACATTTATACTACTCCACCATGACACATTTATACTGCTCCACCATGACACATTTACACTGCTCCACCATGACACATTTAAACTATTGCACCATGACACATTTATACTGCTCCACCATGATACATTTATACTACTCCACCATGACACATTTACACTACTCCACCATGACACATTTATACTGCTCCACCATGACACATTTAAACTATTGCACCATGACACATTTATACTGCTCCACCATGACACATTTATACTACTCCACCATGACACATTTATACTGCTCCACCATGATACATTTAAACTATTGCACCATGACACATTTACACTGCTCCACCACGACACATTTACACTGCTCCACCGTGACACATTTAGACTGCTCCACCATGACACATTTAAACTATTGCACCATGACACATTTACACTGCTCCACCATGACACATTCACACTGCTCCACCATGACACATTTACACTGCTCCCCCGACACATTTACACTGCTCCATTAAGTCAGCCAGGGGTCACCTTGTGTATCAGACACAACGGCTAATATATTGACATCTTCTCTGGAATAAGATAAATTCAGATATGACTGATAAGGCTGATTAGAAGACTCATCCACCATGCAGAGGCAAGGCCTCAGGAGCTGAGTGGTGTGTGTGTGTGTGTGTGTGTGTGTGTGTGTGTGTGTGTGTGTGTGTGTGTGTGTGTGTGTGTGTGTGTGTGTGTGCGTGTGTGTGTGTGTGTGTGTGTGTGTGTGTGTGTGTGTGTGTGTGTGTGTGTGTGTCTTCACAGTCCACATTGTGCCATGGTGTTGTTTTATCTGTTTAACAAAATATATGTTTTAATAGATAGCTTGTGTTACCTGATGTGGAAAAGAGTTCCATGTGTAGGTAGGGACTGACTCTTGGGGGAGAAACCGACATGGGCTTAAGGTGAGGTCAGGAGAGGGCCTAAAAAAGTGAACACTTTTATGAGCTAGCCTCCCTGCCTCTGTCCATACACACACATACACTCACACACAAACCCACGTGCGCAAACACACTCCTTCCGTCCACACTCCTTTTCCCTTCTCTGCAATTATCATCAAAGAACATCTGTTTGTTGTTCCTCAGGCACCCTCCCTCACTCTCTCCCTCCGCTCCCTCACAATTGTCCTAGCCTCCCCTTGACCCACATTACGTTCAATTGTATTGGATGTTTTGACTAAAAATAACAGCTACCAAGAAAGGAGTGAAGCAGTCCTTTGTGTTGAGGAGGGCATCAATTTTCTCTCTCCTCCCTCCGTACTGCTGTGAGGGAGGATATCCCCACTAGCAAGCCACTCACTAGCATAAACTTCCCCCTTCTACCCCTTCTCCTCATGACCACAGATAGGCATGTGCGTCCCGAATGGAACCCTATTCCCTATGTAGGGCACTACTTTTGATCCTAGCCCTAAAGGTGGTGGTCAAAAGTAGTGCAATATGTAGTGCACCCATCAGGCTCTAGTCAATAGTCCATTATATAAGGAATAGAGTGCCATTTGGGACAATGATCTGTTGTTTGGAGTTTCTCAATGGTTCCTGACCGTGAAACAGACGAGATGGCTAGCTGCTTGCTTGTCCTCTCCTCTCCCCCTGCAGCACCATCGAACACACTTTATATCACAGGATACAGACATTAGCAATCAAGTACAAAATATGGAGCAAGATGAATTACTACACCCAACAAATCTGTTTGTTGGGGTTACGGTATGTGCCACAATAGCATCAGCATTGGAGATGTGTTTTTTTCTCTGATCTATTTAGCCTTTGTTTGTATAGTCTATTGTTAGCTTCATGCAACGCGTACATGTAACACGTCTGTGTTTAGGGTTCATGCTACAATTCATTGACTTATTCCTTTTGTTGTAAGTCATTCTCTCACAGTCGATTATCAGAGTATCATGAAAGATAACACCTCTGCATTATAAGGTACTTCCAAGGTGCAGATATTTGATAGCTTAACATACAGTATAATCTATGGTATCACCTACTTTTGCTTTGTGTACAGCTCATTGAAATAATGTTTCATTCCTCAAGAAGTGATGAAATTAAAAGCTATTTTATCATGTATACTTGCATGCCTTTGGTATGTCATAGAAAAAAGCAAAGAAGCTGTGAAAATAGATGAATTATTGCTTATTCTACAAAGATATTCTAAAATGGCCTGGACACATTTGTTGGTACTCCTTTTGATTATAGTGATATTTCAAACTAATTTGTTTCTTTAATTAGTATCACACGTCTCCAATCTTGTAATCAGTCATTCAGACTATTTAAATGGAGAAAAGTAGTCACTGTGCTGTTTGGTATCATTGTGTGCACCACACTGAACATGGACCAGAGAAAAGTAGGTACTGTGCTGTTTGGTATCATTGTGTGCACCACACTGAACATGGACCAGAGAAAGCAAAGGAGAGATTTGTCGGAGGAGATCATAGAAATAATAGACAAGCATTGGTAACGGTAAAGGCTACAAGACCATCTCCAAGCAGCTTGATATTCCTGTGGCAACAGTTGCAAATATTATTAAGAAGTTTAAGGTCCATGGAACTGTAGCCAACCTCCCTGGGCGCTGCCGCAAGCAGAAAATCGACCCCAGATTGAAAAGAAGGATAGTGCGAATGGTAAAAAAAGACCCAAGGATAACTGCTAAAGAGATACAAGCTGAACTCCAAAGTTTCTGATCGCACCATCCGTTGCTTTTTGAGCGAAAGTGGGCTTCATGGAAGAAGAGCCAGGAGGACTACACTTTGAAAGAAAAACATAAAAAAGCAAGACTGGAATTTGCTAAAATACATATTGACAAGCCACAATCCTTCTGGGAGAATGTCCTTTGGACAGATGAGTCAAAACGGGAGCTGTTTGGCAAGTCACATCAGCTCTATGTTCACAGATGAAAAAATGAAGCTTTCAAAGAAAAGAACACCTACAGTGAAACATGGAGGAGGCCCGGTTATGTTTTGAGGCTGCTTTTTCTGCGCCTGGCACAGGTGCCTTGAATCTGTGCAGGGCACAATGAAATCTCACGACTATCAAGGCATTCTGGAGCGAAACATACTGGCCGGTGTCAGAAATCTCTGTCTCAGTCGCAGGTCATGGGTCCTCTAAGAGGATAATGACCCAAAACACACAAGAATGGATAAGAACAAAACATTGGACTATTCTTAAATGGCCTTCTATGAGTCCTGATCTGAATCAGATTGAACATCTATGGAAAGAGCTGAAACTTGCAGGCTGGAGAAGGCACCCATCAAACCTAAGACATCTAGAGCAGTTTGCTCAGGAAGAGTGGGCCAAACTACCTGTTAACAGGTGCAGAGGTCTCATTGAGAGCTACACATGTTTTTTTGATTAAAGTGATTGTCTCTAAAAGTTGTGCAACAAAATATTATGTTAAGGTTCCCATCTTTTTGTCCATGCCAATTTCATTTGTTTTATTATTTACTAAATGATGTTGTATAAAAAAAATCAAAAACAAAGTCTGAATTCTATTAAATATGGAATCAACAACGGTGGATGCCAATTACTTTTGTCAGTTTCAAGTTATTTCATAGATTGTTGTGCATTCTTTGTTTATTTTGTGGAGGGGTACCAACAAATGTGAGCACGTCTGTATTTTCAAGACTGCTATCAATATAAAGAGTAGGGTTAATTAAACAAAATGCTTTGTCTTAGGGATCAGTGTCCGGCTAGCGGGACAACTTCCGGTGAAACTAATAAATTCTAATAAATAATTATGGATTTTAAACATTTAGGAACATAAGTGTCTGATATTGGCTGAAAGCTTAAACTATTGTTAATCTAACTGCACTGTCCGATTTACAGTAGCTATTACAGCGAAAACATGCCATGTCATTGTTTGAGGACGGAGCCACACATTAAATAATTTTTTACACCGGCACAGGTTTCATACATTCACATATAAAGATGAAATATTCACTTACTTTTTGAAAATCTTCCTCTGATTTGTCATCCAAAGGGTCCCAGCTATAACATGTAGTGTCGTTTTGTTAGATAAAATCCTTCTTTATATCTCAAAAAGTCAGTTTAGTTGGCGCCATCAATTTGAGTAATCCACTTGTTCAATTTGCAGAGAAAGGAATCCGAAAACCTACCCCTAAACGTTGTTTCAACAAGTCAAAATACATGTTTATTTACTCCTCAGATACCCTAAAATGTGATCAAACAATAATGTTTCTTTCGGAAAGAAGTATGTTCAATAGGAAACCGATTTTAGCAGGTGCGTAATTTCTTCATGGCGCGCGCAAACACGGATTTCCAAGACTGTGTCCTTCTACTAAAACTGTTATTTCTTATTCGTTTTTGAAGTTACAATCCTGAAACATTGAACATAGACTGCTGACACCCTGTGGAAGCCATAGGAAGCTCATTTACAATATAACCTTTCTCTTGCATTTCTAAGAGGATGGTCTCTCAAAAAAATTCTGGTTGGTTTTCCTTTGGATTTTCTTCTACCATATCTATTGAGTTATATTCTCCTACATTATTTTAACATTTCTACAAACTTCAAAGTGTTTTCTTTCCAATGGTACAAATTATATGCATTTCCTGGCTTCAGGGCCTGAGCTACAGGCAGTTTACCTTGGGCACGTCATTCAGACGGAAAGTAGCAGAATAGAACCCTAAGTAGTTATATTTTTGACCATCAGACCAGAGGAAATGTCTCAAAAAGTATGAAAAGTGCAAATCACTTTTTTTGGTGCGAAAAGTGCAAATCAATCCCAGAACAACTGCAAAGGACCTTGTGAAGATGCTGGAGGAAACAGGCACCAAAGTATCTATAGCCACAGTAAAACGAGTCCTATATCGACATAACCTGAAAGGCTGCTCAGCAAGGAAGAAGCCACTGCTCCAAAACCACCATAAAAAGCCAGACTACGGTTTGCAACTGCACATGGGGACAAAGATTATACTTTTTTGAGGAATGTCCTCTGGTCTGATGAAACAAAAATAGAACTGTTTGACCATAATGACCATCATTATGTTTGGAGGAAAAAAGGGGAGGCTTGCAAGCCAAATAACACCATCCAAACCGTGAAGCACGGGGGTGGCAGCATCATGTTGTAGGGGTACCTTGGTGCAGGAGGGACTGGTGCACGTCACAAAATAGATGGCATCATGAGTTAGGAAAATGATGTGTATATATTGAAGCAACTTCTCAAGACATCAGGAAGTTAAATCTTGGTCGCAAATGGGTCTTCCAAATGGACAATGACCCCAAGCATACTTCCAAAGTTGTGGCAAAATGGCTTAAGGACAACAAAGTCAAGGTGTTGGAGTGGCCATCACAAAGCCCTGACCTCAATCCCATAGAACATTTGTGGGCAGAACTGAAAAAGCGTGTGCGAGCCAGGAGGCCTACAAACCTCACTCAGTTACACCAGTTCTGTCAGGAAGAATGGGCCAAAATTCACCCAACTTATTGTGGGAAGCTTGTGGAAGGCTATCCGAAACGTTTGACCCAAGTTAAAGAATTTAAAGGCAATGCTACCAAATACTAATTGAGTTTATGTAAACTTCTGACCCACTGGGGATGTGATGAAAGAAATAATAACTGAAATAAATCATTCTCTCTACTATTGTTCTGACATTTCACATTCTTAAAATAAAGTGCTTATCCTAACTGACCTAAGACAGGGAATTTTTACTAGGATTAAATGTCAGGAATTGTGAAAAACTGAGTTTAAAAATATTTGGCTAAGATATATGTAAAATTCTGACTTCAACTGTATACACACATATATATGTTTTTATATTATGTGTGTATTGTTATTGTATTGCTAGGTAATTGCACTGTTGGAGCTGGATTTTGCTGCACCTCCGATAACATCTGCAAATCTGTGTACAAGACCAATACATTTTGATTTGATTTAATAGTTTCACCACCACCACCAAAGCACAATACTCCTACCGCCCCTTGGCTTGAATGGTATTCCTAACAGTACGCTACATGTGGTCGCGGAGTGCATGCATGTACCCACCGGGACTCTAAACATTTAATTTATGAAGACATTTTAAATGACTGATGATAGCAGACGTTGAATTAAAGTCTTCCTGGGGGAGTGTACCAGCTGTGCTCTTCGAAAATGATCCATGCCCATTGCCCTGGTAGACAGATGGTACTTCTCATTCTCAGCCTTTTCATATTTTTTTTAAGAAGAGGACATTAGGAAGTATCACATAACTGTAACTAAGTGTTCATCCCAAATGGCATCCTGTTTCCTATGTAGTGCACTACTTTTGACCGAAGCCATTAGGGCCCTGGTCAAAAGTAGTGCACTATATAGAGAATAGGGTGCGGTATGGGAAACAGGTTATGATTACAGTGCTGCACTACAGTGAGACACCCTGTCCCCGGCTTAGAGTCATAAAAAAAGCTGTGATCTATAATCAAGGTCTCTCGTTACAGCCATATTAGTCCAAACATGGGGCCACTTCAAAAGCAGACACTGTCATAATGAGAATAAAAATGTATATATGTTTTTCCTTTCAAGTATATTTGAACAAAACATACTCCTATATAACCCTAATAAAGTAAAGTAAGAAGTGGCCAACTTGACAGTATTACAAATTAATATGTATTTGAACAATAACTGGAACGAGTCCACACCGTCTGTGTTAACATAATGTGTTTGAACCTAGTGTGCTAAAAACAAATATGTAATCATAGACAAACATAGGCACAGACACATGCATACACACACACACGATAACATATGCACTATACACACACGTGAACAAGATTTTGTGCAGTAAATATGTGGTAGTGGAGTAGGGGCCTGAGGGCACAATGTGTGTTGTGAAATCTGTTGTCAATATGTCACAACTTCCGCCGAAATCGGTTCCTCTCCTTGTTCGGGCGGTGTTCAGCAGTCGACGTCACCGGTCTTCCAGGCATCGCCGATCCACCTTTCATTTTCCATTTGTTTTGTCTTGTTTTCTCACACACCTGGTTTACATTTCCCTCATTACTTGTTGTGTATTTAACCCTCTGTTCCCCCCATGTCTGTGTGTGAAATTGTTTGTTGTCAAGGTTGGCACGCTTCCGGCTGGTTTGCGCCGAGTTTTGTTTTATTACCCATGCCTTGTGGCAGCCGGTACTTTGCACTTGGGTTTTTGTACTTTGTGCTGCCTCACTTGTTCGTTGGACATTTGTTTTGTGACGCGGTTGCGTTCTGTGCAAATGATTGCCTTAGTAAAGTGCTTTGTCCACACATCTCTGCTCTCCTGTGCCTGATTTCTATGCACCAGCTACACTCAACCCTTGACACAATGTATTGTAATGTTTTAAAAATTGTATAACTGATCATGGATACTGTATTTCTTCTTTGTTTGAAACCCTGCAATATTTCATTCTGTGAAAAGAGTAGAATTCAAGACAGCGCTCCTTTTGTTTCATTAACCCGGCATTAGATAAAGGGGTTATAGCCTATCTGAGCCACCCTGAACAATGAGCAAGTCATACCTTTTTATCACTGTCAATCATTGAGCTGGACGTCCAGCAGGTCAGATGAAGTGGGGAGCTAGGGAAGCTCTCACAGCACATAGCATAAAACCAGGATGCATCCCAAATGTTACCATATTCCCATAGGGCTCTGGTCAAAAGTATTGCACTATATTGGGAATAGGGGTGATAAAAGTGCCTGGTAACCCATATTGCTGCAGAGCAAGAAGACAGGGCTGAGGGGGATGGGGGTTCGATGGGCAATTTCCTCTCCAAATACCTGATGGATGAGCAGATTGCTCTCCCTAGTATGTTGTGTTTTGGAAAGGGGGGAGTGGAGTCAGGAGGGAGGGAAGCAGGAAGGGAAGGAGGGGAGGGATGAAAGATGGGCAGCGTGCTGGTATGTGGTCTGAGATTAACCATAAATCATCCTGTATCTTCTCTGTGGTGATGGCAGAAAGGGATGAGTCCCTCCACTCCTCCTCTCCCCCTCCCATCCCTCCCTTCATGCACCATCCCTCCATCTCATTCACATGTCTATCTGCCTGTTATCCATGCCCTTGAGCAAAGATTACTGATGCCCTGCCTTTGATATATGACACATCATGTGCCACAGCTTTTCATCCAATGAATTACCTGCAACCCAGGAGAGAAAAAACACAAATCCTGGGCCCCCATCAGTTCCAAGGCAGACCTGCCTCACAATTCCTTTTTTGTACCTCTACAGATGTATCACAAATGGCACCCTATTCCCTTCATAGTAAACAAATTTCAACCAGAGCCCTATGCGACCTGGTCAAAAGTAGTGTATTATATGTTATGGCTGTAAGTTTTATAGGTTGTTTGATTGCCTAGCTAGCTAGTTCAGTAGCTAAGTGGTATCTGACCTCTGCAGTGCTCGGCT